>NW_012105764.1:2646606-2651971 GCF_000951045.1 Mandrillus leucophaeus | reverse complement strand
AAGAAAATCTGGCAAGTATACACCATGGAATACTATGCAACCATAAAAAAGGATGAGTTCATGTCCTTTATAAGGACATGGATGAAGCTGGAAACCATCATTCTCAGCAAACTATCGCAAGGACAAAAAACCAAACACCGCATGTTCTCACTCATAGGTGGGAATTGAACAATGAGAACACTTGGACACAAGAAGGAGAACATCACACACCGGGGCCTGTTGTGGGGCAGGGGGAGGGGGAGTGATAGCATTAGGAGATATACCTTATGTAAATGATGACTTAATGGGTGCAGCACACCAACATGGCACATGTATACATATGCAACAAAACTGCACATTGTGCACATGTACCCTAGAACTAAAAGTATAATAATAAAAAAAAGTAAAATAAAATACAAAATAAAATAAAATAAATAAATAAAAATCAAAGTTTACTTTTTTGGAATGAGAAAAACAGAGCCTGCCTACCATAAGAAAATACAAAGTACTAAAAGTTATACAAATTAGGTGATCACCCACTATTCCACCAAGAGATTACAATTTCCTTTCCTGAAAAAAAAACTTGTCATTCAGTTGTGAGTTAAGTTGACTGACAGCCTCCACCTGCAGCACTGTCATGATCTGTGACAATGTTTGAGCAAAAGTCCTCTTTTTCCTGGGCTATTCCAAAGCCATGAAATGAGCATGACAGAACATCTAGGTCCTGGCTGTTTTGACCGTTGGAGGACTCCTCCAATGAGCAGTCTTTGGGTTGGCAGGAACTTGTCAGATCTACACAGTAGTTTGAGACTTTCTTTGCCATATTCTTCCTTCTCCTCCCCTTATTTTCACAGGTATGAGATCTGCGCTATGAGCTAAGCCTTTCTATGCTCAAACTTGCTACCTCTTATTTAATTTCCATAGGTGTTCCACCCACAACCTTTCCCCACCAACCTTACATAAATCGCTTTCACATCAACTCTCCTTTAGTATCAGCTTTCTAGAAGACTTGAGCTGATGCACAATTATTACATTTTATGCTGTATTCCTTTATTATTTTACATGCATATTTTATACACTTGAAGTTATATACATGTAAGTTTGTATCCTGACTTTCATTGTCTAGGTTATTGCAAAAACTTGGTAGTTTTTTTTACGTTTTATTTTATTTTAGAGACCATTGTAACCAATAGGTAATTTTTCAACCCTCACTTTCCTTCCAACCTCCCCTCTTTGGGGAGTTTTTGTTTTCATTTTGATGTCCATTTTGATGATGCCCAGTGTTTATTGTTTTCATTTTGATGTCCATGTGTACTCACTGTTTAGCTTCCACTTACAAGTGAGAACATGTAGTATTTGATTTCTGTGTCTGAGTTATTTCACTTACGATAATGACCTCCAGCTCCATTGATGTTGCTGCAAAAGACATGATTTTGTTCTTTTTTTTATAGCTGTGTATTCTGTGATGTATGTATACCACATTTTTTAATCCAACCAACCACTGATGAACACTTAGGTTGATTCCATGACTTTGCTATTGAATAGTGCTGCAATAAACATATAAGTGCAGGTATCTTTTGGATAAAATAATTTGTTTTCCCTCGGATTGATACCCAGTAGTAGGATCGTTGGGTCACATGGTAGTTATATTTTTAGATCTTTGGGAAATCTCCACACTTTTTTCCATGGAAGTTGTACTGATGTACACTCTCACCAACAGTGATATAAGCATACCCTTTTCTCCACAATCTTGCCAACCTCTGTTGCTTTTTGACTTTTTAATAATATCCATTCTGACTGGTGAAAGATGATATCTTACTGTGGTTTAATTTGTGTTTATCTGATGTTTAAAAAAAGGTTGAGCATTTTCTCCTGTATTTATTGGCCACTAGCATGTCTTCTTTCGAGAAGTGTCTATGCATGACCTTTGCCCACTTTTTAATGGGTTTTCTTTTCTTCTTGTGGAGTTGTTTGAGTTCTTTTTGTTAGGTTGGTGTAAAGATAATTGTGGTTCTTGCCACTACTTTTGCATCAACCTAATAGAATCTTGATATTAATTCTCTGGCAGAAGCATAATTTGCAAATGTTTCTCGCATTCTGTAGGTTGTCTGTTTACTCTGCTGATTATTTCTTTTGCTGTGCAGAAGTTTTTTAGTTTAATTAAGTCACATTTGTCTATTTTTGTTTTTGTTATATTTGCTTTTGGGGTCTTAGTCATAAATTATTTGCTTAGGCCAAGGTCCAGAAGAGTTTTACCTAGGTTTTCTTCTTGGACTTACATCTTTTCAGGTTTTATATTGAAGTCTTTAATTCACCTTGAGTTGATTTTTGCTTATGGTGAGAGAGAGATGTCCAGTTTCATTCTTCTGCACAGGGCTACCAGTTTTTACAGTACCCTATATTGAATAGGAGGTCCTTTTCCTCTTTTTTTTTTCTTTGGTCAACTTTGTTGAAGTTCAGTTGGTTGTAAGTATGTGATTTTATTTATGGGTTCTCTATTCTGTTTCATTGATCTAGGTGTCTATTTTAAACAAAAGTGTTATGTTGTTTTAGTTACTATAGCTTTATAGTATAATTTAAAGTCAGGTAATGTGATGCCTCCAGCTTTGTTCTTTTCACTTAGGATTGCTTTGGCTATTCAGATTCTTTTTTTAGTTACATATTCATTTTAGGATTTTTTTTCTAATTCTGGGAAGAATGATATTGGTAGTTTGATGAGAATTGAATTGAACCTGTAAATTGCTTTGGGAAGTATAGTCATTTTAACTACACTGATTCTTTCAACCCATAGGCATGGGATGTTTTTCCACTTGTTTGTGTCATCTGTAAGTTCTTTCATCAGTGTTTTGTATTTCTCCTTGTAGAGACATTTCACCTCCTTAGTTAAATATATTCCTAGGTATTTGTCTGTGTGTGGTTATTGTAAATGGGATTAAGTTATTGATTTTGTTCTTAGCTTAAATGTTATTGGTATATAGAAATCCTACTTATTTTTATACACTGATTTTGTATCCTGAAACTATACTGAAGTTGTTTATCAAGTCTAGTAGGATTTTGGTGGAGTCTTTCAGGTTTTCTATGTGTAAGATCATGTCATCAGTGAATAGAGATAATTTGGCTTCAGTGTTTCCAATTTGGATGCCTTTTATTTCTTTCTCTTGCCTGATTGCTCTTGCTAGGGCTTCTAGCACTGTGTTTAATAGGAGTGGTGAGAATGGACATTCTTGTCTTGTTCATTTCTCGGGAGGAATGCTCCCAGCTTTTGCCAATTCAGTATGATGTTGGCTGTGGGTTTGTCATAGATGGCTGTTATCGTTTTGAGGTTGTTCCTTCAATACCTAGTTTATTGAGGGTTTGTATTATGAATGGATGTTAAAACATACTAAAACTAATATTTCTTTAGTGCACTGTAACTTAAAACATTAGAAACAATAAGATGACAATATTGTAGTTCTTTGTAAAAATTTATCAAGTATAGTTTGAATAGTGCTTGCCTTCTCCTCATATGAATAATGATGTGAAGCAAATACCTTATTAATGCCTTGGTGAATTGTCATGCTCCTTTCTAAGTCTGGATCAGCTTCCAATACTTTGTTCCTTGCACTTTAAATATTATGAAATACCTCTGAGAGTTCTTTAATTTTGCTGGGACATCGCTTATTCTTTTCATCACAACCACTTTCCTTATTTACATTAACAGATTCATCCTAGGTAAGTTCTTCTGGCAGCATATCTAGAGTTTCTCCAATTGCAGCAGTATCACCATTCTGACAGTCATCTATTTTTTTCTAAACCTCCATTAGTGTACAATCCAAATTTCACTTCTAACACGATCACTTTTTGCTTCTTTACCGCACCTTCATTTTTCTTAGCCGATTTCTTCTTTTCATTTTCTATTTTTGCAAAATATCATGTGGATTAATTATAGGGAGACAACAAGGCAACACAACCAAATTCTTTCTTATCCAAGTAAACTAAATAACAGATGCGTAGTGACCAAAGACTGACAGACTTTGAAAGAAGTTCTGTTATTGGTAACTGATCATGATGCACATTTGTTATTTATGAAGTGATTTGTAGGCTAAAGAGATAGCAGAAAAGTTTATAACGTATGCAATTACTCACAGGTAGTATACCCTGCCAACTTAATGTGAACTCTGTTATTGGGAGATTTGTGTGATTTAACTAAATCAAGATAATTAAACTCTATGCATGTTGGAACAATGCAAAGTGAGGACTGTTTGTATATAATTAAAACAAAGTATGATAACCACATGCTATGAAGAATTGTACACTATTTAGTCATAAGAGAAAATATGCAATGTGAATCAGTTCTAGAGATCTGCCATACAACGTAATGTGTATGGTTAAAATTCAGTATTGTACACTTAAAAATTTGTTAAGAGGGAAGATTTCATATTGAGTATTTTGACCCCCGACACATACACACACACACACACACACACACACACACACGAACACAAAAAGTCTTTTGGAGGGAAAGACGTGTTTATAATCTTAATTGTGGGGATGGTATCATAGATAGGTATATGCAGGTGCTCAAACGCCTCAGATTGTGTACCTTAAACATGAGCAATTTTTTGTTATAGCAATTATACCAATAAAATTGCCTGAGAGAGAGAGGAAGAGAGAGAGAGAATACCAATCTTAAATTTATAAAGGATTTTAAAAATTGCCTCCCACAATAATTAATATTAACATTGGGATCCACAACCAAATGAAGAAATAATGTTCCTAACTGAAGAATATTCTTATTGCAGATCACACAGTTGAGAAGGAGCATAGCATATATGAGGATTTAAGTTTGATGTGCCTGGAATGCAAAGTGGAGAAGGTCAGAAGTCATGAAGGAGATGTATGATGTGTTTCGGATTTTGGATTTTAGCCTTCTTGTGAAGTCACTGAAGAATTTTAATGGAAACATAATTAACGTGGCCCAATTTGCATTTTAGGGATATCAATGTGAAGAATAGATTAGAATTGGCAAGACCAGGATGTTAGGGAGAAAACTTAGGAAGTGATTACTGTAATTTAACAGAGAACAGTCCTGGTCTGAGTATATGCTAATATTTGAAAATGAAAGTGAAAAAATTAATGGTTTCTTTAGAAGATAGAACTGTTAGACTGGGCAATGATTAGATATATGTTAGGGTAGGGTGGCAAGTATAAAGATAGAGAAGCTGTCTGGAACGATATCAAGAGTAGGTTAGTGTCTGTTGGTGTAGGTCATTGAAATGCCATTGAAGGATTCCCATTTTTAATCCAAGGCAGGGAAAGTTGGGGGTGAAGGATGATGAGATTAACTTTATTTTTTCTTCTATATTAACAACTCAAATATTTAAATTATGTACATATGTGTATATAT
>NW_012105764.1:2644163-2645046 GCF_000951045.1 Mandrillus leucophaeus | reverse complement strand
AATTCCCACCTATGAGTGAGAACATGCGGTGTTTGGTTTTTTGTCCTTGCGATAGTTTGCTGAGAATGATGGTTTCCAGCTTCATCCATGTCCTTTTATAAGGACATGAACTCATCCCTTTTTATGGTTGCATAGTATTCCATGGTGTATACTTGCCAGATTTTCTTAATCCAGTCTGTCACTGATGGACATTTGGTTGGTTCCAAGTCATTGCCATTGTGAATAGTGCCACAATAAACATATGTGTGCATGTGTCTTTATAGCAGCATGATTTATAATCCTTTGGGTATATACCCAGTAATGGGATGGCTGGGTCATGTGGTATTTCTAGTTCTAGATCCTTGAGGAATCGCCACACTGTCTTCCACAATGGTTGAACTAGTTTACAGTCCCACCAACAGTGGAAAAGTGTTCCTATTTCTCCACATCCTCTCCAGCACCTGTTGTTTCCTGATTTTTTAATGATTGCCATTCTAACTGGTGTGAGATGGTATCTCATTGTGGTTTTGATTTGCATTTCTCTGATGGCCAGTGATGATGAGCATTTTTTCATGTGTCTGTTGGCTGTATGCTTGTCTTCTTTTGAGAAATGTCTGTTCATATCCTTTGCCCACTTTTTGATGGGGTTGTTTGTTTTTATCTTGTAAATTTGTTTGAGTTCTTTGTAGATTCTTGATATTAGCCCATTGTCAGATGAGTAGATGGCAATAATTTTTTCCCATTCTGTAGGTTACCTGTTCACTCTGATGGTAGTTTCTTTTGCTGTGCAGAAGCTCTTTAGTTTAATAAGATCCCTTTTGTCAATTTTGGCTTTTGTTGCCGTTGCTTTTGGTGTTTTAGACATGAAGTCCTTGCCCATGCCTATGTCCTGAATGGTATTACC
>NW_012105764.1:2621814-2644113 GCF_000951045.1 Mandrillus leucophaeus | reverse complement strand
GCTGTGTTTACCTACTGAAGCCTCAGCAATGGCAGGCACCCCTTCCCCAGCCTCACTGCTGCCTTGCTGTTAGAACGCAGACTGCTGTGCTAGCAATGAGGGAGGCTCCGCAGGTGTGGGACTCTCCCAGCCAGGTGTGGGATATAATCTCCTAGTGTGCCATTTGCTAAGACCCTTGGTAAAGCACAGTATTGGGGTGGGAGTTACCCGATTTTCCAGGTATTGTGTGTCTCAGTTCCCCTGGCTAGGAAAAGGGATTCCCTTCCCCCTTGTGCTTCTCAGGTGAGGCAATGCCTCACCCTGCTTCAGCTCTCGCTGGTCGGGCTGCAGCAGTTGACCAGCACTGATTGTCTGGCACTCCCTAGTGAGATGAACCCGGTACCTCAGTTGAAAATGCAGAAATCTCCCGTCTTCTGTGTTGCTCACTCTGGGAGCTGGAGACTGGAGCTGTTCCTATTCGGCCATCTTGCTCCACCCCCCGAGATTAACTTTAAAACAATTGAGTTTGAGTCACTTGTGGCCAATGAAATGGAGACATCCTGAATGGATATGGCTATTCTGGCTTAAAACTCAGAATCAAGAGCTGTAGGGTTTGAACGTCATTGCACATAGATGAAAATTAAAAGTACAAAAGTAGATTCAATCTCCCTAGGAGTGTGATAAGAATAATTGTAGTATAGGATTAAGACAGAATGGAACTTAATAGAAAGAAAGAACCATAATCTAAGTTCTTGGGGCAATTAGAGGAAGAATCTCTCTGAAGGATGTATTATGTCTTTCCAAAAGGGATGTATTATGTCTTTCCAAATTATAATCGCTAAATACTAATTTTTCTTAACAAATAATAATGTCAACAGTTATACCTTAGGAATGATATTCCCATTTATATTGTTCCCAGTTTTTTAAGTGGATAACTTCAAATTTCAAATTTTTAATTTTTGCTTCAGTGCTTCCATCACTTTAAATTCCTCATCATGATGATGGTGCGCTAGAAATAACAAGTATGTATCTATTTTGCTGTTACACTTATGTCTTTGCTTTATTAATAAAGCATATGGAAGCTGATTTTAGTTATTAGTAAAATATATGATAAATACATTGCATTTTTTTTAAGAAACAACACTGGTAGGACCTTGAAAACATGTAATTTTCAAGAAAATCTTATAAAATGAGAACATTCTGAATCACTAACTCGGATTGTAGAATCTGAGTTAGTGACTCAGAATGTTCTCATTTTTTAATATTTTTTCCCTATAAATTTTTAACCATCTTTTATGTTGGGGGGCCAGAAAATGATTGTAGTTCAGATGTCAAGAGGTTTAAAAAGGAAATTATTCACTCCAATGACTGAAATCAGCTTTTGGCCCTTTGTCTAAAATATTACTTTTCAGAAAATTTGCTTTTGGCAATCATTCATCAATTTAAGAAAATATGTTCAAATGACTGCATTAAAATGTCACCATTTACATATATTTGTCCATAATAATGAGTGAAGATGAATTCTCAAATTTAATTTTAAAGTGGACTTAACGAACTGTTTCTTTTTTTAGAGAGTGATTATAACAGCAGGTTTACATAAGTGTTTATTAAATTTTCTGTGATGTAGATGACAAGCAATATATTAAATGCAATTTAATCATATACATCATATAGTACAAATACAAATACATCATATAGTAGAAGGAGGACCAACCATCCATTATAAGGAAAATAAGTTAATAGCAGGTGGCAAGTCAAACATGTATTTTAAAGTTTTGGATTATATTACAGTATCTAATTTTATAGTCAATGAGGTGATATCTACCATTAGAGTCTGGTTTTCCTGAGAAATCTGCTCTTGGCTTTTGCTGTCTACAGACAGAGTTCATTGGGTAATTCTTGGTCATGCACGTTGAATGCATAATAGGGTATAGCATGAAGTGCCTGAAGATACCTGTTTTAAAAAATGAAAATATGGCATTTGTTAAAGTTAATTCAAAGAGTATGTGAACTCTCTTGTCATGCTTTTGTAACTGTGATATTTTTAGAGAAAAAAGAATTTCAGGAAGATCTCAATACTTCAAGTAAAAACAAACTAATATCTTATTCAGAATTCAGGGCTGTAACTAACTGCCTGACTTCAAGCTAAATCTTAAAACATGTTATGCCAAATTATAGTACATACTGTACTGGAGGTTTGCCGTAAACATGAGGACTCAGCAGCAGCCACAGTTGCTTAATGTCAGTCTGAGCAATCAAATCATATTCAGTGCTTTTCTTCTCCACTGTACTATTTTGAAATGTCATATTATGCTGCATCACTTTGATAGCGGCCTCGTCTGCTTCCTTTATCTTTACTAGCTGCCTTTTGTCCTTTCTTTGCAATTCCTACACATTGTTTTTATAACCTAATTCCATACCTTATTTGTTACTGTAAATAGCATCCAATTCTTCTTTAGCTGCCACCATGAAATCTTCCATTTCCTTACTTTTTAGCCACCTTAGCAGGTATCTAAATTCCTTTTATAGAATTTTTTATTGAATAAATTAATTTTTGTAGCCTCCTTTACCACTACTACCATCTGACTTAGACTTATAGTTTAACAAAACAAAACACAATTACAACCCTAGGTCCTCAAAATATACTTTGGTAGAGAACACAAAGGACCAGCCAATTCTAGTTATACCTCCTCTGAGCATCTGGGAAGTTCTCTTTCACAGCCCCTCAGTCAGGTACAAATTAACTAGTCCTACTCAATAAGTTGTGAACAAACAGGTCAAAGAATTTAATTACCAATGAGGAAGCATCCAAAATCCTTATCCCCTGCCAAAAGAAAAAGGTATCTTCGTGGCACCTTTCAATGAAGCAGTTGGGTGTTCCATGACATGAAGAGGCTGTGTGTTCAATGAATATGGTGGAACTTGCAAAAACCAGAGTTCCTGAGTGACTACTTGAAGCAGACCCTTGATGAACATGCAGTAGGATTAAGAAATAAACTTTACGTTTAATGAGCTATTGAGATTGCTGGGTTATTTTGTTACTGCAGCATTACCTTGTTTTTTCTGACTAATACTCAAACAAAACCAAATTTAAATATAAAGAGATATCATTTTATGGATGCAATATGTCTATAATGCTGGCACAGGTACATACATTGCTCACAAGACTAATATCTAAGGTGCTCTAAAGTTAGGAGGCTTTAACCATGCCATACACTCTTGGAGCACAATTTTTAATGTTACCTATTCATATACTTGAGAAAGCTGTAACAAGGACAATGTGATATCCCATGTATTTTTGAACAAGAGAACATGAGTAACCCAAAAAGATTATATTCAAAAGTTCACACCACCTTTATAAACTTTCTAAATGTAGCCTGTAGTTATTTATTTCTATTTAATTCTTTTGTTTGTAAAATAGAGTCTAAGACAAAAAGAGTGGGAACTTGCATTTGTTTCTTTATGACTGAATTGAATTCTATTTAGTTGAATTCAATTCAATCCAGACACTTTAAATAAAGTATAACAGTTGAAATTTCAAACACCCAAACCTTTTCCTACATGCCTTCGAATAATACATATAATCAGTCTTTTTAAATTTCTATAAGCATGAAGGTATAAACTCGTTTCTTATTTCCTTGTTTTTACTCCATGACCAGCAAAAATCTCTTTGAGTTAATTAGCATGACTCTAACTTATGTTTAATGACTTTATAATCATTCTTGCAATAAGAGCCATACATTTTCATATAATTCCCCTATTGATGGACATTCACTTTATTTCCAGTTAGTTTTATTATGAATACTAATAATACTATCTGTCATCTGAATTGTAAGTATTTTGTTCATAATTTTAAAAATAGTGCTTTTATTCACCTGGAATTTAGTTTTGAATAGAGCATAGGATAATGGAACAATTTTACGTTATTTTACTATACAATTCTATAATTTTTTTATTTCTTTATTTTTATTTTTTATTTTTCTATTTTTTATTATACTTTAAGTTCTAGGGTACATGTGCACAACGTGCAGGTTTGTTACATATGTATACCTGTGTCATGTTGGTGTGCTGCACCCAATTTTATATTCTTTTTAAACCAGTAGCCAGTTGTGTCATCACAACATTCTCAACAAACTAAACTTCTACCTTTGTCAGATATTAAAATGTCCTATGAAGGTAGGGTTATTTTTAAAATTTCTCGGCTCTTCTACAAATGTTTATCTGTTTTTTTTGCCAATACCGTATTTATTTAAAGTGAATTTATAATCAATTTTGATATAGTGGCTTGCAATAAAATTCCTCTGTAGTGTGATGGTGTCATTTCACTGTCTTCTACCCTCAGGTGTTGCTGATGAAGTTCAATGTCTGTCAGTTTCTTTTTCATTGTAACTTGTTTCACTTGGAAATTTTAAGACTATCCCTTTCTCCTTAGGGTTCAGAAATATTTTCTAAAATTTTTTTTCCTACATGTGTATCTTTTCTTCTCAATCTGCCAAGAGACTACAGGGATTTGTTATTTAATTTACAGAACATTTTCTCTATCATGGCTTTAATCATTCCTCTTTTGTCCCAGTTCTTACATTGCCTTGTAGAAGTTCTCTTACTTGCATGTTTGGTCTCTTAGACTTCTTAAAATATTATCTTTCCCCTCATTCTCATTTCTTCATGTTCTTTCCCTCCGTGTTTGGATATAGTTGAACCCCTTGATATTCTGGGCCACTTCTCCCTATCTCTTTTGATTCGTGTATTAAATTACTTATTTCCACAAAGCCTCACAAGTGCTGTGCTTGAATTTCCTAAAGAGTTCTTATTGATTTCTTACCCAAGTTGTCAAGTCTTTAACTGCTCTATTGGCCTGGCACGAGTTCTGTTGTTCTGATGGCTTTTCCTTGAATGGATTGTTAGTTTTCTTTCCTTGCTTACTGGAACTCGGGTCTTTGTGTTAGAGTTTCCCAGAGAGGACAATCACTAAGGCAGGAAGTCATCACAGACCCACAGAGCCTCCCCTTTCCCCAGACTGGGAGTGTAGAAATAGGCAGACTGTCTTCTGCCTCCTGTCAAAGCACCACAAGGAAGTGTCTCTGTTCGCTCTGGTTCTTGATCTTCTACCCACAGAGGCCAAATAGGCAGCTCCTCTGGGCTTCCCAAGGGCAGGAACAATAAACACATCCATATGACCATCTGATGGTCCTCATTGCTGCTGTTTATGCTCACAGCTGTCCTTGACTCTGATTATCCACAGAGGTTGTACTATTATATGCTATGAAGCCAGAAAAGTTGATGGGGTGTGATACTTTGATGAGATCAAAACTAGCACTACTGACTGCATTTTGGACTCTCCTCTGCTGCCCATTCTTTAAATGCCCCTGTCTATTGATTGTGTAAATCTTAGTACAATCTCTGTGGATTCTGAATGTGCTTCACTGCTTCTGTGCTAATGGAGACTTATTAGAAAGAAAGGTCTTTAAAGGCAGGAGTTATATGTTTTATTTTGATTGAACTCAAAGAACATATGTGGTGCTCTGCACTAGTGGATATTGAATCAATGCTGTTGGCTAACTGAAATAGCTTCAATATGGCTAGGTTAGTGGGAAAGAGGGGTGGTTCTTTCATTTTCTTTTAATGCACTACAATTTTTGTTTTAGTTTATAAACATATTCTTCAATGATTTAAGTTTTCTCAATAATATTAGAGTATTTGCATGTTTTAAAAATGTAACTAGTGTCAATATAAGGAGGTCATATTAGATATTTTCTCTCTGGTTTATATTTAATAAAAGGGGCTTTATATTGTGTTAATGACTTAGTAGATATTGTGTTTTTTTCTTGAAGAGGTGAGATTATCATGAAACACAAATAAAATTTGAAGTTCCAGAGGTCAATTAGTCTTTGTAAGATTTTCTTTTATAAAATAAATTCTATTTACACCAAAATGAATGGTAAAAGCTTTATTTTTACATATTTTTTATTTTATTTTGTTTTTCATTATACTTCTTTCAGCTCACACCTAGTAAGAGGCCTTTAAACTACTAAGTTAGTATGTGTGTGCTTTTTTATTTATCTACCAATTCCTGCATGGCAATCAAAATATTCCCACGGATAATGAACATCTCTTATCAGTTGAAGTAAAATATTTTTTACTTCAATATTTTTTTACAAAATAATGACCCACTGAAAAATTGGTTTATTATCCAGACAGCAGTGTTCTAGAACCCTCCTGGATTATTTTAGGTTGATTAAAATAGTACTATTCTTGTAACAAGAAACCCGTGTGTACAAAAACATTGAAAGGATGCTTCCTATTTGTGAATATCAAGTCACTTTTCATTTCCAGAATTATTATCCTCCACTTGGAGAGCATAAAGGGAAATGCCATGAGGTTAAGAGACTTCCTTATGGCAAACAATTAATCTGTTGCAGGGGTCAAAAGAGAACTTCCCAAGCAATAGTCTGGCCTTGCTAATATGTAGACATGATTCCTTCATGTAGGGCAGCTTGGTCTGAAACCACCACAGGGGGGAAATAAATAAATAAAATGTGAGCTCTATGTGGCCAAGTTGCTTCTTTGTTTGCTGGAAGACAACCCAAGACAAAGGAGGCTCTATGTTCCACAGGAAGTAAGGAGACAAATTTGCTCGTTTGTCTTCAGAACACACATGCTTATTGCTATCTGCATTCAGTTGACATATAAGCCATCCAAATGTACTTCATGCTCAGACTACAATCACGTACCATTCTCCAACTATATGAACTGTTCAATTTTAGATGTGTGAACCTCCAGGACTGTGAAATAAACGACCTCATTCAACATCAAGCGGAATTCAAAGACGTCTAAATAATTGTCCATTCAGTCTGGGAGAAAAGGACTAAAATGGCATGAATCCAGGTGGGTGGAGATTTTCCCCTCCTGCTTGCTACGTACGATAGCACATGAGAATCCATAGTTAGGACTTTAAACAGAGTTAGCAGTGAGAAAGGAAGAAGATGTTTTCTGAAGGAGAAAAAGTTGTAGAAGTTTTACTTCAACTGCTGAATTTGAAATGTTGGCTTACCCATGAGACACAAATGGAAGAGGCTACTTCTTAAGATCACAGCTGGAAAGAACTATTTTTTATGCTAGAAAAAATTGACCAAGTGTATGGAAAACAAAACTGAATAGGAATTAGAAACAACTTCAACATACCCAGAAGTCTTTTACGGAGTTAGAAAAGAGCAGAATAGAGAACAAATGTTATGAAAGAAAAAGACCACTAACAATGATATTAAATGGCCCCACTTTTCCTCAAAATCTGGCAGTTCTTTGCAGTAGAATACTCACATACATACCCAGTATTCATTGTTATGGATCCTACTTGCTACAGACAGCATCTTTGTCTTCATTCATAATGTTTCTGTCTTGCTGTACTTTAGAGTGCAAGGGTCATAAGGAAGCCTCCCCTGCTCGTGCGCACTGGACAGCCTTGTTGCTAGTCTCCCACAGTGCCCTGGCATACCTCTCTCATAGCTCTCCAACCATGATCGGTGGGACTGGGCTATGCCTCAGATTAGACTAGAAGCTCCCTGATGGCAAAGAGCTTGCGTGATTCTTCTCTGTACTCTAAGTTCCTTGCGTAGCACATAGCAAAGATAAAGCACTCAAACATAGTTGAACTAAAGGGAGAATCAGTTTATTCTACCCCAAGTGAAAGGTGAAGTTTACTGTAAATGTGATGACTCTTGAACCAAATCTAAATAGCCTGAGCTGTAATTCACAGACTTCATTTAGTTTGTAAAATGTTAAGTTGATTTCTTTGTTGCATAACATTCTCCACGTTTTCAAAGTTTGGATCAGAAATCTGCACTTGCAGGATTTCTCCTCTCTTCATCCAAAAGTAGAGCACATATTCTTAAATATTACCCCCTCCAAAGTGAGTTCTTTTTCTTCTTGTCCAAATTGTGTGTGGGGTGGGGTGGGGGGTGCAGTCCGGATTTTCCTCAGTTCAGTCAACAGTCTAAGTTCAAGGGTCCAGACACTTAACAAATAGCTTCAAAATATCCTTCACATTTTCTCATAGTTGATCCACTCTACCTCATATTGTCTCCTAATGGCTGTCCAGTTTATCATAAAGCCCTCGTATGACGCATGCCTGTTGGAACATAGGAGGTAAGTATCACGAAGATTCAGTGTCCTGCTACACTGGTGAGGTTTTTAGTGTACCAGTGGCATAGGGTGTGTCAGACAATCTCCTCTAAGACAAATGACAGATCATTACATCTCACACCTCTTACCGTGAGAAAGAAATGCAGAAGGCAATAACCTCTGAGTTGATTACTACATGATAAAAGGGAATGAAAGAAAGATGGCATTCTTGATCAAGTAAAGATCATAAGTCAAGGTCTAAAGGTATGAAACATCTTGATTTCTATAGGGAAGCAAAAGCAATTTGATATCATTAGGGTATAAACTGCAAGGCAAGAAGTGTTGAGAGAGGTGATTAGAAAGATACAGCTGAAACAACCGGTTTAACCACAAAAGGGTCTTAAGCAGAAGACCCTTTCTTGGTCTTTCCAGAAAGCAGAAACCGAGGCAATGTTTGTGGGCTACAAATTTACTGAAAATGTTATCATGGAAAATTAGGTGTGAGGAAAAAGGGAAGCGACACAGGACAGAAGGAAGACTGAAGTGAGGATGCTACTGAGTCAGTCATCCAGTACAACTGGTCGCTTCATCTCACAAGATTGTCTTCTGAGAAATAACAAGAAAAACTGAATCTAAAGATAGCCTGTTTAGAAGAGAAGGGGATAATAATTTTATCTGCCACTTTTCAATTTCCATTTGTCAGAACTTCACCTCATTGCATATCAGGGCTTTGTATTTCCTTGGTGTGTCAGGATCAAGTACTCGATAGTGCACCAGGAGCTGTTTCTCAAACAGTGAGAATTTCTGTGACTCAGAAGGTATAGTCTTGCTCCAGAAACTGAGGTATTTGCATTGTTACCCTCCTATTGAGGATTATCAGATACTCCACACAGCATTTTAACCTATTGGAAGCATCTCTACTGCCATCAAAACTTCAGGGTCATAGAGTATGTGTGTGTGGAACCTTAGGTCATAGTCTGACTCACTGCAGAAACCTCTCTTGCTGGGTATCTTCTGAATAAATCAGTTGGATTCGCATTAACAAAGGTATTCTTTGCTACCTCCAGACTCCAAAGAATTCAACAAATGTTCTATTTTTCCTTATCAGAAGATTTATATTAGAGACTACTAGGGATAGGAAAAAAGCGTTTCTCCAACTCTCACAAACCACTCAACACCACACTTCTGACACCAGATGTGTGAGGATTATTTCCCCATACACCAAGTACTTCTTCAGCAGACACCAGCT
This sequence comes from Mandrillus leucophaeus, assembly GCF_000951045.1. Taxonomy (NCBI): domain Eukaryota; kingdom Metazoa; phylum Chordata; class Mammalia; order Primates; family Cercopithecidae; genus Mandrillus; species Mandrillus leucophaeus. The sequence continues at coordinate 2,634,767 of NW_012105764.1, read as the reverse complement.
GGATGTGCTGTAATTCAATTCTGACACTATTTTCCTGTACGTAGTGTTAGATCTCACAGATTGAGGATTTGGTTCCCCAAGACTCACACTCCCCATATCAGATACCAATTGCAAGTCCCACGTTGTGACCTGTACTTCCGACAAACCAGCTACAAAATGCAGGCTCTTGTGACTCCCTCCTCAGGTTTGAATAATTTGGTAGAGCAGCTCACAGAACTCAGGGAAACACTTTACTTACACTTACACCCACTTATTTTAAAGTATATTACAAAGGATTCGGATGAGTATCCAGCCAGTTGTAAGAGAAGCATAAAGCATGGCATATGAGAACGGGTATGGAGCTTCCATGCCCCCTCCCCTGCACCACTCTGCAAGACCCTCCCTGTGTTTAGCTATCTGGAAGTTCTCCTGAACTCTGCCCTTTTCAGTTGATATGAAAGTTTCATTACATAGGCATGACTGACTACATCGTTGTCTATCAGTGATCTCTCAGCCTTCAGCCGCTCTCTCCCTTCCAGAAATTGGCAGGTGGGGCTAAAAGCGTTGGGTTTTCTGGTGGCCAGCCCCTACTATGATGTTTTCTAGGAGCCCTCAGCTACCAGCCACCTCATTAGCATACAAAGACACTCATCAATCTGGAGATTCTAAGGGTTTTAGGAACTGTGTGCCAGGAAATGGGGATGAAGACCAAATATGCATTTCACAATATTACAGAGATGCTGTCCTTACATATCTAAGAGCACTGAACCACAAAAACTTCAACTTGTGTGACGGGGCCCTGAATTTTTGTCAAGTTTATCTTCAACTTCTGCCAAGTATGTGTCATACTAGGACCTTAAGTTACTTACCACTTTCTACTCACCATGTTCAAATAGCATTCTGCCAGTAGTATAGCGGATCTATATGATGTTCTGAGGAATTCAAGATATCTAATGTTCCTGAAAACTATATTTTGACAGAAAGTTGAACAGTAGGCCTGGATCAGGAGAGTTAATGTGTACTATCATCTTTTCCACGTAAAAGTGAACTTCTTTGTCTCCCTATTGATGGGGCTCAAAAAAAAAATACATTTGCCAGATTAACATCTGCAAACCAAGTGCCATTGGCTGTGTTGATCTAGTACCACAGCTGCTTTACTTTTAAATTTATGATAGTCCATTTTCATCCATCACAATACATCTGTTTTGTGTGGTGGCTATATGAATTGAATGACAACATCATAAAGGACCACTACTCAAATCTTTTAAGCCTATTAAGGAAATGCTCCTCTGTATTTCCTCAGAGGATTCAGTTTTTCTTCTGGTTATCTATTTTGACTAGGAGCAGAAACTTTCATGTCTTTCACTTGACTTTTTTTTTTTTAAGCATAGTGGCCCTTATTCCACTGGTCAGGGCAATTCTTTCCAGCTTTTAGGTCTATGTATCAAAATTGTATCCTTAGGAATTCAGGAATTAACCAAAGGGTGAGTTTCAGGACTCGTTGTCCCCATTGTTAGCTTAAATCAAAACTTTAAAATTTGTCCTCTGTAAGCCCCTACTCTGACCAGAAGATCACAGTGGCATTCCAGGTCCCTCGGTATCACCTCAGACCAAGGTGTTGCTGGTTAAAATATAACTGTTGATTAAAAATTTAGATATTGTTCTTTCCGCGTGTATAGTTATTATGATACATGATGTTAGGTCAGCAATTTGAGGAAGAAGCAGAATATTCAATGTGTATACCTACAAAGGTGTTGCAAGGTGCTTATACAAAGGAACCATGTTTTCCCTTCAATCAATGAGCATTGGATCTGGAAACTTGCTTAAATTTGGAAAATTAACAAAAGACCATGGTTTTCCACACTAGTGGTTGATACTGGAATTCTGTTAGCTAGTTCTCATTTTTTTAAAGTTACATAGTTTGAGAAAACCTCTGGTCCCTGTTCACTATTTTGCCTCTAGATTCTGTATAATCCCTTAGCTATGCCACAGATTCCTGTGAGTGAAAGCACCCTTAAGGTCATTCTGGCCTTCATGCTTAATATAGTTTTATATATATATATAGTTTTTTATATATATATATAGTAATATATATAATTTATATATATATATAAAATACAGAATAGGGGCTTATATATATACATACCTTTTCTCTGACTTTTAAGTGCTACCACATGATTTCTGCAATTCCAGAATCCCATGATCTCTATTAATATTAGGCTTCATCTTCCACAGTCAACCTGACTTTACAGGGGTTAGCAACCATGGTGTTGTTCAAAGAAGTTAATATCTACCTACTTTCTCCTGTACAATTCTATGGGCTTAGTGGAGGAAGTGTCCTTAGTGCTCAGTAAACTTACCAGGCTGTAGATTTTTCAGTTCTTATATAGTCTGTTTACATTAATATTTCTACCTTTTTGAGCCTTTTACCCTTTGAGTTCTTCTATACCTTAGTTTATACCTTTTATCTTGACTTCATTTATAATAAACCATAATAATGTCCAAGCTTCACAGAGTCATTCTAATAAACTACCAGACAAGTTATGAGTGTTCTTTTCGGAACATTGAACTCTGAGGCAGAGGTCAGTATTTGTGTGAAGAAGTTCCCTTCTATCCATCCTTATAGATCTCTATTCCAATCTAGAATTCTCCACATTACTCCTAAATGTGTTTCTTGGTCCCTGCTATGACATATTAACCAGGCGAGTGCAATAATTGCCCAGCTTACTACCAAAGACAGTTTCCAGACTGTCATAAATAGCTTTGTAGTCTTATTTAGAGAGAGAGATAGGTGGGCTTTTGAGGAGGTCAGTGCATCTAGAACATGCAGAACAGAATAACCAAGAGAGAGGAAGGAAGAAAAAGAGAAAGAAATCTTCAAAGAGTCTCCCTTTCTCTGTCTGAGTTTAATAGAAACTATAAAGGCAGAGTTCCAAGAAGCTCCACAAATCCCAAGCAGAAGAAACACAGAAAAACACACCAAGGCATCTTATGGTCAAATTGCTGAAAACTACTGATAAAATCAGAAACATTAAAAGCAGAAAGGCAGAAAAACACATGTTACATACATACATACATATTGTACATTAGCTAAACAGGATATTCCTACACTCCTGTGCCACTATTTCATTCTCTGCCATTTAAATGATGTTGATTGGATTTTCTGCTTGGATCTTCTACACATCACTACACAAAACAACCCAGATTTGTGTGAAATGCTTCATCTGTTCTCAGCAATTAATAAAGCAAAAATATATCCTGTGGTTAAGAAAATGTGTTTGAGCTTAGATCAGCCTTCTTTATGAATGCCTAGGTAGACAACCCAGTTAGCCAGATCATAAGTTGATCATCAGTGTAATTTTCACCCCATAACATCTATGTCACAGGCTATGAAAAGATCAATGCTAGAATAAATAGTCATCCAAATGCTGGCCCTAGCACAAGAAGGCAGTAGAATGAAACAGTTTAAAAGCTAGAACTCTGGAGTTCAACTTCCTGGGTTAAAATCACTAATATTGTGTATTAATTTTGAGACCCTGGACAAGTTACTAAGCTCCATTTCCCTATATGTAGATCATGTATAATAAAAGAGACTTTTAAGAGGATTAATTGAAGAGACATGCTATTTCGCTTAGCCCTTTGTCTGCATATACTAAACCTTCACTAAAAGTTAGGTACACAGCCAGGTGTGGTGGCTCATGCCTGTAATCCCAGCACTTTGGGAGGCCAAGATGAGAGAATCACTTGAACCAGGAGTTCAAGACCAGCCTGGTCAACATGGTGAAACCCATTTCTACAAAAAATACAAAAAATTAGCCGGTTGTGGTGGTGCACACCTTCTTCTGGTGAGGCTGAGGTGAGAGGATCACCTGAGCCCAGAAGATCAAGGCTTCAGTGAGCCGTAATGGCTCCACTGCACTCCAGCCTGAGCAAGAGAGTGAGACCTAGTCTAAAAAAAAAAAAAAAAAAAAAAAAAAGTTACATAAATGGAGAGGAATGACTATTTAACCATCCATTGTTTAACAAAACTTTGTCCCATGATAATCACAACTTTCATAAAATGTTTGTGTTTTTTTAAATCTATTTCCTAAATTAAGAAACCATTATACTTCCTCTAAAGCACCATTTTAGTAAACAAATGAATAGCTAGCATTTTGCCAGACAAATGAACCTAGGCAAGTTCCCACTGCCGGCCGGAGTTGGGTGAGGTAACTACCTCAGGGAGAGTGTTGGTCTGTAATTAGGAGCTAGGAGTACACTACACATGTGGGACTTACCCTACCAGTTAATCTTTAGAATGAAATTATTCTTGTCTTTCACCAACTCAGCCCCCTGCTGGGGCATCCTTTGTGTTAAATTAAACAAGTTTTCCTGGTCTAATCCTATTTCTGTAATGTGGGTAATAGAAAGTAGTTAATAAGAGAAGCATGCCCAATTAAAATCAGCTGTTGGGGTCTTTTTGCAATGGTAATACAGGGTGGATATGGTTTAAATGATGTTTAAACCCATATATGTACACATATTTGTAATTAGGAAAAAGAGATAAAAATAAGGAGAGAAATGCATTGCTTTTTGAGTGCAGTGCTACTGCTTCTGGTTAATGCAGCATAGTGAATGTCAAATTCTTGGCAAACTCACCAGACAGGAATGTCGTTCCTTCTTAATTCTCCTTCTGTGGGTGAGTAAGGGGTAAAGAGGTTGCTCCCCAGCCTCATCCCTGCAGAGATCTTGATAATATTGTTAAATGAAGTAGAGCAGCATAGGTATAAAGAATAAACAGTTAAAATTTCAATTTTTCATATAAAAGTATATCATTTTTGTATGGTGGAGTAATCTTTAATTTCCTATTTTTCAAGTTTTCTACACTGAACATGTAATACTTTACTAATTAGAAAATAAACACTTTTATACTATTGAAAACAAATTTCCATGATTTTGCTGTATTCTGTATCACATGAGCGGAAGATTTTAAAGTTTTAGATACATGGATATGAGGTTAATTGAATATATTTAGTATCCAACTGTAAGTAATCATATTGTTGAGAAAAAAAGAGAGTCTTTCAAGTTCTTGAATAAATTTTAGAATAAATCAATTAAAATTCAGAAATTTAAACATATGCGAGGTATATTTAATATAACCTCTAAAATACATTTTTGAAGTATATGGGAAAATTGCATAATACTCAGAAAAATTAATGTATAAATTTCTCTTTTAAGTTCCATAGAGTTTCACATTTTACTATTAAATATCAGTCTTTTGAAATACTCAGTATTGTAGTTATTAGCTACCTTTCTCCAATAGCTCAGTTGCAGTCCTAACAAACAGTGGAATAAATTAAATAGATAATATTTTAGGATTTTTTTCACTATATTGTGTTCACTTTACAATTTTTTTTTTTAAATATTGTTCTCTGGAGGGAACATTTTTCTGTGAGGTAATTCTACCAACAAATGTGAGAAAACTACAAGTAGAGTCAGAAGCTGATGAAAGTTAATAGGTTAAAAAAACACGCTTCATTGCTACTCTGTTTTCTGGTACTACTGCTACCATTTAATGAATATCTCCACATCTAAGCCTTGTGCAGTTTGCTTTAATGCATTATTTTATTTAATCCTCACACAACTGTATGTAGGTATAAATTGCTATTTCCATTTTAAAGGTGAATAATTTTAGTCTGGAAGAGTTTAAGTAATGTAAGAATGACTCTGAGTTATGAAGAGAATACTTTCTGAATTCTTCTTTGTTTCATCTTATTCACACTGTGTTATTGTTAGATGAGTGATTGTGAATAAGTGGTATCTTTAAGAGCAACACTCTCCACTGGAAGAAAGATGTCACATGTTCCAAAGACCCATTAAAGATGCTCAAGGGACCAAGAAGAGGGTTCGACTTAGTAAAGCCATTCCAGTACTTCACTCTTGCTTATATCTCTAAATGTGACTAAGTCATGTGTATAGACTTAGATAAATAATTAGAAATGTAACTATTATATTTAGAGGAATTATCACAAGCAGGCTCTGTACTAAGCACCTACAATTAGATGTTTTCATTTAATTTTCACAACTTAGAGACAGGTACAATGACCACATTTTGCAGATGAATACACTGAATCTCAGAGTAACTTAATGTTTTCATCAAAGTCACAAAGGTAGTTAATGACACAGCCAGAATTTGAACTTAGGCTGACAAGTTGAAACCCTAGGCTCTTGCTAACAGACCATATGACATTTTCCCCCTAGTTTCTACTTTCACATGTGACATTTCTTGGTGCCTACTTGTGCAACTGTATCCCTGACTTCTCCCCTACATTTAGTATGGCCTTACGTCTGGTTCCCAAAAATGTCTTTGTTTGCATCAGTTGTTCTGGTCTTCTGTGTGTTTAGACCCACATTCATTCTCAAAAGGGACTAAGTGTAGAGAATGAATTATATGACCACCTAACCAAAAGTCAATGAAGATATATACCGGAATTCACCTGATATCTGATTGTGAGCCAGCCCCGCATCAGAGATCTGTCTCTGCTCAAGGCCTTTGCAATTTCTCTGACACATAGGAAAACAAGCAATTCTGGTCATACAGAGACTATATGACTAAGAAATCCAGCATCTGCAAACTAGAGTTTTAATAACAATGAAGGTGAGAATATTATTCATATTAGCTACCTCCTCCAGAAAATACATTGGAAGTGTGCTCAAGGTTGCCTTGGCAGTCAGATCTTTATTAAAAGTTAGCTTAAAGATTATTAACTGAAAGAATTAGATGTTAAAATAGTTTAAAGTTGAAATAGATGCATCAGAGATTTTTTTAAAAGCATCTCTCAAACTGTGCCATGAAAAACAGTATAAACAGCTAAGTTGAGTTATAGTAACTGACAAACAGAAAATATTCTGGTGTCCTGATTACAGTCTTCTACTAGTGCACTGTAACAGTTTCTCTAGAAATACGCTGTTATCAGTTCTTTCAAAATATTTTCTTTATTCAAGAGCACTTTATTAATAGTTTTGAATCTTGATGATCTGTTAAGACTTATGTATCAGTGGCCCATAGTCATACACATGATGTCCAAGGAGGAGACAGGACGTGTTTGGTCCACCTTGAAATTACAGCCGATACTGGCAATAATGTAAGCCAAGTGAATGCTTATTTTATGTAAGATTACAGATGCTTAGATTCATTGCAAATTTTACTGAGTATTAGAAACATGTAATAATGTTCAAGAAAATGTAAGTACTGTATTTAGAACTGATACAAGTTGCAAGGAGGTCTTTAAGAACATCTGATTTCCTAAGTAATCTTTTCATTTAACAAATCTCATGGTATATAGATTTGAAAAAAACCAGATGCTTAGAAATATGCTGAAATTGAATATTATAACTTTGATTAAGTGCCACAAAATGGAGTCAAACTTCCGAACCCTTCTCTCCGCCTGCTCTGTTGTGTGTTTTTCCTGTGTATACCAGTAAAAGGTCCTGATATTTTCTTTTTAATTGCTGTACTTCCACAGTCCTAGGAATTTGGGGATCAGTTTGGGATGAAGAATCACGCCAGGAAGATAAATTACATTCATATGTCAGATATTGCCTCACAATGCTATCTAGCTCAGCAGGCTATAATGAGCCCCCACTCACCAGGCCAGGCTCCAGCCAAAAAAATAAATAAATATATAAATAAAAGAACACCTACTGTTTCTCCATCAAGGGCAACTCTCTCAGAGGGCAAACAAAAGCAACAGGGGGAGGCCAACCATATCCATGCAGTACTATGGGTTGCTATGCAACCCTCCGTGCAAGTTGGGCGGCAACAGATGGACACTTTGAATAGAATTAATGCCCCTCTGACCCATGTTTTAAATAGTACCCAAACCCACTGCCTGATGAATTCTATTAACTATAGGCATACTTACACATATAAAATATGGCATCATAACTGACATTGTTATTACCCTCTTTACTAAAATAAAGTCATAAATCTATTGCAAAATTTGAGACCAATAATATTCAATGAGATATTTCTATTTTTTTCCTTTTTTCTTGATAAATGAATCACTGATGTCTCATAACCTTAGGCTACATATTTCCTTAGAGTGTTGCTCTGATTTTTTATGTGAACCTGCAATGCCTGCTCTGAGTTTCAGCTTCACGTTTACACTGAGTCTGGCTTCTTCCTCAACCACTGTCACCTGTGGACTCTGGGCATTGTGTAAGAGACCTCTTTTTATTGTAACTTTATGAAAGAATATAACATAGAATAAATATTTTATAGATCTTTGTGGGGACAGTGTTGGAACTATATTCCTGATTGAACAATCAATCTAAAGGCTATACCCAAAGCCCCAAAAGTTCTTTGTCCATCTGCCTTCTGCCTTGGCCAAGTTTAAGCCACTTTTCATCCCTTGCAGTGAGTAGATATCAAAGGAAATCAGTGTGTCCTCAAGATTATTAGGATAAGATCCCCTCTCTGGTCTCTTAAATTTTATATACTAGGTAAGTTAGGTTGTTAAGACCTAAAAGAGAGGGATATCAATTCTAAAAAAAATCTTGGAGTATACAATCTCATATTGGTGGCAACAAGTAGTTTTTAATTTTTAATGAAGCATATGTATGATAAGATATCTTAATAAAGTGATACAGATCACAGAGCATTGACTTAGAGGAAAGAAACTGGAGAAAGGGCTCTGGAAAGTTTCTTTTCTTGATATCAGTGCCCTCACCTGTAAAGTTAAAGTAAAGTAAAGTAAAGTAAAGTAAAGTAAAGTAAAGTAAAGTAAAGCAAAACAAAGCAAAGTGGTTTTGGCTAGATAATTCTTTTAGTCAAAAGTTAAAGGTTCTAACTTTTCCATTCTCTGAAAAATCAAAGACGTCATTAAAATAAAGTGAGTGGGAATTACATTTCCATCAGAGGATAAAGATGGGGATAATGTTTAAAGCTCAATATCCACATCTAATTACAAAATTCTTCTGTTCTGATGATGGAAAATAGAGAAGAAAAGGGAAGCCCTTGGACTCTAGGACCTAGAATATTCAGGGGGCTCCTGTCTCCTGTCTGTGCTTCCATTCCTTGGAGGTGCTCATTCCCAGGGGTAGAGAGGTGCTTGCCCATTGATTATGTGACTTTTGCAAAGTTTTCTATCCCACCCCGTATTCTCTTGCTAGAACCGTCCTTTTGTGGAGGAGGCAACAGCACGTGTGCCTCCAGTTTTTAAAGTGGTGCTGCTTCTCTGTCAGGCCTCCTGCTGCTGCCCAGTATGTCTTCGTTTTGAAAATATGAGCTCGGTTTTCCACGACTGGGCACACAGGCTTGCAGTCTTCTTGCTGGGAGTCATTACTTATATATGCCTGCATGTACAGATATGCTTACATATGGACTCAGAGCGAAATATTTGCTTGTTTTTGTTTGTTTGTCCTCCCACCTCCCTTGAAGGCCCTGGAGGTGGGAAGTGTGGCATCTTAAATTATTTTGTCATCTCTGGCAAGATCTAGTGTTAATGACTTTATGGTGTCTACCACTTCACTACCACCTGAAATAATCACGTAAAGCAATTCAGTTCAGTAACTACTTCCTGTCTTTGTAGTACCATGTACTTTCTGATGAGACAAGAGATTTGATTTAGTCCTACATTTATTCTGGTAATTATCATACTGTGTCCCATTGAAGTCTCAATTTGTATATCTTTTAAGAACTGTAACTCCCTATTATTTCACTATATAATGTTTTTAATTCTGTTATAGTCCACTTAATACATGTATTTCAAAAATAATCTTATTTTACTTTAGAGACTATGACATGTTCAATAGGTTATAAATAATAAAATAGGACTATTAGAAATAAATGAATATCGATAGATAAAATGTATTTGGATGCTGTAACCCCGTCTGTGTTTTGTTTAAATCCACAGTGATTGACTCTGTTTCTAAGACCATAGGTTCCCAATTTTGAAATGACCTACCCTAATTGAGGTGGAATTATCTGCAATTTATTTTGATGAAAAAAATTACTACCATAATTACTCCAGTAATTTTTTTAGAATAATTACTACTATATAACTTCTTAGTGACATAAGGGCCCTTAGGATTCTTCTAGGCCAATTACTTCTTTTTACAGGTGACAAAATGGAATCCACAGTAGGTAGATTTGGGTATTTTAGCCCACTTTTTTTTTTTTTTAACATTGTCGTAGGGTTTTCCAAAGGTACCTAATTCCCTTTTTATCCCGCCGTTCTGGGAAAGTATCATTAGCAACTATACATAAAAATGTAACTTTGCTCTAAAATGATCATTATGTCTAAATTTCTATGTTAAATTTCTACAAATTTCTCTTAGCTATTGTTTCAAAATGTACACATTTGTAGATAAAATTCCACTGCAGGGAAAAGTATTGACAAGTAAACATTATCAGTAAAGAATTAAATTTCTTGTGTTAGCTTTTTTCCATCGTATTGAATCTTTAATGTTTAAAAACTAGTTTGAAATGTTCATCAAATCCACTGAACTGCTGAATTTTCACCTTTTTTATAATTTGCATATTCCTTTGATTTATGGATGGTTCTACTTGCTAGAGCCTCTGGGTAAGCACAATGAGTTTTAAGGATGCTTCTAATATTTAGAGATTCACCATCAGAACATCATGTAAGGTATGAATCCGTATATATAAACCTTCATGGCTTGTAATGAAACTTTGTCCCATGACTTATCTGAGAGAACAGTTATTTCACTTTTGATGAGAAGAAAAAGTTGCAAGTTCAAATGCTTCTGGGGTTTACTGGACTCCCTCTGGGACTTTCTGTGCTCTCTAGGGCTCTAGGCTCTCTCAGCCACATCTTAAATACTCAGATTTCCCCAGAACAAGATTCATAAGACTCTTTTTTTTTTTTTTTTTGGCCAACTTAATTGTTACCTGATGTGATTTAGTTTCTCTGTCCACAGACTTTGAATTCCTTAGGAAGTTTCTTACCTTAACTTTACCCAGAAGTCTTTCAATATGTACATTGACTGAAAGAGAGGAAAATTCTATATGTGGTTCATTATTGTTTTTTAAATCAATATAAGAGAAGGGAACATAGCTTATAACATCGTATTAACATCTAAGATACAAAAATGTCTATTGAAAATACTATTAAACAATTTAAAGATCAGGGCCTTAAGAAGGTTTTAATTTAAAACAATTCTTTTTCTTAAAGACTTTTACAACCAGACATCTATTTTAGCTGTTTTATCTGCAGCCCGGTCCAGAGAGGTAAACTGGATTTAATGGAAATTTTAGTTGTTGTTGTTGTTTTCTTTCTACAACCTGTTGGTTTCATCTGCGCTAAACTCAGCTCCTACTTATTGTTGAGGGGAATTGAGCTATTGAAGAGTGGCAGCCCTTGCTCCTACGTGGGTCATTGCTGTGCTTCCAGTGTTTCTGTGCTACACAACACATTATGAGTGTCACTAATAACCAAGCTCTTGATTCAGTTCAAAGGCTTCCTGTCCTTTATCCAGAGAGAAGTACAACTAAAGTTGAAAATGATTGGAAATTGTCTAGCTGTTGTCATTTAAAAGAAGAAAGGAAGAATAATAATACAATTGTAAAGTGTCCAGCTTTATATTTAAAAATTTGTACATGCCACTGCCTGCATTTTATGAAATTCAATTTCTTTAGTTTTGTACATATGCATATATAAGTAATCATCTAACATAGCATGTGTCTTTTAACACATTGTTTAGCTACAGTTTTTGACAGTATCAGTTTCCAACTTCTGTTTCAGAAGTTCTTTCCTTACTGGTTCCTAAGAAACATTTGCTTTCTTAAAATCTATGTGTTTCAGAGTATTTTCTATACAATCTATAGAACACTAGTTCTAAGACATACTTTGCAATAAGAGAGTGGGTTTCCAAAGTCAGACAAGTTTGGGAAACATTTCATACTATATTCCACCTCTTAAAGATTTGCATAGTAGTATACTAAAGGTTTGGAGGGGTCCTACAGTGACATTGTCTTTTTATGTTATAATTTAATCCAGTATCCTGAATAATGTTCCTCTTTTTTTATGCAGTAAAACCTGTTATGTATTATTGCATGGAGCTCCAGGAATTACATTTTGGGAAGACAGCATAGTGTTATATCATAACTTTAATAAAATTTAGTGGTTCTCAAAATGTGGAGTCTGGGCCATCAATACCTGAGAACTTATTAGAAATGTAAATTCTCAGCCCTCCTCCCCTGACCACAGACCTTGAATCAGAAACTCATTAGGTAGGTAGGGGTCTGGCAATCTGTGTTTATAATAAAACTCCAGATGTTTCTGACATGTGCTAATTTCACTGGTCTAATTCCACTAGCTTCACTTTATTCATCTAATTTTTTGATTGAGTGAAATAAGTGGGTGACAGAAAAGTCAATTTTAAAACTGTGTAGTTGTGCTAGTTAGGATGTGAGACTGCCTTGATTGTCAAGTGTTGCTGCCATGACTAAAATTAAATTAGGCAAAACACGGACTATATTGGCTCTTATAATGAAACTGCCAGAACAATAGGCATGAAACAGCAACCCAGGCATCAGCGACTTGAATGTTATCAATCCCTTCTCTACTTCTCATTTTTCCTTCACCCCTGTGTAACAGCTTCATCTCAGCAGGAAGGAGGTTCTGTGACTGGTCCATCTCGGTCAGGTGCTCACCCTAGACCAAGCTCTGTGCTAGGGCTGTGTGATTAAAATCCAGAGACGAAGAGGAATGTTCTGGAATAGAAGAGAGAGAAACACAGATGTGACCACTGAGGAAATAAGAGTTTGCATTTTCTAAAATTATTTTTTGCTTTAGGAGATCATCCCTTTTAGGCTGTTAGAAAAATGAACCACTCATATTTGGACAAAAATTTTGTTTTATGAATTTTGTCTTGAACTGAAGAAAAAAAGTAATGTCAAAAGAGCAAAGAATAGGGTAGGCTTAATACCACCAGTTCCCTTTTCTGAGTCAATTACCTCTAGGTTTTCT
>NW_012105764.1:2617178-2621764 GCF_000951045.1 Mandrillus leucophaeus | reverse complement strand
AATTTCACTGGTCTAATTCCACTAGCTTCACTTTATTCATCTAATTTTTTGATTGAGTGAAATAAGTGGGTGACAGAAAAGTCAATTTTAAAACTGTGTAGTTGTGCTAGTTAGGATGTGAGACTGCCTTGATTGTCAAGTGTTGCTGCCATGACTAAAATTAAATTAGGCAAAACACGGACTATATTGGCTCTTATAATGAAACTGCCAGAACAATAGGCATGAAACAGCAACCCAGGCATCAGCGACTTGAATGTTATCAATCCCTTCTCTACTTCTCATTTTTCCTTCACCCCTGTGTAACAGCTTCATCTCAGCAGGAAGGAGGTTCTGTGACTGGTCCATCTCGGTCAGGTGCTCACCCTAGACCAAGCTCTGTGCTAGGGCTGTGTGATTAAAATCCAGAGACGAAGAGGAATGTTCTGGAATAGAAGAGAGAGAAACACAGATGTGACCACTGAGGAAATAAGAGTTTGCATTTTCTAAAATTATTTTTTGCTTTAGGAGATCATCCCTTCTAGGCTGTTAGAAAAATGAACCACTCATATTTGGACAAAAATTTTGTTTTATGAATTTTGTCTTGAACTGAAGAAAAAAAGTAATGTCAAAAGAGCAAAGAATAGGGTAGGCTTAATACCACCAGTTCCCTTTTCTGAGTCAATTACCTCTAGGTTTTCTGTAGATTACTCTTGAAGGAGAGCTACCGTTAAATACCTACATTTGCTAGCATAACTTAATTTTTTTTATATAATTTTAACTGTTTTTGAAATGCTATGTTTTTTATTAGGCTGGAAACATTTTTAACAATTTATAATGAATGAGACAGACACTATATATGCATAGTTGCATACATGCAACTCCAATAGCTAACCTGGTTAAAAATAAAAAGTGAAAAATGAATTTTTGTTAATGTATCCCATTTTGACAACTTACATTATACAATACTCTTTTGCATGAATTAGCACTTTAAAGCAGATATCTTCTAGATAATCTCAGAAAAATATTTTGGATAGATTGGCAGGAAACACTTAAATATTTAGCATTTCTAAATCTCAAAATCTTTGGAAAATTTCCAATTATAATATAAAGTTAGGATAGACTACATTATGCTATGGAAACATCTCAGAAATCTCAACAGTTTAAAACAACAAAGATGTAGTTCTTGTACACTCTGTGTTCACAAAACCTGTGCAGAAAACCTGCTCATTGTGTCTCTGAGAGACATAGTGCCAGCACAAATTTAAAAGGAGTTTTAGTACTTGGTAAAAAGCTACAAGAAGAGTTTTTATTTTTTTTAATTAATGAAACATTTATTAATCCAAGCATTGGGGTTAGAAATATACAACCTTTCTCACAACAAACCCTCATTTTAACATGGGAAATAGGTATATAAGCAAGTTATTTTAAGACAAACACATTGAGAAGGTTGCAAAATGCCCTCAAGGAACCACTAATTTGGCTTTAGGTGAAATCCTATTATCTATAGGCTTTTCTCCTCTTGATGGTTGTGGGATTTGGGGAGAGCTATGTAGATATTAAGTAGGTACTAAACATTTCATAAGCATATGTCCTCTTGATGATGCACATTTACCTCTCCTCTCCCATTCCAAACAGGAAAATAAAAGGTAATATGTTTTTACATCATTGCCGAATATTCACAGCCATTTTCGACAGAATTTTTTTTTTCTTGTTTTCTTGTTTTTTTGTTTTGTTTTGTTTTTTGAGACGGAGTCTCGCTCTGTCACATAGGCTGGAGTGCAGTGGTGCGATCTCAGGGCTCACTGCACCCTCTCTCTCCCGGGTTCAAGCAATTCTCTTGCCTCAGCCTCCCGAGTAGCTGGGACTACCGGCACACACTACCATGCCCAGTTAATTTTTGTATTTTTAGTAGCGATGGGGTTTTACCATTTTGGCAGGATGGTCTCAATCTCTTGACCTCGTGATCCACCCACCTCGGCCTCCCAAAGTGCTGGGATTACAGGCGTTCCAACAGAATTTTTCTGTGGCCCTGTAGAAAAGGAGTATGTTGAAAAGTTTTCTTCAACACAATTTTTTTTTTTTAAACTTTTCAACATATTCCTTTTCTACAGGGCCACACTTAATTGGGCACATGTGTTCCAGATATGTTACAGGCATTATTGCCAATTCTCACAAAAAGTATTATATAATAGGTCCTATCTTTAATACAGGAAATTGAAGCTCTGAAAGGTCTATAATACATGTAGTTGGCTGTAAACTCCATGTAGACTAATGTTTATTATATGTGTAGTATATGTACATAATAAACAATAGGCAATTTATGTATATCATAGTCTATAAATTCCATGAGGGCAAGAGCTATGATTGTCATTCATTGAGTCCTCAGCACCTAACAAGGTGCCTGGCACACAATAGGTTATCAAAAATATAGATTGAATGAATGGATTAAATAATGAGTGGGTAGATGTGAGGAAACTGGAATTAGATCCAACTCTGCATGACTCTAAAACCTGAACTTAATGCAACTTTGTGCTACCTTCAACGGCTTCCTGTCATCTGTTAAAGAATGTCTGAAAAATGTGTCAATGAAAGCTGTCCACCACCTTGTACCAGTCTTTCCAGTACTGTCTTCTACTACATCTTGTGATATACTCTTTTTTTCCTTTTTTTAAGACAGACTCTCACTGTGTTCTCCAGGCTGGTCTCAAACACCTGGGCTCAAGGTATCTTCCTGCCTCGTCCTTCCCAGTTGCTGGAATTACAAGTGTGCACCACTGTGCCCAGTTATGATGTACATTTTGACCAAGGCCAGGATATTCGAGTCTGTTAAACTTTGCCTGCAAATTTATTTCTCTTAACTTAAACTTCATTCACATCTAAAATGTGCTCTCTTTTTCTCATCTACTACCCGTATTTCTCAACTGGGCCTAATACTGCCACCTAGGAAGTTATTTGGAAATAGGTAGGGCAATTTTGAATCTTAAGTGAATAGGGACCTCTATTAACATATAACGAGGAGTCCAGGGATTCTAAATATCTTGCAATGTATGGATGGGGCCATCTTGCATATTAAAGAATTACGTGAAGAATTATGTTCTTTTTGTTTGTTTGTTTTTCAAGACGGAGTCTTGCTCTGTCGCCCAGACTGGAGTGCAGTGATGCGATCTCGGCTCAGTGCAACCTCCATCTCCCAGGTTCAAGCAAAGGAATTGTATTTTTATACCCAAAAGTCAATAATCTAAAGCCTTTGATAAACAGTATGGGTCTAACTCAGTCCAGAGTCAGCACAAGGTAGTCATGATTAGCACTAGAGCCAACCAATTTTTAATCCCAGCTATGTCACTTACTATTTATATTCTTTTGAGTCATTTAGATGCATATAACTTCAGTTTTCTCATCTGTAAAATGTGTTTAATAATGCATTTCAACAATGAGGCGGGGAGTAGAGATGAGAAATAAAAAACTCTAGCTCATAGATGTTTTTTAAATAAATAAGAGCTATTCTTGACACACCCTTGGAAGCCAGCATCAAGCCCCACCTTCCTTGAAGCCCTGCTATTCCAGCTGAGAATATCTTTTCCTTCTTCTCAACCATTGTGTTTTAGTCAGGGGTCTTTTAGTTGCAAGAAAAAAGAACGAGTTCAGGTTGTCTCAGGGAGAAAAAAGGAAGTTTATTGGCAAGGTACTGCATCAGTTAGGATTCTTTGTGCTATAAGTGACAAAGTAAAACTGACTTAATAAAGATGTATTACTTCATATAATTTTTAGAATACTATAAAATCCACAATGACAATTCATGTATTTAGTAGATACAAGCTCTGTGAGTGCAGGGGTTCTTTTGGTCTTATTTATAGTTGGTTTTATTCTCACATTCCATATGATAGACTCCTGGCAAATCCAGACTTTCCTCTCATAGTATTAACAAAGCCTACTACAGTACCAGATCAATTATCTATACATCAGCTATTCCCGGGGAAGAGAATGAGCGCTTCTAGCAGATCTCAAGGAAGAAATAACTTTTCTCTCTCAGAAACTTTTATCTCATAGGCTTCAGGAGAAATTACAGATCCATTTCTAAACCAACCACAGTGGCTGGGGCAGGAATTGAAATTATTTGAAAAAACAAACAAAAGTTTGCTTAAGCTCATTAGAACCCAGCCATTAATTTGAGAGGTAAATCAACCCTCTCTCTCCTCCAGATAACTGACAATGGAAGAGGAGTGGCCTCTCAAAAGGTAGGAGAATTGTTAGCAAGCGTGGGAAAGAGGTGGAATCATGTGGTACAGAACATGACCGCTATGGTGGTAATAGAGATCATGGCTTAGATTTTTCCTAGGA
The DNA here is from genome assembly GCF_000951045.1 of Mandrillus leucophaeus. Taxonomy (NCBI): domain Eukaryota; kingdom Metazoa; phylum Chordata; class Mammalia; order Primates; family Cercopithecidae; genus Mandrillus; species Mandrillus leucophaeus. Next base: position 2,617,447 of record NW_012105764.1, on the reverse strand, counting down.
AAATAAAATAAGTCTAGAGAATAAGTAGGCAGGCAACTGTAAAAAGTTAATTGAGTAATGCCCTAACATGTACAAAACCCTGCTTTCAGCTCTGAGGCTTCAACTATGAATAAAATGACTATGTTCCCCTCCACATGGGAGCAAGTCTTCTGGTAGAGAAGATAGTCAAACCTAAAGGTAATTCAGACTTCAAAGCTTCCTTCCTATTAACAATTTACTTGCTTGCAGGTCAGTTTAGTTAGAATTTCAAAGAGCATACAACCAACCAC
>NW_012105764.1:2600249-2617128 GCF_000951045.1 Mandrillus leucophaeus | reverse complement strand
CCTTCTTCTCAACCATTGTGTTTTAGTCAGGGGTCTTTTAGTTGCAAGAAAAAAGAACGAGTTCAAGTTGTCTCAGGGAGAAAAAAGGAAGTTTATTGGCAAGGTACTGCATCAGTTAGGATTCTTTGTGCTATAAGTGACAAAGTAAAACTGACTTAATAAAGATGTATTACTTCATATAATTTTTAGAATACTATAAAATCCACAATGACAATTCATGTATTTAGTAGATACAAGCTCTGTGAGTGCAGGAGTTCTTTTTGTCTTATTTATAGTTGGTTTTATTCTCACATTCCATATGATAGACTCCTGGCAAATCCAGACTTTCCTCTCATAGTATTAACAAAGCCTACTACAGTACCAGATCAATTATCTATACATCAGCTATTCCCGGGAAGAGAATGAGCGCTTCTAGCAGATCCCAAGGAAGAAATAACTTTTCTCTCTCAGAAACTTTTATCTCATAGGCTTCAGGAGAAATTACAGATCCATTTCTAAACCAACCACAGTGGCTGGGGCAGGAATTGAAATTATTTGAAAAAACAAACAAAAGTTTGCTTAAGCTCATTAGAACCCAGCCATTAATTTGAGAGGTAAATCAACCCTCTCTCTCCTCCAGATAACTGACAATGGAAGAGGAGTGGCCTCTCAAAAGATAGGAGAATTGTTAGCAAGCGTGGGAAAGAGGTGGAATCATGTGGTACAGAACATGACCGCTATGGTGGTAATAGAGATCATGGCTTAGATTTTTCCTAGGAAAATAAAATAAGTCTAGAGAATAAGTAGGCAGGCAACTGCAAAAAGTTAATTGAGTAATGCCCTAACATGTACAAAACCCTGCTTTCAGCTCTGAGGCTTCAACTATGAATAAAATGACTATGTTCCCCTCCACATGGGAGCAAGTCTTCTGGTAGAGAAGATAGTCAAACCTAAAGGTAATTCAGACTTCAAAGCTTCCTTCCTATTAACAATTTACTTGCTTGCAGGTCAGTTTAGTTAGAATTTCAAAGAGCATACAACCAACCACGTGCAACCATGTGTAAATGGTGGGCAAACCTGCTATACTTTCGTTTTTACTATGTAACTTTTTTTTTTTTTTGCAATTATGATATAGTGTAGTGACTTTTATAAATTTTGTTTTTTGTTTTGCAAATGAAAATTTTCAAATGGATGGGGAAGTAGAGCCTTAGCAGTACTGAAAAATAATATCAGTAGAGAGTTGGATGGATACTTAATTGACATCTTGATCAAAGGTTCAGGAAGCTTGGGAAATTAGCATCCTCCATTTAATAGAAGGGCAGATGAGTGGTGATCTTAGACATACGCAACTCTGTGAAAGAAGAGAGGGTGAAGATACTGAGAGGTTTGCTTTCCATATTTGAAGTCATATTAGTCATTATTTTCAGCAACTCTTTCACCACGTAGTCAAACAAAGGAGTTCATATTAAACATTTTGGATGTTTATATTTTATTTCTTCAAGTAGATTGTATTATTCTTGCATTTTTTCACCTTATCTTGTGCACTTAGTTAGCACACTGGTGATACCTAGTGTACTTAGTAGTCATTAGTCATTGGGTTAATTAACCGAAATAAAAGGGTAGGGGTAGAATAAATTTTTGAAACAGATATAATAATTATCATTAACTCCCAAAGTCTTATTTTGCCCCTCTGGAGCCCTGGAAAAGAAGTTAAATCATAAGATTGCGCAGATTCTAACCCTATTGGGGGCACTTAGAAGAAAATAATTTATCAAGTGATAAGGAGTAGTAATGGAAATTCATTCTCAAATAAATTATTATGATAAAGAGTTAGGTGTTTTTCAGCTATTGAACAACTTGCTTGCAGGAAGCTGAAAATTCATACTGTGGTCAGGGATGCAACTAGCTCTTCATTATGATACAAATGATCTCATGAAGAAACCTATTGGTGATAAGTAAAACACAGACCAGGCTGTAGATAGCACTTGCTTTAGAAGCAAAGTTGAGTAGCTTCTCAAAAGATAGATAGGAGAATTCCTGTTGAAGAAGCTATTCGCAGAGCTTCTTGAACAGGAACCCATAGATGTCTTTACAAATTCTGTGAAACGCCTCCATCCACAGCCCCGGAAATGGAATATACAAGTTTCTGTATGTTTTGACAAATCTTATCTTTCTGGGGAAAGAATTTACAACTTTACCCCAATTTTAAAGGTAGCTGAACCTCGATAAAAGATGTAGACCTAAGGTTCTATAGTTATTGTAGGGAAAATATGTGAGCAATAAAAACAAAGCCTTTGGCATGGCATGGTAAGATTGATCCTATAGTACTTTGCTGCTACCCATTAGACACTGTGTGCCTAGTGGGGTTTTGGTGACAGATGTCTTGCAATGCAAATCTGATGTATTATGTTCCTGAATTTAGCCAATGGGAACTCTATTTTTCTAGTCAATCAAGTGTGACTATACTTGTATCACACTTGAATTCATTCCTGTTTGTGTCTCATATCCAATCAGTCAGACAATTCTGCTCCATTTAAGTTCATGATATACCTACAATTCAACCACTGCTCTTCCTTTCCAAGGCTACCTTTATTGTCCAAGCCACTGTCATATCTTGCCGGGATTATTGCAATCGTCTTTTGGTCTCCCTGCTTCTGCCTCTGCACATTTCCACTCTACTCCCAACATAGCAGTTACAGAGCTCCTGTCAAACTAAAGTCAAATTATACGTTTCCTGTGTTCAATACTTTCTCATGCCTTCCAATTTTATTCAGAATAAAAGTCCAAGTATGTTCTTGACTTATAAGGCCCTACATGATGCGGTTAGCTGTCATCCATCTGAATTCATCTTCTGCTATTCTCTCACTCACTTGTTTCCAGCCTCATTTGTTTCTCTATTGTCCCATAAATGTAGCAAGCTGGCTCCTGTTTCAGAGAGTTTGTTTTGGTCTTCCCTCTTCCTGGAATGCGTTTCAATCAGTTCTCCTCACAATTTGCTCTCTCACTTTAGGTTTTTATTTAAAAGTGCCGTTTACTGGCCTGGCTACCCTAATGAAAATCTCAGTCTCATCTGCCTTAGTGACTTCACTTTTCTCATCTGAAGTATAGCATATATATTTACTTTATTTATTGTCTTCCCCACTAGAATATAAGTTCCACAAAGGCCAAGATTTTTGTCGGTTGTATGTGCTGCTATATCCCCTGTGCATCAGACAGCACCTGATAAAGTGTAGGCAAGAAACACTTGTAAGACATGTGGGAACTGCATAGCTGGGTACCCTATATGTCACCCAGCTCTCAAGTGCTATGCCTCGAAAGAAAGAGGGGGCATCCCATCCTCCTTATTAAGTGCTAGATTTTTTTTTTTTTTTTTTAGATGGAGTCTCGCTCTGTGTCCCAGACTGGAGTGCAGTGGTGGTATCTCGGCTCACTGCAAGCTCCACATCACGGGTTCACGCCATTCTCTTGCCCCAGTCTCCGGAGTAGCTGGGACGACAGGCACCTGCCACCACACCCAGCTAGTTTTTTGTACTTTTTTTTTTTAGTAGAGACGAGGTTTCACCGTGTTAGCCAGGATGGTCTCCATTTCCTGACCTCGTGATGCGCCCGCCTTGGCCTCCCCAAGTGCTGGGATTACAGGCGTGAGCCACCGCTCCTGGCCTAGTTCTAGATCTTGATCTCAAAAGGTTTATGCTCCATTTGAAATAAAATATTTGCATTTTAATTGAGAGGCAGCAATAAGTAATTAAAAATATATATATAGTTTTGGCATCAAATGGATCTACACTCAACCCCTGGCTTGGCTATTTATACATTTGTAAAATATTGATGATAATACCTACCTTGCATGATTCTTGTGAGGATGCAAACACTTGGCATGTATAAGCTTTAATAAATGGTGTTACTTCTCACTGCAGTGATAAAAGATAACATGCAAGGAGAAGATTGGCAGTTGGGACACCACCATTTTCTTCTGATTAGCTAAAAGGGTCTGCATCATAAAGTCAACCACGAGGCAGTACTTCATTTTTCTTTTTGCCCCAGATAGTAACACTCTGCTATTGTTTAGTGATTTTAGTGATTTTACGCTAATTTAAATGCTTTTTTGTCTTGTCACACATTCATTTTTTAAAGTGATTTAGAGCTGATTTCTGTAGCAGGCTGTATTTGTCATTTTATGATTCAAGAAGCATGACCTTTGACTCCGGCAATTTTGTTTATGATGTCAAATAATGAACTACAGTAATAGGATTCTATTTTGGTCAAATTATTCCATTCTCATTAAATTGTATAAATATATATTTTCTGAAGCGCTATAATCAGGTGTACTATTCTTACTTGCATTGATTTGATCAGCATAGTGACACCTTTTACCTGAAAAGTCTCCTTTGGGAATATTTGATGAGTATTTATTGGAGTTTTCTTCAATAGATGGTGAAAGTACAAGATTCAGCAAATTTCATTCCCTTATTTTAAGTTAACAAAGACAAAGGACATGTCATTATTTGGGGCTTTAATTTCTTTAATTAAAATATGATTGTTGTTTGTATTGTTTAAGTAACTTTGTTAGGTAAGTAAATTAATAATAGTCATCAAGCATATATTAATTTTATTTTCATTTGCAACAAACCCTCAATGACCCAGAGCAGGGATATTCCAACTCTGGGAAAACTATGAACTAGATGGAGAGTGCTTTGTGCTCCTAATGATATTATCCTCTTCTACTATCACCTAGGGACAAACATCTGGAAATTAGGTAAGCTACTCCTGGCAAACCCTCATCCCCTCTATTAAATTTATTTTTTCTGTTAGTGTAGGTTTTTCTCCTTGTGACCCAAGTCCCAAAGCCTCCATGCTGGAGAATATGGTTCTAATGAAAGAAGGGAGGCACCCAATATTGGAAAGGCTGGAATTTGATGTGTCACTTCTCGTCAGGGTATTTTTATTTAAAAGTAGGTCTCAGAACAGATTGATGGTCAAATAAAGTAATAAATCAGGAACAGTGTAAATTTAGCAGGTACCAGGCCAGCTTTGTATCTCAAATCACTCAAGGATTTCAAGCACCTACCTGAAAAACTAGTTATACATATTCTCTCATCCTCCTCACTTTGTAGAACATCTGGTGGCTTAATTAAGCATGTCTGTTTGATATAGTCTCAAGCATATTTTTGTTATTCATTGGTCTTTTTATTATACATAAATTCCTTGTATCTATGTACCTTCCCAAAGGATCAGCTATAGAATTTTGTAGAGAGTGAACACATGCTCAATATCTGCTCAATAAATGTTTGGAGAATTAAATTGAATAGGCATTGATTGCCCTCAACTGCCCTTACTCCCTAGGCTGCAGATTCGGACCAATTAGCTACAGTTCTTCAATGCAATTGTGTAATGGATACAACTAATATTGGAATTACTCAGTTGATCACACAATTATTTACTCATGTACACATCCATTCATTTAACTAAATATTTGTTACGTTCCTACCACATGTAAGTAAGGTGACGGAAATATATAGACACATTAGATTGATTATCTGGTCACAAGGCACATATGGTAGTAATGACTCCACATGAAGTAGTGACTGATAAGTTTGGCCAAATATTAACTTTCAAGTCATTAGAAAATAGTCTATTGTCTGAATATGTAGAAACTTAGTATGTTGTATCAGTTGTCCTAAGGAAATAATGTCATTATCAGTGTGAAATGGAAACTATAAAATTCCCCATAAAACAACTTCCTTTCCTCAAATTCATCTATGTTAAAGTACTTGATTTTATTTGTTCATTCATTCAGCAGGAAAGGAATTATCAAGCAACTTATTATGTTCTGGGCATTATTTTAAGTATTGAGTGTACAAAGATAGAAAAGAAAAAAGGGAAAAAAGATATTTAAAATGATTAATTGTTTGGGAAGTATGCAGTACTCACATGCATGCAAATAAGTATAAAATTCATAAAAATGAAAGTACTTTGCCTTCTTTTGATATGGATATTTTGCTTTATTTCTCTTTCTTTAAGATAAATAGAAAACTAAAATGTTAGCTAGGATTAAACTTTAAGGGTTTTCCTTCCTCCTATACATATGAAGGACATAGTATGCTGTTTATGAACAAATTGCGGGATAATGATTTGAGAGTACATCTATGATAGCATCAAGGGTAGAAGATAATTTTTATTCAACTTCCATTGTCTGTGTCCATTCAAACAGGAATCTCAACTATTTTGACTGAATAGGAGAGGAAATTTAGTGAATTGAATATAATTATCACGTAAAAAGTTTGGCTGGACTTAGTTCATTTGAATGGTCAATGCAGCATAAATATTTCCACTATTTATATTTACAGATTTGGAAACTGCTCATGTTCCTATGTTTCATTTGTTGACAGAAGTATATTAAACATGTCATTAGGTTAAAGGGGCATAACATGCAAGGTAATATTTCGTTAAACCTTATTTTTATTTTTCATGTTAGTTTTTTTCCATGCAAAAAGACACAGTCATTTTGCAATATTTAATTTTTGACTCTTTGTAGTCCTAATGATTTCAGCTCTGTTAAACCAACATATTATTTATATCGTAATTTCTTTTTCATGGCATTTATTTACCAAATGAAGGAAATTACTCCTCTTATTAGTATATCTAATCATTTGTTTGCAATGACCTAATTTTTATCTCATCTATGTTGTTGCAACATAGCATATAATAACCTCCAAGACTGAATTTTTTTCATTGTAGGGTTGAACCCTCCTAATTTGTCAAATCTGTTATCTGAACAAGTTGAATTGCTAGCTTTTATCTCAATTTTTTTACTGCTGCTTAAGAGGATTAGAGGCCTTGGTCAGCTACACCAGGGTGGCTCACAGTAACAGGCACCATTGCAGCTCAGATCCAAAAATCAATGAAGTGTGGCTCATTGAGTCTGATTGACTAAGCTTCAATTGCCCTGTGGAAAAAACCTAGCGTCGGTCTTCTCTAGTTATGCCAACCCAGTCAGACAGAAACCAGCAGCTATGTTCTTCCTTTTAAATCCAAATATTAGGAAGGTAATAGAAAGGGTCAAAGAGAGCAACAACAGCAAAACTATGAAGAGAAGACAATGTGAAGAACTGGCCTTTGTGCCCCAAAACATACTGCGGTTTATCACTTTATTAAGTCTCCAAGTTCTCTGATGAAACAGTCGTTTACTTTTAAAAATCATCCAAAACTGCTAATTATCGTCATCTCATTTTTCCTTCTAGTTTTAGTAAGTAAATTTACAAATGCAAATTATCAAAAAGTTTTATATTTCGCTCTCGGGGGGCAGAGCAAGATGGCCGAATAGGAAAAAGTTTTATATTTGAAATGTATATATATTTTTCTTTTCAGTGAAGTCATAAAAGAAGAATAAGTATATGACCTCTCCCATTTTTCATTCTATAGAAAATCCTGTGAAATAGATGCATTTATTCTGATAGGACAACATGTTTTTCCCTTTGCTTTATATGACAACATGTTCTTCCCTCTGTTTTATGCAACAACATGTTAACAAGTTCTTTCCTCTGCTTACACTGTAACCAAGTGAAGCAGTTAAGGATCCTCACTCTCATATATTTTAGAGGGGGGAATAATTATCTTGTTCCAATTTGAAAGTGTTAATACAAGGAAAAAGTCACCAATTTCATTTAAAAGTGAAGGCTTTCTCCCCACCGTGGAAGCCTATTATAAAAAAAAGAAAGAAAAAGAAAAAAAAAAGAGATCTCAGTAACTGGATCTTGTGTTTAAATAGTTCTATCAGAACTTTTGCAACTCTAGGTTACTGTAATCACTCAACAAGCTGATGAGCCCTTTACCAAAAGTTGATTCCTTTAACTGTGATCAATTAGACAACATTTTCTGGGAATAAAAGAGTCTCCAGAGAGCAACAGAATTTTCTATCATAGAATCACAGTGTTCTAGAGCTTTTCAAACTATATTTTGCAGTTGTCTAATTACAAAGATCAGACCACAAAAACCCCGAAAGTTAAGGGATTTGACTCAGGTCATAAACAATTGAAATTTTTTAACTAAAGGGTGAGAAACTTGATATGAAGGATTTTAACAGGTTTTAAAGGGGTAAGAAATCTAAATCACAATCCATTTTCACATGATTTGAAATATTATTAGGATCATCTTGTCAACAATTCTAATTTAGAGGCTGTAATTCATTTTAAAACAACTTAAAATTCAATTTAAAACAATTCTATTTAAAATCTAAGCATATTTTGGGGGAGGAATGAGACACCCAGATAAAGTTGAAAGCAAATGGCAACCAAGGTGGAAAAATGGATTTAATAAATAGTACATTATTTCTAGCGATGGTAGTTTGTTGTATCTATCTGTCTAGAACCTACCATTTAATGTGTGGGACCTTGTCATGTGGTGTGTAAATAGAAGCCCTCAACATATTCTATTACCAAAAAAGCAAGGCTAAAACTGAAGCTGTTTTGAAAGAGATGGTCATTATGTTAAAACAGGAGAAAACATTGTCCTGAATAACTTTTTATAGCAATGAAATTTTCTGAAACTTCAATTATTTGCTTTTTGTCAGTATGAAATCATTTTTCAGTATAATAGCTTAGTAATGAGTGAAATTTGGAATAAGTCAACATTCTCATTAAAACAAAGTCATCTGGTATTACTGAGAACCACGAAACAGCTATTGAAACCTGAAGCTTCAGAGAAGGAAATCTTTATTGCAATAAAGAAATCAGCAACATTGTTTATAAGCATCATTTCCATGGCAAAAGATTAGTTCATTCAATAAGAATCTTGTAACATGGTGCCAGCACGGGTGCAATAAAGTTTATGGAATGGCTCATAAAATTAGACTAATTAAAGATAATCTAATTTGGACAATTTTATCTTCTGGAAAAGAAATGTGATGTCATCCTCCGGGAAGAAACAATGTTTAGTCTCTGGGGATGTGGAAAAAAAAAAAAAAACCTCACAAGATATTTGCAATAATAAGAATTAGGGTTGATCCAAAGACAGTCTTAGATCTACCCATTGCCTCTCAAAAGATCCACCACATAGACTGTTAAGCCCCATAATTATCTCCCCTATTTGTGACAAGCGTGAGCTAATCAGTCTCTGAGGGAGTTTTCCAGCAGATACTGAGGAGAGTGTGTGAGCTTCACAGTGCTCATCAAGCTATTTTGTACTCAGAATCGCAAAGAGCTGACCAAAGTTCATTATCCTCATCTAAACCAGAATTAATTCAAATTAAGAAAAATAGACTTTTTAAAACGCCAAGTGCTTATGATTTAGAACAAAGAGTCTTCACTATTTTTATAACAGCAATGTAGGTTCTAGCTGCCTATAATCCCATATTAAAAGATTAGAAAAAACATCTGAAGAAATCAGAGAGTGTCTAATTGAGGTTCTTGCCTTTAATCCTGCGAGCAGACTCCCTCTTGGATATCAAGATCTGTCAGTGCCGAGTCAGGGGAATTCTGTAAGGAAAAAGCAACCACGAGGAATATAACATATTCTTTCCTACTTAAGAAATAAAAAGAGAAAAACACAGTTGGTGATATCAAAACATAAGCCAACACAAAATTAGAGGAAACCCCAAAATGGATTTGTAAATATAAGGTAGCAAAAGTGGAGAAATAAGCCAAACCTTGCTTTTTTATAATGTTTAAACCATTGTGCAATACAGGGTACACAAATAAACAAAAAAAAATATGAAAGAGTAAGTAACAAGGAGTAACAATAAAGACAGAATCCAGATTAGCAAGGAATTAGTAAACTATTTAATAAATATATTTTACCTGTGTATTGATTCCTAAAATATTAATTATGTGATTGTCTTTTTAATCCCATACACTCATCTTGCCAGAGAATTATATGTTAGTGAGTACTTTCATATCAACCATGGAACATTACTGTGAAACAAAGTTTTTCTGTATTGCTATTTTATAATTGTGCATAATACAGTTTAGAAGCTTCACTGGTTGGAAATTAGTACTTCATGCTTATTTACTAAAGAACTGAAATATTAGGCTATAGTTCATAAACAGTAAGTTAAATTAGCATGACAAAGAATAAAGGAGTTTAAGAAACACAAAATCTTTTATACTATAATTTAAAAAAAGTAATCAAGAAAAAAGGGGAAAAAGTGGCACACTAAAATCAAGAAATACTTTACAATAATATCATGTTTTAATCACAAAGCAGGATATTTCCTGCCCTAATTGCTTAGAAATTGATACAAAATGTAAATTATGCAAAGATATCTAATAAAAAATATAGAGACGTGTATGTGCATAGTAAACATATTTTTCTTCAGCTTATTATGCATTAATACTTTAAAAGGGTTAATTTGGTGCATAATAGGAAAGTTTTCTTATATTTTCATCATAAACTCACATATAGAATAATTATTCAACGTATTTTAATAGGAAATTTAATATTTTATTAACAGTCTTTTAGTAAAAGATGCCTCTTTTGCAGTAAACTGGATTTTGAGGGACTGCCAAAGTCATCAAGAATCATTCCATAATACAGAATCACTTGGAACTGAGCATAGATATGGAAAAAAATCAATCTAACAATTTTTTCTTTTTAATTGCAAATGAAAAACAATTTATGGAACAATATCTTTTGCTCTGTACATGCTATCTCACAAAAGATTCCACACCTCTTCAGAAAACACCACACCATGTTGTACATGCATTTAAGCAGTATTTGCACAGATTTGTGTGAATGGTCCATATAATAACCTTCAAAACATAAAAGTTTTGGAAAAAAAGTAATTTTGATAAGTATTTTAATGAACCAATAAACTAATTAAGTGAACTACTCTTATAAAGCTATTGATTATTTAAATCTCAATCTCTAATTTTTTTAAATGTGATTATTATATTAAGTACTGAAGATTATAAAATTAGTACAAACTAATGACAGTATATGTATATATGACTAATATATACTCATGTGAATGGAAGAATTAAGAAACTCACAGATATGACAAAATTTAATATGAGCAGTTTGTATTAAAAAGGGCAGAGAGCAAAATAAGTGGGGATGATAGAGCCCAAACCTAAATTCCCTAGTTTCCCTATGAAATCGTAAGTTGTCATCCTACAACTTTATGGAACTGGCCACTTCATGAGCAAGCCAGTATATCTGAACCCTTTAATAACCAAATAGCAGATGAGAGGTGAAACTCACCCAGTTATTTGATTTAGAGTTAAAATAACATGCTCGTTCAGGAATGTAATTTTAGCCCGACTTCTTAGATTTGATCTAACAAAGGAAAATTTATGAGTCATTTACATTTTTACAAGATATCAAATTATTTCCTATGCTATTGTGTTGAAAGGCGGGAGCTTAATATTTAACTTTAGTATTGTAATTTGATCATTAAACCATTATAATGATTATTATAAGTTAAGTTCTGTACTGTGAATCATGAAAAATATGGACAATCAGAAATTACTTGAAATTCACAAGCAATGTTAAAAAAAAATAAAAGAGGCATATATTATCTTAGGACAACCTAGGCATTGCTCTGGTCATGACAGCATAGGATATATCTGAGGCTTGCCTGAAGTCTGTCTCATTTGGGGTGGAATTGCCATAGTGTGTTCTAGAAGTCTAAACTTCCACTTGACTAGCATAGAGGAAGGGAGGTCTGTCTCATGCATACCTAACCTTGTCTGCAAAATACAGTTACACAAGAAAATTTTAAAAATCCTGATGCCTAAGCAGAATCCCAAATGAGAAATAAATGAATGAATGAATGAATAAATAAATAAATAAATAAATAAATAAATAAATATTTAAAAAATACAGGCATCAATGACCATTTTAAAGTTCTCCAGGTGATTCCAATGTGCACCCAAATTTGCAAGCTATTGATCTATACCAATCCGCCTCTCTTCCTGGCAACCTAGAAGAGTTCTAAGTAGTTTCTTGGAATTGAGCTTTCTAATGAACTAGAAACAGTTAGGGTAGTTCAGTGGTTCTCAAATGTTTTGCTCTCCGATCCTTTTTCATGCTTGAAGATTATCGAGGACCTCGAAGAACTTTTGTTATTGTGGATTATTTCTACTGACATTTACTCTAGTAGAAATTAAAACTGAGAAATTTAAAAATGCTAGCTAATTATTTGAAAACAAAAACAGTGAAACCACTACATATTAATGGTTTTATAAAAATAACTATTTTATAAAACAAAAGTGTCAGCGAGAGAAGTGGTAAGGTTTTAAAGTTTCACAAATCTCCTTAATGTCTGGTTCAGTAGAAGGCAGCTTGGTTTTCATATGCACTTTGCACTCAATCCGTTGCAATAACACATGTCTAGAAAGACTCACTATGCACTTATAAGCAAATGAAAATGAAAATAACAACTTAGTATCATTATACAAATAGTGTTGACTTCACACACCTCTCTTGATGAGCTTGAGATCTTGAGAACTACTGGTATGATCACAATAACCTTAACAGTGCAGACAAATTCACATGATGTAACAAATCTGTTGTCCCCAAAAGGAACCACTTAGAATATATAAAAGAGACACTGTTGTTACCATTTGCTTGGCGACACCTCAGGTTATGGCTGTACAGATACTATTTCAAATACTGAATTAATTTAGACAGAAAATTCAACTGTTTCAAACTTTAGTAAACCAATAAGCACTTGAAAAGTATGATTCCTATATTGAATGATTTTTCCCTGGCTAAAAGATCCAATCCTTGCATCCCCAAATTATCCAATCTAATTGATGAAACAAGGCATACATAAACAAAAATTTACAAAGGAACGTTTTATGAGGTTAAAATTTATATACAAATATCGGAGTAAGTTTTAAAAAACCACAAAAATCATAGATTATTCAAATATGTTTAAATGTTCTTGTTTTACTCTCTTTTTCATTTAAGGTGTTATCATCATAAGTAGATAATTTTCCTTTATAAAATGGTAGGGCAGAAGGAAATGACACCTTTGTGCTAGGTAGCTATTTTGACTTGCCACTATGGCTACAGACAAATTCTTCCATAAATAGTTCATATTTGTTCCTAAGTACTTTCTATTGTTGTCTTTGCTGTGGTTTGAATGTGTTTCCCCAAGGTTCGTGTGTTGGAAACTTGATCCCTGATGCAGTGGTGTTGGAAGGTGGAGTCTGATGGAAGGTGTCTGGGTCGTGGGGCACTGCCCTCATAAATGCATGAATGCTGTTATTGCTGGAGTGAGTTTCTTATAAAAAGGATGAGTTCAGCCCTTTTTTATGCCTCTCACCCCCTCTTTGCCCTTCTGCCATATTAGGACATAGCAAGAAGGTCCTTGCCAGGTGCTATCCCCTCAATCTTGGACTTCCCAGCCTCCAGAACTGTGAGCCAATAAATTTCTGTTCGTTATAAATTATCCAGTCTGTAGCATTTTCTTATTGCAATAAGATATTGTTGTTGCTGCTGTTGTGTTGTTATTTTTCTCACCTTTGGCAGATGACCTTCAAAATAAAATAATACTTAATTGGATTTATTTCCTCTGATCTTAAAAGATGGTGTTTTATTGTTAGCTTATATTTTCTTTGTCCTTTGTTAGCTCATCTGTACATTGCATATGCTATATTAGGTATGCAACAGGAATGCATATCCTTTCAATGTCATTCTTTCCATTTTGGACCACCGTTCACACTTATTATGGTCATTTTTAGTTCTAGTTCTGTTCTCCAAGATATCAGCTATTTCTTCCACTTGATGTCATCAGCAGACTTAATAAGCATACTTGATATTCTCTCATCCTGGTCATTGGAAAAATGTTAAATAGCACTGAACTGGGAACTGACCCCTGCAGAACACTTCTTGTTACATTTTCCCCTTAATTCATTCCCAAATTGATACTTATTATCTGCATCTTTAGAGGTGTACCAGGTAAGATTGGCCAGTATTCCTTTGGTACATAACATATTTCTAATAACTAAGAAATACTCTAATTGGAAATCTGTATACAACTCTTATAGGACTGAATGTTACTCATAAAGGAAAGAGTAATGTATATGCATAAATAGGCTAAAATTGGCCCTTAATAAGTGTAACATGAAGTCATGAAGCAAAGAAAAACCCATACTGTATTGAAATGTCCATTACTTGCTTCAACCTTGACTAAAATACCAATATGACCCATGGGAAATTAGAAAGAAAAATAGCATTTTATAAACCATTAAACTAAAGTTTTTGCTGTAAGTAGCCTATTGGTAAATTATGTCTAAATAACTATCTTTACTTCTTTTTCTAATTGGAATATCCTATCTAGTGAAGCCTGGAGTCTTTCTCTCCCTCCAACCTACCTCTAACATTACCTCATCCAAAGGGACATGGTAAACACACACAGACATATACACATACATACACACACATCTTTTTATTAGAAATTAATAATAGAGTATTGCTGATTGTGTTAGTTTTTATGCTCATATTCCCTAATATATGTATGCTTATATAGGCACATATATATTTAAATTATTTCCTTGATTAATCAAACATTACTAGGATTCCATAATATGAACACATTAATCCTACTTCACAGATAGAACAAGGTAAGAAGATAATAAAGCAAAACAGAAGTTTTTCAAATCTTCACAAATTTAAGATAACTTGATAGCATTACTGAATAAGACAAGCACCTTATAAGGATGTATTAAGTGTCCAATATGTACTTAACACAAAACTAACTACATGATTCTAAATATTATAAAATAACTAACTTCAAATAACTCTTCAAGAGCTAATGGCTTATTTATTAAAATAATACTAAAATGGATAATACTGGCCAGGCGCGGAGGCTCACGCCTGTAATCCCAGCACTTTGGAGGCCGAGGCAGGCGGATCACAAGGAGATCAAGGCCATCCTGGTTAACACGGTAAAATGCAGTCTCTACTAAAAATACAAAAAATTAGCCGGGCGTGGTGGTGGGCACCTGTAGTTCCAGCTACTTGGGAGGCTGAGGGAGGAGAATGGCATGAACCCAAGAGGAGAAGCTTGCAGTGAGCCGAGATCACGCCACTGCACTCCAGCCTGGGCGACAGAGTGAGACTCCATCTCAAAAAAAAAAAAAAAAAAAGCATAATACTAACAAAACAACACAAGACATTGTTACTGTTGAAATGTACTATGCAGAATTGATCTCATAGGATTTTAGAGATGATTAGGGGATATTAGCTTGATGGTAAAAAGTCTTTGTGAAATAAACAGCTTCTGAATGAGAACAGTCTAGGTGGTGGAAAAGAATGTCTAAAAGCAAGGAGACAGTAATGTCAATGACATATACATATATAAACCATGAATACATAAGATAACATATCCTATCACATATGCTACAGGTGCATGCCTTTTACAAACGTTGGTGAACCTGTGTTATATTCCAGAATTCTGAAAGTGGTAGCTTTTACAGATGAGTTCTGGGAACATAAACCAGAACCAAGAAAGTATATCAATTTTTATTTTATGTAACAAACTACTCCCCAAATTTAGCAGATTAAAATGACAGTTTTTATTTCAAAGTTTCAGTGTTATCCAAAGAGGCTTAGCTGTGTGATTTTGACTCCAGATTCTCAGAAGGCTGCAGTCCAGTTATTGGCTGGGGCTGTAGTCACTCAAGACTCAACTGAAGGAGGATCTGCTCTTGGCAGGTCTTAAAAGATTCTCTTTCAGGTTCATTCAAATGGGTCTTTACACAATACTGCTTAGGGGAAAGCATCTGGCTTTTAGAGCAAGCGAATCAAGACAGAGTGAGGGCAATCAAGACAGTGAGAGCACTCAGGACAGAGCCAGGTCTTTTTTACAACTTAACCTAAGAAGTAACATCACATAGCTTCTTCCACATCTGATCTTGCAACTGAGTCATTAAGTCCAAAGCACATCCAAGGAAAAGGGATTATACAAAATGCACAAGGCAGGGAGCAGTCAAGGCCATCTCAGAGGCTGCCCACCTCAGAAGACAAGATGGATATTGGGTGGAGGAAAATAAAATGAATCTCTCTTTCTCTGGGCCTCATGTCATTGGGTCTAAAAGTCAGACCATCTCAAGGTCATTGAGAATTCTTCCTTATGTTGAAATATGAACTACAAAACAGTCAGGAAGTTGGGAATTAGAAAAGAATAAAATTTAGGATATGATGGCTTCCAAAATGTAATTTATCTCTCTTCCTTCATGTTATTTTATTTCTTCTTTTGTTATTGTTTAGTCCAAAGATATAAAATAGATGCTGCTTCCTTCATCATTTTCTAATGAGACAATGGAAGGTACTGTTTAGCAATCATGGTACTCTTGCATGGAGCCCACATATGACCTCAAAATCTTCTCTGATATAGTGTCCCAGATGTTTACAACAGACTGACCAAGGATGAGTGGTAAGTTTCCCTCCCAGTTAGTCTTTAGAAGAGAACTGCTTCAGCTTTCATATGTATGAAAAGTGTCCTCTGTTGAGAGTGGAGAAAAGGTGACCTTTTTAATAAATGGTGTTGGGTCCATTGGATATTTATATAGAAGAAAATACAACTTGACTTTTATCTCACACCATATACAAAAGTGAATTCTAGGCAAATAGTAGATCTAGATATAAAAGGGATACCTGTAAAGGAACATATTTATAAACTTTTACTTACTATGAAAAGTCAAGCTACATGGGTAAATTTATAAATTTAAATTTAAAAATTATTTAATTTATAAACTTTCACTTACCATGAAAAGGCGAGCTGCATGGGTAAAAATATATGCAACACATATAACTGATGAAGAGTTTATATCCGCAGTATATAAAAGACACCTACAGATCAATAAGAAAAAGAGAGACCCCCCCCCAACCCGCCCAGTGAAAATAAGGGCAAGAAGTCTGAACAGGAACCTCACAAAAGAAGATATCTCAGTGG
>NW_012105764.1:2554577-2599854 GCF_000951045.1 Mandrillus leucophaeus | reverse complement strand
ACCTATCTGCTGCATGATTCTATTTATATAAAGCAACATATGCAAAAGTAATATATGGTGTTGGAGGTCAGTATTATACTTAATTTTGAAGAAGATGAACAAAATAGATGTTGTTACAAGGAATATGAGGCTCTCAAAAATTTTAGGGTGCTGGTAATCTGTTTCTTGACCTGGATGGTAGTCACCTTGATGTTTTCATTTTGTGATAATTTACTGGCTGATTTGTGGCTTTCTTTGTTTATAAGTTACACTCCACTAAAATGGGTTTTAAAAGACTCAGCTTTATTTTAGTTGAATCAGAGGATAATAAGGAAATGATTCTTTAGTAGTTTGGAAACTAACTCTACACTTCATCAATTATGAAGTCAGTGTAACCATGGGGTGCAGAGTTACAAGGAAGCTAAGAGAGTAAAGTGTGGAGGCTTAGCGAATACAAGTTCCTTGAAACAAATACATAGGATGTGTTCAGAGGCACAGCCATCTTCTGGCAGCTTATTTGATTCAGGGGAGGAATATTCTTGTAATGTTTCCTAATTGGAATTTTGACAAAACTTTCAAGTTGGTTATATTCAAGTAGTATTTTGCATACATTAAACTTTGTTCTGCCCGATGTCTTGATGGGCAAGTTCAGCCACCTTACAAAGTTTGAGAACAGACAAGAATAACAATTTAGATGGGGTTAAGGTAATATTTCTTATTATTTATTATCAAATCAGCAGCAAGCAGTGCCGAAGGCATATTTGTGATTAAGAATCCATGTCGGCATGAGAGGGCTCAGCTATTCTGGGTCTCCTTTGTTCCTTGTGGATATGGATGGAAGTTAGTGGTCACGGCAGCCACACAGCAGAAATCACCAGGTCAGAGAAGCCCAGGATGAGGTATGGGTTCACTGTGTTTCTATATCATCTTAAACTGGGAAGGGAAAGGAGAAGGAAATGTCAGCACTCGGGAGTCTACTCCTTTGCTATAAACAAAATATCTTGCAACAACAATGGTTATAAAATGTAGTTCCCTGGGGATTTATGCCTTAGTATGCCATTAAGCCTGCTCAAAATTCAGTGCAGTATCCCTGGATATCACCTACCAAAATGGTTTGATTTCGTTTCTTCATTTACTTGTTCCTTTATTCTTGAAATGTATTTGTAAATCCCAGGTACATATCAAGTAGTACAACAATAACCCCAGCAATTCAAAGTTGAGTAATTCTTAATCCCCACTCTCCAAAAATTCTTAAAACATATGGTGGTATTTCAAAATATTTACCAAAAGAATCCTGAACTTAGAGTGAGTATTCATCTTTTAGCTAATTTCACATTGCAAAGTTACAAGCAAAGTAACTTGAAAAACACAGATCTTATAAACATTTTAAACTGCTCTCAGCAAAAATCTGAGGAATTTTTGGAAATGATGTAATTTCCATTAAATAAGTAATTTTCTAACTTCCTCCTTTGATTCAAAGACCAATGGTGCCCCAGTAACTTTAACAGCATCTGAATTTGAGATAGTTACCCTTTTAATCCCTGAAGGACCTAACACATGAAAAAATCTCTTAGAGTTACTCTTTCCATCTCAATTAATTTGAAGTCTAGTAAGTGGACTTAATTATATGCATGAAGAAAGCAGCATTTAAACCCTAAGATTATGAATTTGAAAACAGAAAGGGTACTAAGAGATAATCCTTCCTTAAGACCCTAGAGACATTTGACCCCAAATGAACAGCTGGGCTCAAACAACAAAGTCGCACAGCCTTGACATTTATATCCATGCTAAAACAGCACACATCTCTATAAAATCAACTTTAAATTTCAGTTTTCATTGTAATTATCAAGTTTTCCCCCAATGACTTTAATGATTTTTTTCATAGATAAATGTACATTTTTAAATCTCTTGAAACAAGGTCTCCAGGCATCAGTTGCAGTCAAAACTAATAATGGAATGGGCATCTTCTTTGTTGCTTCATTTGAACAATGAGTTGGCCTTTATGTGAGAATCAGGCTTTTGGATCCTGAGATCTATATATAGAAATAGACATTTTCTGATCCATTTTGGCTTCTGGCTAGTCCCAAATTTTAGTTAACCATTTGTTGAATGCTTACCATGAGCCAGGCTGTGCTAGATATTGGTAATTTAAAAGAGAGTAAGTTTCTAACTTCCTAGAGAAGCCAGTTAGAAAATTAATGTTTGAGTGAGATATGAAGGAACCAGAACTGAGGCCGTTAATACAGAGACAATTTTGAGAGGTAATGAGGGAGAGGAGTTTCAAGAGCTATATTTGAAGGTAAAGTGACAGAATTTGGGAAACTTATCTATTTAAAAAACTGCAAACATGGTAAATGTATACAATTTTATTTTTCAATTAAAATAAGTACACTAAAATATGGGAAAAATAAGAGGAAAGGATTAAAACTGATAACTTGGAAAAATTCTGAAAGCCATGTTCCTTTAATAAAGAGATTTCTATAGTTCTCCCAAATTAACCTTAAGAGCACACATGTTTTTGGTTTAAAAAATATTTTTGTAGTGAGAAAGAAAATAGCACTTTTTTTTATTATTTAGGGAGTAGTAGTGATAAAAGTCTTTTAAACGAAAAGAGTTCACGTGATGATAAAAAGGTAGAAAAAACCGTATCTAGACATTTTAAGGTGGTGGGCTGTGGACTATATTTCAGTGTATTGAGTCGAAGTACGCATTCCTCTCAGCGGCCACCATATCCCTATGTTCTTCTCAGTCAGCTCACTCACATACTCACCTGCCTGGCCACTGAGTCATTTAAATTTGGTTCCAAATTACATGGTTCCAAATTCTGCCATTAACACCCTACATGTCCTCAGGTGAGCAAAAAGTTATTGCCTTTCAGTTTCTTCATGTGAAACTGGAGGGATGAGTGGCCCTTCTAGTACCCTCCATTTCTAGCATAAGGGTTGATGGACTATTCATGGTAGCAGTTTTTAACTTCAACACTTCATGAAAATCAGATTTCAAAATCAGCTTAAGGACACAGGTATAATTTTATTATTGAAGTCACAATGCCTTTGAACTTGAAATCTAAAGACCGGGTTTATTTTCTCTGCATTGATTGTTTAACTTTGTCATAGTTTGCCATTTAACCATGCCATAACACAGCATCTTAATTTACACAACAGAAAAAATGTTCCGTGTCTATTGAAATTTTGAGAGAAATAAGAGAAATCTTAAAAAATTATTTCCACCACACAGACCTGATTATGTGTTGATTATTTGAGAGAAGATAACTAAGTGAGATAAAAAGAAGAAACATTTATTCTAACCGGCACATTTAGTTTTGTGTTTTCCTCAATGCCCACCAAGATCATTGGAATTCTCTTTGCTTTGCTCTTGCTCTATACCTTGTGCCAACTATGACAACTGAGCCAGTGTGATAAAAATGTTTGTCATCTGTCTTGCCACTTTGAAAAAGGTACCAATTTGTACTACAAATCAGAACAGCATTTAAAAGGTAGACTCTGCTGTGCACAGGACAAATTTCATAGGGGAATATATTCTTTGGCTGATGTGAAATATGATAATCTTTTAATATCTCCTGTACCAGTGAAGAATATGATTTATCCAGGTGGAAGCTAACATCATTTTACAAAATGGCAGGGATGAGTCGTTTGCTATGTTACTATCAAATACCTTAGCAATGTTAGTGTGAATTACTGCTCAGTTAACATTGTTTAGCACCTAATTATTAAGAAGTACTTCCATCCATCACTGACAACCCAGTAAATGACTCAAGACACTATGATATTTGCAAATAGGACAACAAGGTCATCGCAAGTTTAATTAGCCACTATGCATTACAAAACAGCAAATGGCCTATGATGAGGAGTAAAATTTCAATTTCTGAGTATGCCTCATAAAATGATGGAAAATTGCTCACGTATCAGTAATTGTGATAACAAATATATGTAATATCATTTAAGAAACTTTTAAAAATTATAATCTTTGATGAGTGCTGAGAGGAATTAATTACTCATGTGATTACTGAGAGAAACTAATTACTCACAGATTACACCTAAGTCAATGTAAGTTGGTTCTGGATTTTGAAATGAATAGTCATCTTCTAGCATTTGGTATAGAGATATCTTCAATCTATGACATGTAAAAATGAGTTTGAAATTCTTTTTGGAATTTGTATGTGGGTAGATAAAGCAAACCATGGGATCATTCTTTGTCATATTTGGTTTGACCTGTATTTGCAAATATTCTGGAGATTATCCAACATTTAGACAAAAGTACAGTTTCCCAAGTCTAGGAACTGTTCCAGTGTGTATAGTCTATTCCTATATATTTTATGGAAAGGATGTTAATGTCATTTGCATCCCACCTGATATATTGGGGTGATAGTCTCTGGAAATAGAGACGAGTAGTGGTTTGCATGAAAGATAAGGTGTAAGAACTCTGCCAAGGTCAAGACCCTGTGATTAGCTTGCATCAATCAAAATCATCATTTTCAGAGGCCATATATTTAGGATCTTATATAATAGCTTTCCAAATGAATGAGTTATTTCTCACTATTTTCCTTTTCCATTCTTGGAAACGTCAATGATTTTCTTCTCATTCTGTGAATCTTGGCAAATGGAATGAGTATTGTTTTATACAAAGCATATTCATATTTAACATTTTGTTTTATTTCAAATGTTATTTAAAATACTTTATTACTTGATTATTTTTATCTTATAAACTTGACCTAGGTAATCAGTTATAAAATCTTAAAATTCTAAACAATGAACATTAAAATTACTATCTAAAAATGTGTCACATATACTTCTCAAAGAAGACATACAAGTAGTCAATAAACATATGAAAAATGCTCAATATCATTAATCAGCAGAGAAATGCAAAAAATCTCACAATGAGATACCATTACACACCAGTCAGAATGACTATTATTAAAAGAACAAAAAATAACAGATGCTGCCGAGGCTGCCTAGAAAGGGGAATGCTTATACAGCATTGGTGGGAATGTAAATTAGTTCAGCCACTGTGGCAAGCTGTTTGGAGATTTCTCAAAGAACTAAAAACAGAACTGCTATTTGACCCAGCAATCCCATTACTGGGAATATACTCATAGAAAACGATTATGAAATATACTCATAGAAAAAGAGACACATGCACTTGTATGTTCATTACCACACTATTTACAATAGAAAATACATGTAATCAATCTAGGTGCCCACCAATAATGAATTGAATCAAGAAAATATTGTACATGTACACCACAGAATACTATGCAGCCGTGAAAAAGAATGAAATCTTGTCCTTTGCAGCAACATGGACAGAGCTGGAGGGCATTATCCTAAGTAAATTAATGCAGGATCAGAAAACGAAACACCACATGTTCTCACACATAATTGGGAGCTAAACGTTGGGTATATGTGAACATAAATAATGGAACAATAGACACTGTGGACTACTAGAGGGGTTGGAAAGGGAGAAGAGAAGGGCTAAAATACTACCTGTTGGGTACAATGCTCACTATCTAGGAT
This sequence comes from Mandrillus leucophaeus, assembly GCF_000951045.1. Lineage (NCBI taxonomy): Eukaryota > Metazoa > Chordata > Mammalia > Primates > Cercopithecidae > Mandrillus > Mandrillus leucophaeus. The sequence continues at coordinate 2,594,344 of NW_012105764.1, read as the reverse complement.
TATTCATATCCCAAACCTCAGCATCACACAATATACCAATGTAACAAACCTTTTTCACATGTACCTCCTGAATTTAAAATAAAAGTTGACATTGAAAACAAAAGAGATAAATATATAACTTGAAATCTAAAAATATAAAAATAAAGACGTATCACATGAGACATAAAGCATAACAATAATAAAATTCCTGATCAACTGAGAAATATAGTTAAGAAATAGAGTTGTGGCCGGGCGTGGTGGCTCAAACCTGTAATCCCAGCACTTTGGGAGGCGTAGACGGGTGGATCACGAGGTCAGGAGATCGAGACCATCCTGGCTAACACGGTGAAACCACGTCTCTACTAAAAAATACACACACACACACACACACACACAAAATAGCCGGGCGAGGTGGCGAGCACCTGTAGTCCCAGCTACTCGGGAGGCTGAGGCAGGAGAATGGCATAAACCCGGGAGGCAGAGCTTGCAGTGAGCCGAGATCGCGCCACTGCACTCCAGCCTGAGTGACAGAGCAAGACTCTGTCTCGAAAAAAAAAAAAAAGAAAAGAAAAAAGAAATAGAGTTGTACACTAAAATATGTATTTCAAATAAATTTCAGAAGACATATTTTTGGTTTCTTCACTAAGTCATTATCAGTACAGGAGAACATACTGAAAAAAATCAGATGTAGCTTTTGTCTTATCCTTGAGACTGGGACAGAAGTAGGGTCACTATAACACAAGTTTAAGAAGAAAGCAGTTGTTCACTGTCATAATGCACATTTATCAAATGTTGTTAAACTACAATTTTTTCTTTTCTTATATAGAAGCATTTAGCCATTTCCACTAAGTTGTCTCTTTTAACACTAAACAGGGCGAAGCAGTGTTTGTGTAAATGATTCTGATAACGGTAACTTGCATGGTTCTGCTCTTTTGTGGGGGCCTCTGAGAGTCTGAGTTGGTCTTCTATCATGTTCCTCACTGTTCTCCCAGAGTACTTATAAATGTAGCAATTTATCTGTATTTTTTCTGTGCCAAAGATAAATGAAAATTTATTGGTGAATATTGTTACTTAAGAACATTATTATATTTCATATGTTTAAACATTTCACATTTTTGTACTGACATAATATTTGTACTGATATAATTATTTATTTATTTATTTATTTATTTATTTTTTTGAGACAGAGTCTTGTTCTGTCGCCAGGCTGGAGTGCAGTGGCGCGATCTTGGCTCACTGCAACCTTCCCCTCCCAGGTTCAAGTGATTCTCCTGCTTCAGCCTCCCAAGTAGCTGGGACTACAGGAACCCGCCACCACACCTGGCTAATTTTTGTGTTTTTAGTAGAGATGGGGTTTCACCATGTTGGCCAGAATGGATTGGATCTCTTGACTTCGTGATCCGCCCACCTTGGCCTCCCAAAGTGTTAGGATTACAGGTATTAGCCACCGTGCCCAGCCAATGATCATTTTCAATATCAATCATTTTCTACTTACCATATAAAAATGAACATTGAATAATTAATATACACCAGGCTAAATATTTTCACAACTTTTACAAGTAGTACCTGAAGTGAAAATAGAGGAGCAGGCATATGATAGGAAGTAAACTCAGTTATTTCATGTCTGGGCACAGAGAATTTTCTACTTTACTGATTTTTCAAACTTCACCTTGCATTAGAATCACTTTGGGCACATGTAAAATGCAGACATCTGTTCCTTTTTCCTAAGTATCCAATTTCCTACATCTGGAGTAGGGTCCAGAAACAGTCTCTATAAAGTACTTTAGACTGAAATTAAAGAATCTTGTGTATAGGTAAATCAAAAGTAAAACTGTCTATTGATACCAAGGTACAAATTTCAATTTTTATTACAGCCTGCTTAGAAGTGTAAAGCATCACAATTTCTTTGCAAATTTGTAAGTTTCAAGATGAATTATGAATTATCATAATTCTGTTTATCTTGTCTATTGCCCTAATCAGGTTGTGTTATGAAAGTTAGAGTTTTGTGATCTGAATATATGTTAGAAGATTACCACTATTATTATATATTTTAAAACCTTGTAAAATATGTAAAACTAGATGGAATCCAGGAGATTTTTAGTAAACTTATAATTTGAGTATAGATATTTGTATGCAATATATTTTCCCCCATAACATAGCTTCAGTTCTAATAAAAAGCCTTGTACATCAATGTAACACTCCTTTGTGGCACCAGAATACTTTACAGGTTCTCATTTCTTGCTTTATTTCAGACTATAAATATATGCTCTTAAATTTTCCTGGGGTGACAGAACTGATGTCATATAGCCATGCAAATACAGACTGCGCTTTCTTTTCAGTTTACATCAAGAAGAGAAATGAAGCAGCATTTTAAAAGAGAAAAATACTATTTTGCTTCATTCTTCTTTTCCACCAATTAAAACATTCTCTTATAGGTGCACCACTGTAAACTCCTGTCACTCTTTCCATCAAACAAGAAAAGTGGATGTCATAGTGTCTCTACTAAAAGTCATCATATCCCCACTGATATCATTATCCTTTGGTTGATATACAAAAATTCTTAGAATTTTGAATAATTATATCCTTAGAATAGAACAGTTGTTTTACACATATTTTTTCACAAGTATGGATTGATTTATTTAACCTGGCCATGTCATAGCCAGCTACTTGCCCAATTCAATTAATTAATTTAATTGCAATAGTAATATGTTTTTTTTTTCTAGGCTATATTGCTAAAACAACTGTTAGTGGCTCCATCATTCTCCACTGCTCCATTATCCTGTCCTTCAGAACATTTCCCTTTATTCATCCATCCATCCATCCATTCATTCATTCATTCAAAAATTACGTATTGACATTCTACCAACACCAGGCACCATTGTATAATCTGGGCACCACCCAAGGCACTGCGTTTCCCTTGATATGTCTCTCAAACCCATTTCTCACTTTATGTGCCTAGTGTTCACTTACAAATTTCAGGTTTTATTTGATCTTTATCGCAATAATGTCCAAAAGTCTTGCTTGTTTTATCTCATCCATCATCTCAACTCCCTTTCATCCTTTTAAACTTTCCTATACCCTACAGCCTTCACCATAGAATAGTGTTTATTATAATATGGTTTAGACTTAGTGCTTGGGTCAAATTTCAAATTTGCTACTAATTCACTGAGTGATTTTGGGCAAATGAAATCATGAAAAAAAAGGGTTCAGCACAGAGCCATGAACAATTAAACACATAATGAATATATATTTTACATATTTCCATATCCCTTTTATATTGTAGCTGCAATTTCAAATTTTCTTTCTAAAACCCTCATGCAAGCCTTTTATCACATAATTTACATAATAAAACGTTTTTCAAAAGGCTCATTGTGCTTAACCGAAAGTTTAAGGCTCTTCACATTTGATATGTCAATTTAAAGCCCCTCCCATTTCTTCTCTATCTGAAATACTTCAATTCAACCCAAAGGTTTTACTTGTCGTTTCCCAGACTCCAAGTACTTCTCTGAGTATTTGATCTCTTAGTTCCTCTCCCCTTGCAATGCTCTCTTCTCCCCATGTCTAAATTCTGCCTGTCCTTTAAATCAAATCAACATGCCTACTATTGTCTCTATCCATCCCCACTTGAAATGATATCTCCATCCTCTGCACTGCGAGTACACAATTTTCTGTAATGTTACATGACAAATATTATCTGGGGTCAGTTATTCTGTTATAGTCTTGAACTCTTCTTTAAAGGTTTGGTTTTTGGGTACAGTGTTTACTGCTTAGGTGATGGGTGCACCAAAATCCCAGAAATCACCACTAAAGGACTAATTTGTGTAACGAAACACCACCTGTTCCCCAAAAACCTATGGAAATAAAAATTAAAAGTGTAATTTTTTCATATTGTATTTTGCATTTCTCTTTGTTATACCTTTTCTATCCAACTAGTTTACAAATCCATTTAAGGTGGGGTCTGCATCTAATTTTTTCCCTCCCCATATCCATCTAGAACAAGAGCAAGCATCTTGCTCAACAATTCATGATTATTAATGCAGTCAAATAATGAAATTTTGAGATAGAACTGAAATGTATATTAATTTCAAAGTTATACACATGTACTTCTATCAATTAATACATAAAATATTAGTGAAGGTCAACTTCTTTTTAATTGTTTTATTTTTGTAGATTCAGGGGTTACATATGCAGGTTTGTTACATGGGATGTTGCATAGCGGCAGGGTTTGGGCTTCTAGTGTACACCGTACCCAATAGGTAATTTTTCAACCCTCATCTTCTCCCACCTTTCTTCTTTTTCCATTCCCCAGTGTCTATTATTTCCCTCTGTTATGTCCACGTGTACACAGTGTTTAGATCTCATTTATAAGTGAGAAGATGTGATATTTAATTGTCTGTTTCTTAGTTATTTTACTTAGGATAGTGGCCTCCAGCTCTATCCATGTTGCTGTAAAAGACATAATTCCATTCTTTTTTATGGCTGTATAGCATTCCATGGTGTATATGTACAACATTTTCTTTAATTATTCATTGAAAGTTTCTTAGGTTGATTCCATGACTTTGCTACTGTGATTAGCTCTGCAATAAACATACAAGTGCAGGTGTCTTTTTGATATAATGATTTCTTTTTATTTGGGTAGCTACTCAGTAGTGAGGTTGCTGGGTCAAATGGTAGTCCTCTTTTTAGTTCTTTGAGAAATCTTCATACTGTTTCCCATAAAGGTTGTGTTCATTTACGTTCCTACCATCAACATCCCGTAATTGTTCTCTTTTCTTCACATTCTTGCCAACATCTGTTGTTTTTGATGTTTTAATAATAGTCATTCTGACTAATGTAAGACGGTATCTCATTGTGGTTTGATTTACACTTCCTGATAATTAGTGACACTGAGCATTTTTTTTTTTTTTTGTATATTTGTTGGTCACTTGTATGTCTTCTTTTGAGAAGTCTGTTCATGTCCTGTGACCACATTTTAGTAGGGTTCCATTTCTTAATTGGTTTTCGGTATATAAATAAAAAGCAGTGAGTTTGTTTTCTTCTTACACCCCAATAAACTATGTGTATTCTCTCACAGCCTGTCAGCCCATCTTCTGTCTTTCTTTGTGTTCCTTACCTGCCCCCCTTTTGGTATGTACACTTTGTTTCTGTTCCTTAAATATTAGTCTTCCAGGGGTTCAATTCTTGGCCACTGCTTTTTTCACTCTGCCGTTCTGCTTCACTCACTCTAAGAAATTTTCCATCATCTGTATGGCTCCTAGATGCGTAGCTCTAGTTCTTACTTCTCACATGAGCTCCGGATTAGCTAGATAGCAAACACTTAGAATGAATGTTTGCTGACCTTAAGTGGATATTTTTTTCTGAGCTTATGACCTCTTTCCCACAATCTGCTTCTCCTTCAGTATTCAGTTTCTTACCTAATAATACCATCATTCATCTACTCAGAAAAACAGAAACTTAGGAATCATCCTATTCTGTCTCCTCCCCGAGACTTCTCCACATGCAATCATAAATTACTGATAATTTTACTTACAAATATTTTTGAAATAAGTTCCATTTTATATTTCTTTTTCCAGTATCTTATTTGAGGCTTTCATCATTATCTTGACTATTTCAATCACTTTCTGCTTCGCCCCCCCCCCCTTTTTTTTCCTGTAAGATTTCACCCTGTGTTTTCCATTTTGGAAAATGCAGGTTGGACCATGTTTACTCCCTTGTTAAAGCCTTTCAATTTATCCCCATAAACTACCACATAAATTCTATGTTGTTTAGAAAAATATAGAGGATCCTCCATGATCTATCCCTATCTCTCTTTCCATTTTTTATCTCTAACCTCTTTCCATCTCACTCAAGATACTTTAATACTGATGATGATGATAACAATAATAATAATTGTTATTATAATATGAAGAAGAAGATGGGGAAAGGTGAGAAAGAGAAGGAAAAAGATTTTTAAAAACCATGATGAAAGCATGTGCTGGATACTCATCACTGGGCCAAGTACTTAACATTTATCATTTCATTCAAGCCTCACAATCCATGAAATAGGTACTATTTTTTTTTGTTTGTTTTATTGATGCAGAGACTATGTCTGCTTGGAAGGCAGAACTCTTTTGCTGATGTTCACATAGACAGTAAGTGAGTAAGCTCATGCGATTACATAAAATCACAGTGCTATCCAGGCCTTGTTGTTTGTTTGTTTATGTTGTTGGTACTATCTTGAATACATCTTCTTCTTATCTAGTTTTAACCATCTTTTCAAGGATCAGCTCAGATTTGATTAAAGGTCCTTCTTCAAAGCATTCAGTTTATAATAAAAACTATGATTTTGGAATTTATATATTTTTAAAAATAACTCATTTATTTCAATGTCTCCCCATTAGATCGCACTTTCTTTGAGTGCTGGAGCCATGTCTTAGTTAGCTGTTTCCACTACTTTCCCAAGTTATTGAAAGTAAGCACGGATGCAACACATTTGTAAAACGTATTTTATGCAGAGTGGGAAAACATGGGTCTAGTGGTGGAGTAATTATTGTAAGAAACGTGTAACAGACAGTGAACATATAAGTTTTCTGGGAAAATGAGACTACTACTTTCATTTTAAAATTAGAATCCAGAACTTCCAAGGTTCAATACAGGGAGTAAATGCTACCATCAGGTGGGCCAAGGTGGCTGACCTATGGTCTGCCCTCTACCTGAGGTTCATCTTCTCCTTGGTGGCTTCTTACTCCCTTGGTTGTTGCCTTACATTTATTCCCTAAGGATCATCGCATTATCATTTCTGTCCGTCATACTTGGGAGCAAGATCTGGGAAGTAAGGAAACTAGGCTATCCTGAGAACATAAACTCTATGAAATCAGAAATTAAAACAAAAATCACTAGTCTATTCCCCTGCCTATAACAGTGCTGACACTTTATAAGTTCTTCAGAAATATTTGTGGAAAGAATGTTAAATTAAGCCCTCTTTTTCTTGTTTTCTTTTCCCACAGACATATTGAGATGGCACTTCCAGATTTCATTAATTCTTAAAGAACAAAATAAGAAAAAAGAGATAAAGCAGAAGGTTTATGAAATATATATTACTGCTTTAATCCCCTTTAACTTATTTCTCCACTCATAGCTAGCTTTGACCCAAAACCCGTTCCATCAGCTTTCTTACAATAGGCAACAAGTTGGTCTAAATATGGAAAACATGCCTGGCGCCATGTCTGATTTTACATATGTGGCACTATCTTTCACACAATCACCTTGCAGCTTCTTCCTAGACTTCTTGTCATCTCTGTGAGCAATTTCCAAAGCGCCGTATTCCCACAGTGCAACTTGAATCACTACTTTATCTCTCAGTGCAGATTCTGGATAAGAACATCCAATTTCTTCTCTCATGACCGACATCGGGAACATCCTCACATTTGAAATCATTCTAGCGAATTCTAGTTCCAGGTAAGATGGAGTGAACACACTCCATCCTGTAACTTCCACTGTATGCATGCTTAAAAAAAAGCTTAGAATGCATGGAGCTTCTGTTTGAGGATCCTGAAATGAAATAGTAGAAGGTGACTGGGAGAAGAGTAACAGAATTACAGTGTCACTGAACTAGCATGAGTTTACTACTTTTTATTCTTCTAGAATAAATTCTACTATTTTTTAAAAAATTTCTCAGCCAGTGTGAAAGTGGGCACTGGAGTGCAGTTAGAATGAGTGCCAAAAGAAGCCTTCAGTTCTGGCTCAAAGAGCAAGAAAGGACACTCATGACACAGAGAGAATGTGGGAATCTTCTGTTTATTTTTTGCTTTCTTTACTCCATTCTTCTATATCCCAGGCCCCAGGGAATCCTGTGGTGAAAGTGGCAGAGACTAGTAACAGGCACCCACAGGAGTCAAAACTCTGAGGAAGGGGAGACTTCTGTACATTCAGTGGTCCTATGGTGCAAGAGGGATGAACCAATTCCTTTTTTTTCTTTGACTTCCTGTCACTTGGCACCAGTTGCAAACACAGCTGCAGAAATTCACAGCAGAGCAAAGCCTCACCTTTCTAAATAGAAGACCAAAATGATGAGTCCCAGGAACTGAGGAGTATTGAGGAAATCATGGAGAAAGAAAAATTTGGGAAAGTGATTCCATAAAGTTGTTAATGAGTGACTCTGAGATCATGTATGTGAAACCAATTCCATTTATCATATTGAAAATTTTGAGATCTAAAGAAACATATAAACCAACCCCCATATTTCAGTCATATTTGCAGACCAGATCCAAAAATCACCACAAAAGACCTAAAAAGTGAACTGGCAGCCCACAGAAGGTGGGGTGGAACTTACAGTCTGAATCTAACCGTACCTGCCCACTCTTTTGCATATCATTTGCATTTTTGTCACCATCTTGTCTGCTAAAAAGAAACTACTAATACTGTCTGTAATATTAAGTAGGATCTCATAAAATAATATATGTAATATACAATAAGAATCTCATAAAATAATACTCAAAACATCCAGAGTATAATTCAAAAATATGCAGCATATAAAGAACCAGAAAAAAATCATAAGAAAAGACAATCAACATACAGCAATGCTGAAATGGCACATACTGTTAAAATTATCTAACAAGGACTTTAGAGCAGCTATTAAAAAGATGTTGCTGCAAGCAATCATGACCACTCTTGAAACCAAAAGAAAGCTTTAGCAAATGTATAGAAGATACAAAGAACCAAATGAGAATTTTAGAACCAAAAAATACAGTAATCAAAATTAAGCAATTTTATACCCAATATACAGAGATGTGAATTCATCCTTATAAGCCCACTTTTATTACCATATGTTAAGGTAGTGCCATAAACATTATACACACACACACACCCCACACACGAAATATGTAGATACAAAAAGGAAATACGAACATTTTAAGTATTTTAAGTGAATGCAATTATGAATAAATAAAATCTACATGTTGAAGTTGTTTCCATGATTCATATCTAGCTATCTATGGTGCATTTTGCTTTGTTTTAAAAATAGTAGAATTAAGCCTGAGCATTGTGTAGTTTGTGGATATTGGTTATTCTGCACTTAAAAAGTAGAAGCCCATTGTTAAAAAGTACTCTATGTACATAAGCAGCAATTCTATTTACAAAGAATTGCCCTAATGTGTCTATTTGCATATCATTTGCATATTTGTCACCATACCTGTCAATCAGCTCCAGCAATGAGCAAATCAGGTAGCCCACAGGGGAACCTGGGTCCAGAGAAAAAAAAATGCAAGGTAATCTAAGGTGGATGAAACCCTCATGTATTTATTTTTTAAGGCAATATTCTTGAAAAACAAAACATATAATATAAAAACAGGCAATTTGGATGTCTTAACAAATATAGCTTTTCATCTTTGAAAAATTTAATTTTTCATACACTTGATGAATATTGTTTAATTTTAATCCTTTTTGTATTTTCTTCAAATTATCAGGCTAGGCTAAAGTACTTCCAACTACTAAATAATAGTCAGTGGCAAATTTACTCTAAATTTACTTTTTAATTTTTAATTTGCTTGGCATGTATTTTTTCTGGAAATATTCTTACACGCGTGAAAGCAGCAAAAATGGAAAGTTTAGAAAAATTTTAAAATTCAAGATTGCTAAAAGATACTTAGAAATACCAAAGTTATCGTTATGAATTTCAACATTAGATGCATGGATTTGGTCATAAGCGCTTAAAGGCAAACTGATATTTCAAGAAGAAAACCTCCAGGATGTTGAGTGACACTCTCCCTTTCAGGTAGAATTTCTGTGGTTCTCTCCTGGTGCTTCTATTTCAGCTTGCAAGATAAACCCTCTGTGAATGATGACACAAGGAAAATCCTGCTTGCTTAATAATGAAGCTTCCAGAACTGATGTTTCTTTGGGGGGTAATATCCAGTTATTGTGTCTGCAGAATCCTGGGACAGGGAAGATGCTTAGTAATCGTTATCATGATGATCGCTCTGCATGGTTGCTGAAAGAGAGGGTCCTACATTAGACCTTCTAGGCAGCACTGCAGTACTGGCTGGCAAAAAGTATCTTCCAATGGGTAAAATATTTGATTTAGTTTATGCATGGTGTTATGAAGCTAACTTTTACACATGGTACACAATGCAATTAATATTTTGACCCTAATCATGAAAAAATGGGAAGCTGGCACCAGATTCACTTTCTAAGTTAATTGTAAAGTTGGGACCTTGGGATCCTTCTTGGACACTGTGGTCCCTGCCAGGTGCTTTCCTTTGCGTTGAATCTGTGACTGCGCTAACATTCATTAAAAGGGGGGAAATAACCCAATCAACAAGTTTGCTTAAACGGACGACCTTTCTTTGTTAAAACTTGTACACAAAAGAGATGTTGTATGGAAGTAAGGACTAAGCAAAAAAACATTGTAGCAATTTGCTGAACATGGAGACTTATTGAGGATGCAGTCCTGAATAATACACACTAGCTTTGCTCTTCCTCTTTAGTCTGTGTAGAGAAGCTATGAATCATTCATGGTCTCCCAGCTGAGAAGGGCTTCAAAGGGGATGGTTCTGATTGGATGTCCTGTGTGAATTGCCATGCTGCAGAATCCGCTACACCCCTAGCACTGGAGGGTGGAGGAAGCACTTTCATCTGGGCCTCCAAAGTGTTTAGGGTCACAGTTCACCAGGAGATAACGATGTAGATGTACATTCAGAATTAGCTGCAGAGATACCTGTGTAGTGCGGTGTGGAAAAGTGAGCCAGTTAGATCCCCAGTGGATGCTGTGAATCAATTACTGTATTCTGAATACAAGGTTGGCTGCAGGGGATAAACAGATGTCAGAGAATTTTTCCCTAATAAGACCCTGGTAATAGAAGAGCACTGTCAGCTTCATTTTGCATTAAAAATCTCATTTCCTCTTTATATGACCAATTTTATTAGGTCCCTAAACAAAGATATTTTGTGTAACTGTTAGCAGCATAATGTGAATGGTGTCACTAAATTTCATATTTTCAGGTTTTGTCACAAAAATCAAGAGGCAAAATATGAGTCTATCTAAAGTCGCAACTTGAGGAGGTCTAATCAAAAGGGCTCTATGTGAATCTGTTCACATGCTGATTGGTAATGCTGATTTTCATTTTAAATCAGAAATATCAAAATTCTTAAAGAATATAATCCTCAGAGTGCAAATTAAACCTAACTTCTAAATTTCTCTGCACTTTTTTATTTTCTGTTATGGGCGACGCTCATATAAAATTGCCCTTACTAAAGCTCAAATGTCATTTAACTTCTCTGGGTAATTTCTTTTTTGAAGCCTTATACTGGGAGATACCTCTGACATGCTAAATTCCTAACCCAAACATCAATCTTTCAAAAAAGGAAATTGACACTCGGATCCTTCCCTCTATACCCTTTGGAGGCCCAAATTGAAGTAGAAACATCATTTTGAGCTATCTGCTAATATCCAATTAACCTCTCCCTTCATCTGCAACTCTCCTAAAAGAGAGAGAATCTCCTTCAGGCTGTCAAGTAGTATATTTTCTGCATACAGCTCCAAGTGGAAAAGGCAGAAGCAGCGAAGGTGATGTGAGTTCACTTTACAGTGTCTCCTATTGATTTGCTGAGAAAATATCATTTTAAGATTCACTAGACTCCGATCCTCCAAATGTAAAAACCTTTGTTTCTTTGTTTCAAACATCTAAAAGTGAAGACAGGTCAAGGAAGAGCTGTTTCTTTATGATCAGAAGAAGAAGACAAAAATAGCGAAACTTACATGACGAAATTACTCAAGTGACATAGAGAAATAAATTCATATACGTTGGAAATTTGTGATGACAAAGTTAGAGCTCCCGGGATGAAAAGACATTAAAATTCACAAACATGCATGCACGCGCACACACACACGTACACACACATACATACACACGCACACACACACACATTAATGCATACATATATATGTGTTTATAAATAAAATTGTAAAGCTTAACTATGTTGACTGATCTGATGTTATTAATTTTGTTATTGTCTGTTTATGTGTGACTATTATGCATTCTCTGGAGCTATACAAATCGTGTTGGCAGAACTCTACAGATCATGGGGCTAAAGTCGAAAGGAAAGATACTTTTGCAATACACAGTCGGTCAGCTCATTCCCAAAAAGAAATTTTAGTATAGAACAGACTTTGACAAAGCTGCAGCAGGTGGCGCTCTTCCCCTGGCATGGGTGCTGGCTGGAGCAATTCCCTCCGGGTGGGTTCCCCTGTTGGATGTGCTAAATTTGGGTGATATGTTAGGGAAACAAACAAACAAAAAAAAAAACCTTGAGATTGTACTTGTTCAAGAATGGTGTCCTGTAAGTATCACACTCTGCATAATCAAATTCCTCTTTCCAGCATTGTTTTTTCAATTTCATTTTAATTTGGCATTCCTCATTTATTAGACTAAATTTTGGGTAACAAGTTGCTGGTACACTTGAGTACCTCCTATGTTTCTATCCAAAAGTGGATACATTTCTATCATTACTTCAATCACTTTTGCACAGACAGTGTTCCAGAGGGTTTCTTTCAAACAAAATAAATGGCATTATTTATTGAACATAGGGTCATATCAATTAAGAATAGATAGATTAAGCAAGGTAAAAAGTAAATCTTCAAGACTATTGACAGATTGAGTATTAAGTAAAACATTCCTGGAAGATGAGAATTTAAGTGGCATTAGTCCATAGGTAATAATATTTCTATAGAGGTTTAAGTTTATTATTCATATGTATCACAATTTTAAAAAGCTACTTTAAAAAGTGAACTCCAAATCAAAAGTATGTTCCCTTACTACAAACCCCATTATTCTGTTACTACAACACTCTCTGTTTATTGTTAAGAGATGAATGTATGTACTTATCATGTCTGAGGCATAAGGTTTTTATGGGTAATTAATATCGTAGCTATTAAAATAATTGATGATAAATAATTTAATAATAAATTAGCTGGCTACTTTGATTCTTTTTGGAGCCTCCTCATCTATTTTTTTTTTTATGTAAAACACAGGTTGCCTTGCCATCTTGAAAAAAAACCCCAAAGAAATATGGAAAACAAATTTTCTTATTCAGTTTCCAAAGTAGAAAATAGGAAAACTAGTCACTGAGATAGAATGAACTTCAATACAAATATTAAAGTAGGAGTTCACCAGGGCAAAGTAGCAATGTTTCAGTTTGGAGGATGAAGGTCTATGAGAGAGTGTGCCTACACACAAGAGCTCTAATTTGACCTTGTTTGCTTTCTCAATGTCTGGGAAATAAGTCTAATATAAATGGAATTTCTTGATTGTCCACGAATAGCATTAACAAAGTTAATGTTTGATTTACTACTATTTATGGATCACTAAAACCTCAATTGCACATTAGATGAGGAAAGTTCAGATGTTATTTATTTGCCCTAGATAAGGGTCTACTAATTTTCCTCATTATTTCTCCCACAAAACAGACATTTCCTATGGTAATATTTTTTTAGTAGAAAATTTGAATGTATTTTCATGGATAGTTAAATTCAAGGTGTTGAAAGTGTGGTGGGTTCTCTCAAGTGGTTTGAAAATAAAAGAGGACATAGATGAACATACATGATATTGAAATATACAGCCTAATCAAAGTTTTAAAAAATCTTTCAATCATTTATCTTGATGTGTTCACCAGACAGAGAGATCATAATCTGCATAGTATCTATTAAATAGAAAGGACCACGAAGTTTAAGTGTCCCAGAGCAGAGAGATCATGCCTCGTTAATTCAGTATAGCAACATCCTTAGCACACAGTTCATGCTTAATAAACGAATAAGGAATTGAGTCAAAACCACTTACATGAGGAATAGAGTTGATTTCTTAGTGGTATTGATACATAACAGTTGTACAATTAAGAGGGATACAGGTGATATTTCGATACATGAAGACAATATGTATTGATGAAATCAGAAAAATTGAGATATCTATCACCTCAACAATGTATCTTTTCTTTGTGTTGAGAACTTTACAATTCTTCTAGCTATTTTGAAATAAGATTATTTAATTCTAATTAGATAGCAGTGTATGGTGAGCGTTTAACAATTTTGGGGGGAATGTTGTAAAAAGTCAAAGTTTTAATATTTTAGTGATCTAAACTAGGAAGAAAGATAATGAAACAAGTGAATGTTTTAATGATTTAAAGTTGGAGGAACGATAATTAAATGAGTAAATGTGGTATGATGATTAAGTGCCACCTAATCTGGTTCTTGGTGTCAAGTATGGCCTCTCTGGGGTGATGGCGTCTCATCTGAGCTAGATCTGCGGATCCTGTAGAAGTTAATGGATAAGATGAGGGTTCATGGTGCAGGACAGTGATGGATGATCAGGCAGAAGGAAAAATATGTACCGGGAAGCACATAATTCAATGATTTATCATTAAGTAAGGCCACTGGACAAAATTAAAAATGTCAGCTGATATTTTTCATAAATCTGAAGGTAATTATGAAGCCACAGATCGGGAGAGAAAGAGCTTCTGAATTAAAACTATGATTGGGTAAATAGAAGTGATAAAGAAATGGTCTATAATTTCACAGGAAGTTTGTTTTATATGTACTTTGAGTTATTCAGATTTGATAATAGCCAGAAAACAAAAACAATTTGCCAGAATCAAATTATGGTATTTAAAAGGACACAACAAATGATACTTTTATACCATTAAATATCAATAAACAATAAACAATCTTCTTCTAAAATGTGGAAGATAAAAAGTGCCACCACAAAACATGAAAATCATTGAAGATCAAATTATAGGTTTATAATGTTATGGTGGTATCCAATTTTCTTTATGGTCTTAACTTGTTCGTGAATACCCAAGGAAATGTAAGGTATCTATTACGAATAGGAAGAAAAGCATTCTCTTTCTCCTCTGTTTTTCTTGTGTTCAATGAGACAGGTAAGATGTCAAATCCATATAATTTGTATAATTCTTCTTTTATCATTATTGTAAATTTGGTGGTAGAAAATAAACACAGTGATAATCCATACGTTTTAAGGTTATTTGGCTGACAGTGAGGTCTCATTCAATCTCTAGGAGGGGAATGATACAGTCACACATCTGTCGTCTCAACATTGGCCCTCAGTTGCCTACTATCATAGATGTAGCAGTTCCTCAGTAGAGTTTTGTCACAGGAAATCCACAATCAACACTACTTAAATAAGAGGCCTACTGAAAGAATCTGGTGAGACTGTTAAAAGAGTAATAGCACACAATTTTATATTGTTTGATTCTGTTCTATTTGTGGTTTTAAGGAAATGGATGTCAATTTACTGTTCCTTGGCAGGACAGCTACATAATTTTGGGGACCCAGGGAAAAATGTAAATCAAAGGTTGCTTATTCAAACATTCCTAAGACTCAAGACTGTAATAGCAGGGCAATAAGCCAAGAGCGAGGTTCTGTATGGCTGCATAGGTTTGTATTTCCAGGAAGCCTGCCCTGATTCCTGGTATGGTACATCAGTACAAACCATACTTGGTTAATGATAATGAGATGTTGGCATAAATATTCACTCTGAGAAGGAAGCCCCTAAGAATTCTACCCTTGAAAGAGTAGCATGCCACTGTTGGGACTTCCCCATTAGACTAAGAGATCATCCATCAGTTTCTCTGTACTACAAAGGAGATGGAGGCAAAGGTGAGTAGAGAGCACAAGATTAGGCATCAGGTATCAAAGTAGGATTTGTTTCTTTACATTAAAAGATAACTAGTAAACTGAACGAATATCAAGCAAAGAAAAATTCTACTTTCAATCTAATATGCTGATTTTTATAAAAAGTATACATAACTTTTGATTTTCCAAACATCCCTATGTACACAACTCCGTGAGATAGAAGAGACAATTATCAGCCATGAGCATAAAGTATATAATAAGAACAATTCCCAGTCGTCTGATTGCAAGCAAAAGATTTATTTGAAAAGAAGAATTATCATTTCAACTTCATAAGCAATTTGGTTTCTCTGTGTGCTTATTGATGGGTGCTATTTTCACAATTCAGCACTAATTATTAATTTGTATTTTCAGGAGGTTATGCATATAATTTTCACTATTCCCAAAGGATATTTGTAAATAACACTTTAGAGCAGAGGCTGAAAATGTGTTTAGCTCTCACTTCTACTTGCATATTACTTCCCATTATAATCCTGTTGAGAAGTCATAAGTGTTAGCTGGTATTATACCTCTACACTCAAGGTACCCATATTTCAGAAAGAATAGAGGAGTTTTCTGTTAGAGGAGCACGAAATGAGAAGTTGGTCCCTGGATACTTTTTCATTTTAGTGGCATGCCATTAGCATCTTGAATATTTCAATGTGTGCACAAGAAAGTTCATAAGGGGATAAAATAACAATAATAATGTCAGATTTATATAGAGTCTTATACTAAAAACTCTTAAACTACTTCCAAAGCAGGATCAGACCAGATACTTATCTGAGCTCCTTTTCATTTTCTTTTTTTATTTTTGAAAAAATAGAAATACAAAATACTAGTAATTTACAGTTATATTGCTTTTTTTGCACTGGAAGAATTCATTTTATTACTTAAGTGTAATTTTTCTAAAAAGAGATGAAAACATGCTTTTTTTCTATTTGATCATCAGTAAGTAGAACATTGTTTATCTGGTGTTTTTCTGTGTGTATAATTTAAGTTAATGCTATAATTTTAAAATGCTGAATGTAGAATTTTGAATGTTCATAACACTATTTTGAAACCAATAAAATTATTATTTGCAATTGAATTAAATTCAGTAAACAATTATTGGACCTCATTAGGACTCAAGTATATACCAGGTGTCTGAGGAATGCTAAAGTGAGCAAGGCATGGTGACTGGCCCTCAAAATATTCATGATCCACCAGAATCATGGGGGTCATCCACAAGCCAGCTGTGGTAAGTGCTCCTGGAGAAGTACAAACACGATGTGATGAGAGAACAAACCAGGAAATTATGTCCTGGAAAAGGTAACATGTAAGCCTTAAAGAATGAGTAAGAATTAAAATGTTCTGCATGGCAGATAAAGAGATGGGCTTAAGAAAGTATGAAGGAAAAAGAATACAATGAATTGGGAAATAATGATCAAGTTTATTGGCTTCAAGGGTCTGCTAAGAGGGTAGAGGGACCAATATGTCTATCTCCATAATAAGCTTCTGTAATTTATTCTTTATATAATGTGGAATTTTATGAACTAGGGAGTGGCATTATGTCAGACTTGTGCAAGATGGACCAGAAGAGATAAACCACATTCAGATTGTGAAAGAATCTTTCCTAATTTTATTACTGTCTACGCTTAAATATCCTGAAATCATTTATCCTTTAGAGAAATCAGGTAATGGTGGTGGTGTTGGTGGTAGTAGTGAGAAACTTATAACTAAAACCATATTCAAGAAGTTATAAGCAGGTTTTCTCAAACAGATGTACTTTTGTGAAAGATAAGAATGATGTAGTTCAGTTGTTTGCTAATAGCAATTTTTAAATTGGTTAAAAAAAACCTACCTTCTTCAGAAAAATAATGATGTCTTTGTTTGCATTACTATTTTTAGATAGAGATACATTTCAGTTTAAACATTGCAGTATAAAAAGATTAATTTTAAATAAGTGAATTCTAAATTAATAGTTTAAAAATTTTGCAGAATATTTTGATATATTTGTGAGTGACTGAGGGACATCAATGAATGCTGTCTTGACCTGCAGTGATAGTATTATTCCAGAAATGAAATAAAAACTTTTCTCAAGTATGAGAACAAAGGACATCATTCTTAACTCACAAATTAGTTTATCTATAAAAACATTCTGTTTACATCATTGAAGCAAGTTAATTGTTAAAGAAATCCTTTTCCATAGATTATGAAATCTTTCAATACAACTAAACTGTTCAAGCTCCATGATTACTAATTTCAAGTTGGAATTTCTGCTTCTGACCTGTTTTTTTATTTTGTTCTTCAAATCTTATTCCTTGAGGCTTGCCCCACCCTCTGTGGTTTTGTATCTTTTCTCCTGAGTATATACATAACCTATTTGTTTGGTTACTCAGACTGAAGCTTCAGACCAAGGAATTGGAAGTTGCTGCCTCTTGACAGCTTGCGCTTTATTCTTCTATCATAAAAAGGATCCTAAGTAAAGAACACCAGCAGTGACTTGTGTAGCTTCTGGGCATTTTTTTGTTCTTGTGATCTAAAGTCCACTTATTGTGTTTTCTGTTATTTGGAGGTCATCAAACTTTGATCACTAGAGGGGAGTGCGGGGTTTTGCCTTGATCTTGGAGATCACACTACAGGCTGATTTTTAAAAACACATATGAAAGGTTTATTGTAAAATAAAGCCGTGATTCATTTGTGTCAATGCAAATGTTTACGAATGGTGTAATTCAAAACAGCACTGATTAGAATTAATTTATAAATGGAGATAGCAACATGGCCAGTGATACCAAAAATCCTCAAATTCATTTGGATATGCTGTAAAATCTGATGTTGCTCTCCTTTTCTACATCTATGTGGCCAGATGTGTACACACCTACCGTTGGGTTGTCACATATTAATACGGAATGGAGGTGGTCAGAAAGGTCTCCATGCCATGTGCCTATTTTATCTATTGGCTACTGCATGCTATAATCATACGAAAATGATTACTTTTCCTTATATTTTAATGATAGTACAATTGCTTTTGAAAATGTAAATGAGTGTACCACCCAATAAATGGAAGCAACAAGACCTTTTATTTATTAAGTCACTTATCAGTAGAAAAAATTTACAGATCATGAAGGAACCTGGGCCTCAATGACCTTCATGCTTGCCCAAGGTCACTGAGTTAGATAACAGAAAAGACATGATTCTCTAACATTCACCTCCTAAGACCAGTTCAGTGCTTCCTTCTATGCCAATACGTATTATGATACATTTTTTACAAATTCACAATCAAATAATATTTTAGCAGAGATGGATTTTTTGTTGTCTAAATTATTAATTTTAATTATACAGATAGAATTAACAAATGGTTCCCAAATTTATCTTGATTCCATTGTATTGATAGATTTTTTGCTTTGAGGGAGCATTTCATGACAGTAAAGAAGAATTAAGATCATTTGAAACCCAGGGCAAATTAGAGGATATAGGAAAGTATAGATTTTTTTCTTGTCTTTTGAAATGAGTGGTTTTAGGCTTACCTCTTCCCAAGTATCTCCAAAATGTTCCTTTTATTATTATTCTGTTTTCTATACTCTAACAAGTAGAAAACAATCTAAACAAAGTATTGAAGAATAATCAGACAACTTCTAAGTAGCAAACAAACCTAAGTATTTCAAATTAAGAAACATGTTTAAGTGTCTCAGATTTGCCTGTCATCTCCAGAGAATGGGTTTCCTTCCTCCTAGCTGGGAGGACTACCCATGACATGAATTCTCTCAAATATTTATTTAATCACTCATAAACAAAGTAAATGATGGCTATATATATAGAAAGTGTTGCATCAAATTCAGATAGAGAGCAAAGACAGAATATAAAACATACAATCCCTGGCTGAAAGAATTACCTGTGTTATTAGGAAAATATACACACCTTAAACAATAATTTTTAAAAATATGATTAAAATTAAAGATGTCATAAATATCATATTTGCTAGAAGAAGTCAGAAAGTGGATGGGTATTGAAAGATGGTTTGAAATTGGTAAGTGGAGAAATGAAAAGAAGGCTTTTAAGCTAAGTATAGATACAAAGACTTGGCGCCAGCAATAGGTGATCCAGGTTTGGGAACAATGAGTTGGTCATTTTGGTTCCAGTGGAGAGTGTGTAAGGAAGTAGCTGAAGTTATTTTTGAAGCAACACTAAAAGACCTTGAATGCCACAAGAAACTATGCAATTGAGTCCTGCAGACAAGCATCTTTCAAACTGTTCCTTTGCACAACAATCCTTTTTAGGAATAAAGATCTGTGGTTGAATAGTTGGAAAAATCCTGTCAACCCTAATCCTTCTCCTGAAGATTTCCATGAACATCTGAACATGTTAAATGTTCTGAGATCTCGTCTTAAAAATGCCATCTGATCATGTTTAACTTACCATTTTCTCATTGCTTTTAATTTCAAAGCCTCTAGTTTTGCCTATCATTTGTGGCATCATATGTTCTAATGTGGAATACTTCTCAGAATAAAATTTGGGTATTTCTGTAGAAGATAGTAATACAATCTTTAAATTGGAAAATAGTACAATGGGATTTCTCTTTTAGAGAGGTACATGTGAAAGTTGTATAAATTCAAATAACTTCTGTCCAATTAAGCAGGAACTGGTATACACAGTCTGTCCAATTTTGTGCTTAATGGGTTGTTCACCGTGGTGTTTACCATTTCAACAATTGGATTACTAGATTTTATTGTTTTCAGGCACTATCAAATATAATAAATCATTGTAATGTTCAACAAGTTTGACAAGATTCTCCCACTAGAATTTGTAAAGTGATGAGTCGCTTCAAATATTAACATGCTTAATAAATATTGAATGACCTCCTATAGCAAAAACAAAACTTATTTACAAAGCAGAGGAAAATGAGCAACACACAAATGTGATAATCATAGCATCTAATTGATGAAGGTGAAATGGAGCAAATAGGAGTCTTTAGGCTCTATGCAATGATAATTAAAGTCAGTTAAAGCTTTTTGTGGTATGTTTATGATTGTCATTGTTTTGAATGAGGTGCTTACTCATATTTGGTAATTATACCTAAGTTGGGTTTTAAGAGAGAATCTTTGCATTCTAAGCCAATGCTGTAGAAGAATGAGAACATTTTTCTAGGAAAGGTATTTTCTAAGCCAGGCTCACCTTGATATTTAGCTCTGCCTGGGATTTTAGATTTTTCAATCTGCGTCAGATTGAAAGGCATTAAGATTTCCTCTCCCGAAAGTGTCTAAACCCACAAACATCACTTAGTCATTTAGCAATGTCAGCGTAATGCTAGGTTAATAACCCTGCCATTCTGAAATCTATCACAGAAATAACAAGCATGAGTAGACATTAAAAATAAAAGCTTCTTCATAGCAACAACTCAAGGGGTGGTAAGAATTAAGAGAATGACATAACAGGAGCTTATTTCTACACTGCTATACCTTCTGAAAATACTTAGACTTATTCAGTAAAAGTTCATTTATGTATGTATTTAAAGTGAAAAATAAAAATTGTACATATTTATGGTGTACAGCATTATTTTGTGACTTATGTATACATTGTCTAATGGCTATACCAAGCTAAAGTTTTGCAGATAGGCACTATCAAAGCTATCATAACTATCTTGCATTCAACGAGGAAAAGGAAAATAAATGTGCATTTATACATACATGGAGACACACACAGACCAGCAAAGGGTTTTTGAAAAAGGCTTCTAAGTGTTCTGTTAACCGCAAGATCAATTCCTCCATAGGAAGAGGGGAGGAGAGGAAAAGGCAAGGCTTTCATCTGAGAATGAGGAAGACCCTGAGAAATTAGTGTATTAATATCAAAGTGAATGAATTTCTGATATAACAAAATATTTCCAAATCAGTAGACAATTCATTTAGATCCATAAAGGTTCCAGAGAAACAGAACCAATTACATATATAAGTAAAGAGATTCATTGCAAGGAATTGGTTCACACACTTGTGGGGCTGGATGGGCAAGCCTGAAATCTGTAGGGCAGGCCGTTCACACAGGCAAACTGGAAACTCTCAGGCAGGAGCTGAAACCTCAACCTTCTTCTTAAGTCTTTTTAGCTAATTGAATCAGGCTCACCCAAATTTTCCAGAATAATCCCTTTTCAAGAAAGTCAACTTTAATTTTAGACGCTAATCACACCTGCAAAATACCTTCAGAGCAACACCTAGATTAGGGTTTGATTCAATAACTGGCCACTACAGCCTTGCCAAATCAACAAATCATATTGACCATTACAGCACTCTTCTCCTGAGTACTGAAGGTTAAATTAAGTAAGCCGTTGTCCATTTTGCCTGGTCTATGTGTGTATTTGGTTATAGATTTCTAGAAGTCAGTGATATATGTGTAGTAATCTACGTTAAGGATGTAAGAACTCCCATTCGATCTGTTAAAATCATTTTGTTAAATCCGTTAAAATTATTACTAAACATTGTTACAAGACTGAGAGTTTCCAGTCTGCCTGTCCAAAAGACATACTGGAGTCTTTCTAGTGAGCAAAGCAGATGTGATCACTGGAATGATAGTGGAACATAGAGATAGTTTATGTCAATGTCTTCAATTAGTGTTTTCCCAGTTACTAATTATAAATCATCAAGAAAAAAAAGTCTTCAGCTTTGTACAAGCAAGCTAGATTGAGTATTAAGCATTCATTCATTCAAAGAATCCATATTAAATGTTTATTTTTTTAAAAACCATGTTTTTAAAAAATAAATTTTATTGCATATATTTAAGGTGTATAGCATGATGTTATGCAATATATATAGATATTTAAAAGGTTACTACCGTAAAGCAAATTAACATAACCATTTCTCACATACTCATTTTTTGTTTTTGTGGCAAAAATAGCTAAAATCTACTAATTTAGCAGGAATCCTGAATACAGTACAATTTTGTTACCTACAGCCTTTGTGCTGTACACTGGATTTCTAGACATGTTCATCCTGTATATCTGGTACTTTGCATCCTCTCACTTACATCTCCCAATTTTCTTCCCACTCCCCACCTTGCTCTTGATAGCCACTGATTTATTGTTTGCCCATGTATGTATAAATATTTTGTTTGCATAGTTTTTCCTTCTTCCCAGTCTTGCTTCTATTATTTTAATTGCATATTGTCAATTATAATATAACAAAATATTTTGAGAGAGAGACCACACTGATATAACTTTTGTTGCAATATGTTGTTATAATTGTTTGATTTCATTATTACTGTTGTTAATCTCTTACTGTATCTAATTTACAAATTAAACTTTATCATAGGTATGTATGTATAGAAACATCGTATGTATAAAGTTCTGAACTATCTGTGGCATCAGACATTCACTGGGGTCTTCAAATGCATCCCCCAAGGTTAAGAAAGATGGTGACTTGTATATATTTGAATTGTTTTTGAGATTACTACTTGATACTGAGCCTTTACAGGTTTGGGGGTATCAAAATGAATGATAAAGTACTCATGGGGGCTAGAAGTTTGAAAGGGTCTGCCAGAGATGGGCTCAGAACAGCTCACTCTATTGGGGAGGCCTAGGAAGAATTGACCCAGAAAGTGAGGTCTGAGCTATGTCTTTAGGGGAACCTTTGCCAAATGGAAAATAGTGATCCAGGCTTAAGTGGGAGGATCCTGTACCTTACAACAATGAACACTGGGAAAAGTACATCCTGAAAAAGAGACCAGTAAATTTGTTGTTATCTGTCTGGCCTCCATTTCTTGTTGTATCTCCTCTATCAAAGAGAATAAGTGGATGGAAAAACACTGATATAAGAGGAATAAAACCTACAATCGTTGGAGAGATTGCACTTGATTCTTAGTCTCCCAGACCTGCAAGACGATAAGAGAGCATGGTCTTCCATTATTGAGATCTCCTGTTGCATCCTTCTGAAGGCAAATCTGCATGTCTGGAGAGGTGATGAGGTTAATCAGAAAGGGAAATAGAAAAAAGGAGAAAACATGGAGGAAAAGATATCTTCTAACTAGGCTCAGGAGAACATGAGCTCCAATGGAGTGCTCTTTTTTGGGGGATAGTGTTGTCAGTGTGCTCTTGCTATTTCTTTTCTGTTATGTCATGTGAAACTCACATATTACTGATAAACAGACTGAGACTCAGTGAGTTTGAGTGATTTGCGCAAGGTCACATGTCAGAGAGCTTGTGATTGTAGGTAAGTTGGTTCACAGCTGGGGCTTCAGTCTTGTTTTCATTATGCCTGTAAGTCAATTATCAGTACGAGGTGTGAAATGAAGTTATATGTTAGCAGTTCTTCTGGCAATAGATAATAGCCGTTTCTCATCATCAAAGCCAATAAGTATCCTGCACTAAAAGACTGAGTTAGACTTAATATTGCTCGGAAAGAGAGGTGTTCTCTGTTAAATATTTTGCTAAAGAATAAAATTCTTCTCAGCTCTCCATTTTAATGAGATTTCTAGATTTTTTAAATAGAAAATTTATCCATCTTTCCCTCATTTTACAAAATATGATATAAATTTATTACTAAATCTACCTTAAATTTCATTCAAAATAAACATTTTTTTCTACTTTATGGACTTTTTTGCTTTACAATTGTATTTGTAGTCAAATTAATAATTCCTCATATCTGTAATTCAGCTAATTTGCGTACCTTTCTGTGATTTTTCTTTATTTAGTTGACAAACATTATTAATATGAATATGATATTTTTATTGATGTAGACATAATTTTCCATCAGTGGATTTATAATAAATGTATGTATTCTTTTTGTGTGGCTGTTCTCTCATACCCATTTCTCAGTTACTATTGGTGGTGAAAAATAAGAATTAGTTTTCTTTTTTTTCCTGAATTAAAAAGATGTCAATATTAAAAGGAAACTATTGCAATTTTGGGAAACAGCGACCAGTTTTTCATGTTTTTTGTGTTGCTCTCATGGAGTTTTACGTCCTTTTCACTCATCCCGTTGTCTTTTGTTAAGAGTAACGTATTCTGTGTCAGTTGTATTTTCAGGCTTCTCCAATGCACAGACTGCCAAAATTACAAGATTATGTACAATAGGTTTATGTTGTGAATGTCTGTAAACCAGTGACTTAACAAGCTGAAATTGTCAGCTTGGACTTCAACCAATGGCCTAGAGCTAAAAAGTGAGTGAAATTTCAGCTGTGCTGCAGAACACTTGCAAGTGTGTCTTCATTAAATCAATGATGTTCTCCAAAAGAGAATTACTTCCAGTCAAAAATACAATTTTGCTCTATTATCAGTTGGTGTAAAAAAAATTCAATAAATAGAGTTTTAGTCAGATGCTAAAAGGCAGATTGTACCTTAGCACCCCTTTCACTTAGAGATGATCTTCATAAGAAGTGGCACGCCACGTGACGTCATGGCAGCATCGTCTCTGAAGGACTATAATCCCTAAATGATAATTAGTTGGACGGAATCTTCAAAAATACAATATCTGGTGGGTTACCATCATCCCTTTTATTCTTGGAAACTCTTTTGATCTGTTTGGATCTAGAAAGAAAAAATAATTTTCTCTTGACTGTACTTGGTGTTTAAAATGCTACAAAGACAGTGTTGAGAGTTTTATTGTTCATTAATTCATTATGATTTTGATATGACTTTTTGATATGACATTGTGCTTAAAAACTATATCTATTAGCTTTCAAAGAAGTAGAAAATATATGGCATATTCTAGCCTGTCAGGTGAACAACTGCTGTTCACAGTCATTCTATAATTTACAGCTTGAACACAGAGGCACAAACTAAGTGAATTCTGGGGGCAATTTCAGAAGAAAATAGTCTCCTTTCAGACAAAAATACCCCTAAGGAAGCTTACTAAGACTCCAAGTGTATTCACTTTATCAAAATGGATTTCTGAACGATATGAAATGCAAGAATGTTGCTTGGGAATATTTGGGGTCGTTTAAAAATTAAGGTACACACATCTAGACATGAAACTCTGAAATATGGGATGAATATAAGTCAGTTCAGTTGATACAACATGCTGGAGGTATCTTCTAAGGCTGGAATTTTCAGTTTAGGCATAAAGCTACTGAATAAAAAGCAATTTCTGAATTTACTGGGTTTTTTTTCCTTTTTTTTGAGACAGAGTTTTGCTGGAGTGCAGTGGCATGATCTCGGCTCACTGCAACCTCTGCCTTCCAGTTTCAAGAGACTCTCCTGCCTCAGCCTTCTGAGTAGCTGAAATTACAGGTGCCTGCCACCACTCCCAGCTAATTTTATATATATATTAATTTTGAGAATCCAATTTTGCAGTTGACATGAGCCTTGGGGCTTTACTTGGCATTTACTCATTCAACTAACTGACAACCTGACTGACTGACTGACTGATTGATTTGAAAGAAAAGAAGGAGAACTATTATGTACAAGGATGTGGGCTAATTATTTTTTAAGTTCTACCTTCCAGAAACTTATAGTTTATAATGAAGATTTATGTAAAGAAATATTTTTAGAAGGTGATAAGTCCAATTAAAATAGAGGTTGGTGCAAAGGAAGCAGAGATGAGGGTACTCTGAGAAGATAAGAAGGGCTTCACACAGGAGATGACTTTAAACTGAGTCTTCAGTGATGAATAAGAGGTTTAAAAAGTACCCAGGTGCTACACACACCAGATAAAATAATAATGATGAATGGGTAAAACCATGTCAAAGTGAACAAAAAATAAGATTTACCTTCATGTCTCCCTTATAGTGGATCTCACTTCGCAGATTTAACGATTTATTTCTGTATTTTTAAAAAAGACAAGGTCTCACTGTGTTGCCCAGGTTGGTCTCAAACTCCAGAGCTCATGCTATCAAAGTGCCTCAGCCTTCCAAAGTGCTAGGATTATAGGTGTGAGCCACCATGCCTGGCCTACGCCTATCTTTAATCATTTCTCTACCTCCACGTCTGATATACACTCATTTTTTATACACTCATTAGTATTAATTGACCCTGTCCTGCCTATTATTATCAAATCCACCTCTCCTTTTCTGTTTTCCTACCTAGATATACTCAGTTTTGTCAGATATACACGTTCTTTATATTTTTAAGATGAATAACATTTAAATTCCATCTTGTAATCATAATTCTGTGCCTGGTCTATAGCTCATTCTAAAAGTTGAAAGTCAATTAAAGGCATTTACATTATCAGGATTGTATTAAATTGCATTCATTTCAAAGCTAAGTGGTGATAGAGGATTTCTCTGCAAATTCACCATCAGACTCCCTGGCCTACTCTAAGGTGAAGAATACTATTAACAAGGTTAAATGGATTTCCTTACACACCATAAATTGCTCAATGTTGTGTCACATTTTGGGTTATTTCTGATATCTACTATGACATTTCCTAGGCATTTTCTCTTCTTGTAGTTTCTAGATGCTTCTCAGGTTTTTTTTAAGAAAAAAATCATAATTTCTCATCCTATTACTAAAATCTTTCAGTTGTTATTTATTCTATTTTGAAAGAAATACATTTAATGTGTTTTAACATTTTCTTGGAAATCATAGTCAATGTATTCATGTGGGCTGCTGATGGCTTTCCAAGCTTGATGCATAGCTATCATCCTGGAATTTCATCTTTATATTTGCTGAGTTAATTCTACTATTGACCAAATCTTATTTGTCCTTCTTATATCTTTATCCTGGAGTACCCATCAAGTGAATATTCCAGAAAGGATAATTGGAAGGTATATATCTTGAGTCTGTATATATCTAAAAATACTTTGCTTGTCTTTCACACACTAACATTGTAAATATAAAATTGGTATTGATTTGTGATCATGATAAATTATCAAACATAGTGGCCTAAAGCAACTCAAATTTATTATCTTACATTTCTAAAGATAAGAAGTACAAAACAAGTTTTAGGCTAAAATCAAGGTATCAGTTGGTGTCAGAAGCTCTATGGATAATCACAGAAGCTCAGCAGTACCATGTCCTTTTCTGGTTTCTCTAGGGAAGAATCTTTTTACTGTTCATTCAGACTGTTGGCAGTTTGTTCCTTGAGGTTGTGGGATGAAGGTCCCTATTTTATTGCTGGTTGTAAACTGAAGACTGTTCTCAGTTTCCAGAGACCACTACATTCTTTGGCTCATGGCCCCTCCTTCCATCTTCAAAGTCAGGAATGACAGGCCTGATGCTCACTACACACCTCTCTGACCCTCCTAATTGCCACGTCTCTTTCTGACCAAGCCCGGAAAGGCTCTCCAAGGAAAGTGGTGCCCACATGGATATAATCTCCACATCTCAAGGTCGATAACCTTAATCACATCTGCAAAGTCACTTTTGCTATGTAAGGCAACATATTTACAGGTTTGGGTATTAGGTCATAAGCATCTTTAGTAGCCGTTATTCGACTTATATTCAAAAACATTTTTCCTGAGAAATTTAAAGGTACTATTTTTTTTTCTCACACTTGAGAATTATTGATAAAGTATTTTATGTCAATTATATTTTCATTTCTCTGTTGGTAACTTTTTATCCCTCTGAGAGATTTAGGAGGTTGTCTTCATCCTTGTAATTCTGAGATTTGATGCATCTGGTTGTGGTCTTTCTTCAACTCCTCCTGCTTTGCAGTCAGAAGGCCCTAGCAATATGACTTCTCAGGTCTTTCTTCAGTTTAAAAAAATTTCTTCTAGTAATTTTTTTTGAATGAATGATCCTCATTCTACTTTTCATCTCTACTATTAGGTCCACACTTAAGGCATTTAGTACATGTTTGTGTGAGAGTTGAGAAGATTGGGCATATAGATTTGGCTGTCAAGAGCATAAGGAAATTGATAATGTGTATACATTAAGAAGATGCCAGAGAAGAAACCAAAAAGAATACTTTAAGGCTGAGGAGACAAAAGGGAAGGGCCAGGTGTCTGTGGCATGGCAACCTGAAGGCGGAAAGTACTTCTAGTGAAATTCTATGCCCTAAACTTCCTCAATCTCCTCCCAAATAATACAGCTCTGTTTAATTTTTGAAAATTATAGAAGTTTTCCCGCTAAAGAGGTTTATTGATGCTGCATAATTTGAAACTGCACTGTAAACTATAATCTGCTGTTAATATGATTTGATTACTGTGATCTCAGAATGCTTTCATCCTTTCAGTAAGTACTTACTAGCATTTCTTATGAGATTGAAATCAAGCCTCAATGATTCCAAGTCCTTTTTTCACCCTCATTACTCTTGCCTTATTATTTCTGTTATATTATATCTGAAATATTTACAGTGTACTGTAGCAGTACAATTTTTACTGTAGTCCCAGGAAAGGGGATATTTGACATGAAGATTCCAGCTCCAAAAACAGAGAAAAACATTTGAGATAGTGGCTTGCCTGTTTAAAAACACTGAAGGAAAAAAGATTGTAATTAAAAATATCCTTCTTTTAGATGTCATCCGAGCATGGATAATCACAGAAGCTCTATGTGGTTGAGCTATAATGAGCTTTTCAATACTTTCCCCAAAGAACAGTGCTAGGCAGTTCCTACCATCTCAACATATGAATATTTTTGCAACACTGGCCCCAAATAAATACTTTTATCCAGAGTCAGTCTTCTTGTCCTGGTGATTACAATAGCAAGGTAGAGAAAAATAAATAGGGCCTGCTGTACAAACTAACATTGTAATGAAGATCTAAATTTGCTCGTTATCCCTTGAAACAGCAGTTAGGAGGTACAGAGGGGACGGGATATTGCTGTTCTTTTGCGTACTCTGCAAGGAGAAGGAAGCAATTTGAATAAAATATCTGACAAATAAACTGTTGGGAATTTGTCAGAAGTGTATTCTTGGTCTCTGCAGGAAGTCTGTGAAGAGAGTTGGAGGCCCATAATGATGAGGAAGTCTTTGCCTCTCTCTTGGATTTGTTGAGCTGATAGGGGCTCTCTTCTGCAACTGTCATTCTGTGTCTGTGCCTGCCTCATGAGGGATAGTCCTGCCCTCCATAGCCTAGGCAGCTGGTTCGAATAAAAAGATTTCTTTGGTGGGGTTATTTAACAGGTGATGAATTTTTCTATCTGATTCATATTTGCTTTGCACCCAGATTTGGTGACCTATGTAATTTATGCCTGAACCATGATTTACTTTTAAGTATATGAATGGTCTCTACCCACCAAAAAGAACTGAAATATATAAGACATCTTTTTGAAAGCTACTTTTAAACAGAACCACAAAATTGGCTTATTATTTTCAAAGCCACATTTTAAATAAGAAAATACCCACTTCTCAAATGAGTCACTCTATAATTTAAAATATAGTGAAACATATATATATAATATATAATATATACTTTAAAATGCAAAGATCTGATTAAAAATAACTATTTGAGGAATCATTTAAATGAATTTAAAATTACATTATGGTCTTAACATCATAAGCTTAAATGTCTACACTGTTAAACAGTCCATAAGAAACTGAATCTGATCAAATTTGGGGG
Source organism: Mandrillus leucophaeus (assembly GCF_000951045.1). NCBI lineage: Eukaryota > Metazoa > Chordata > Mammalia > Primates > Cercopithecidae > Mandrillus > Mandrillus leucophaeus. Next base: position 2,564,313 of record NW_012105764.1, on the reverse strand, counting down.
GATTAAGGGTTTATAAACTACCATACAATAAAATAAATGTGCTTCCATCAATCTGAGAAACAAAGTGAATTATGAGGTTGGAAATACCTTCAGAAAGAATAGTCGATTTGTTTCTCTGAGACTTAAAACTAAAGATTTCTTGCCAAAGCACATTTATAGTTTCTTAACATAACAAACCATGTCATGGATTGATTTCCATATTCACAAAGATAGTGGAGATTTCCTTGGCAATAGAAGAATATATAAGGGAGGTTCTCCAGTAATAGACTCCCTATCTTTAGTGATTTTTAAAATATGTGTTTATTTGCTGTTTGTTTTTTGCTATCCAGCTGGAAATCCTGTCTGGTTGCAGACCCATCATCAGGGAGAGCTCAAAGCTTCTGTTTTCACTTCTGTCCAGAAAGAGTCTAATCTGAAGATTTTTAGGAATGTCAATCCTAGGGGCATGGTATTCTTTCGTATTCCCTGAGATTCTATTGCTCTCTCTCGAGAGAAAAGACTATATTTCTAGTGAACGATTCTTGAAGTCAAATGTATAGCCTTACATTTTCTACTATCCCAAACTTAGACTTGTCTGTAGATCTCTCCAACTCCAATAGAATGGTTGACTATATTGTGTGAATCTGTGTTGTAGCTTTCTGAGCTGAGACACTCAGGAACCTCTTGGAAATATATGACCTATTCTATATTGTCTTCTCCCAGTCTTAGTCTTTCCAGATCTTTCGAATTTTCCAGGGCTTAAGAGCATTTGCTATTACAATAGCAAAAGAAGTTGTTTTACCTCATCTTCTGTTTTTCTGCAACAATAGAACTGAAATGTATGTTATCCTTTAATGTCTTCTTATTCCTTTCGAGTAGGCCCAGTTCAGTTTATAAAACTTCAGCCTGCATTTGATTGTCCCACACTTCTACTTCCTCCAGGATTGTTTGCTGGATTGAATCCTCAACTTTGTTTTGCTTTTTTTCATTATTCCAATTTTTATTACAAGATGAAAACATGCTTATTAAAGCTAATAAATCTTGTTCTAAAGGTTATCCTATGGTTTCTTTTCAGTAGCCTATAGAAGAAAAACTATATAGTCATCTGAATAGATACAGAAAATCATTTGACATAAGTAATTATTTGACATAAGTAAACATTAAAATTTCTCAGGAAGAAGTTTTTGAAAGGCACTTCCTTAACTTGATAAGGAGCATCTACGAAACCTATTGGTAACGCTGTTCTTCAGGTTGGATGACTAAATACATTCCTCCTACAATTAGGAGCAAACCAAAAATACCTGCTCTCACCATTTCAATTCATCATCATACTGGGAGTCCCAGTCAGTGCAATAAGGCAAGATAAAATAATGAAAATATGACATATCAAAACTGTGAATGCAGAAAAAGTTGTTTTTGAATATGACTGTTTATGTTTCATCAAAATTCATATTTTGAAATCCTCGTCACAAAGGTGATGGTGCTAGTAGGTACGGCTTTGGGGAGATGATTAGATTACAGGAGTAGAGCCCTCATGAATGGGATGTGTACCCTTATAAAAGAGGCCTAAAAGAGATCCCTTGCCCCTTCTGCCTTGTGAGGTTAAAATGAAAAGATCACTGTCTATGAGGAAGAAGGCCCTCACAAGACAACAGATTTTCTGGTACCTTGATATTGGACTTCCCAGCAGCAAGACCTGTAAGAAATAACTTTCTGTTGTTTATAAGCCAACCTGTCTATGGTATTTTGCCATAGCAGCCAAAATGGGCTAAGACATACCTATAGTCTTAAATGTTTACATTAGAAAATAAAGGAACAGAAATTAATGAGCTAAGCTTTCAATTTCAAAAGCTAGTAAAAAAAAAAAACCCTATAAACTACACTAAATACAAAATAAAAAATAAAGATAGTAAGAGAAAAATTATTAAAATATAAAGTAGATATAAAAAAGAGAAGCTAAGAAGGCCAAATATAGTTTACAAATATAATTAATAACATTGACAAACTATTGACAAGACTGAAAAGAACAAAAAAGAAAAGGCACAAATGAACAGCAGAGGAAATTAAGAAGTGGGTTACCACAGATGCTACTGAAATTTTAACAAATTAAGGATAGACAAAAAAAAAATTCCTAACATATTTTAAAACTTGGAAGAAATGGAAACATTTCTAGAAAAATTTTACTTACTAAAGCTCCCTTGAGGAGCAATATCATATTAAAATAATTTTATATCCATTGAAGTAATAAATTCATAGCTAACAATTTTCCACATTAACAAAATTAAAAAATAAGTATTATCAGACTTTCAGGAAACAATGTCAGTTTCATATGGACTATTCCAAATAATAGAAAAAAGAGACAATATTCCATAACTTACATAAAAGGCTAGCAACATCTTCACGCTAAAACCTGACAAGAACAGTATGAAGGGAAAAAAATTGCATTTAATAATCACATTAATTACATATTTAATATATTTAATAATATCAGTATAAAAATCCTAAACCAAATATAAGCAACTTGAATCTAGGAATATACAAAAAGTCTGATAAATCATGAACAAATTGTGTAAAGTTGATAAAAGTGAACTTTTCCAAGACTGATCTCCACAGGGAGTTCTCCCTAAGAGGAAGAAACTGCCTCTAGTAAAACTGACCTTCTGAGTGGTTCCATGGAGAGCTGTGTGGTTCCATGGAGTGCTGTGTGGTCCCGGTGCTCAGACCGAACAGGTAAGCCTCAAGACCTGTACCCCAGCCACTCCATCCCCATCATGCCAGGGATAAGTTCCTTCTCCAACCACGAAAGCTGATGTGGTGACTTCTGCCTTTGGCTTTGCATGTGATAAAGCTACCATGAAAAGCTTAGACCCCATTCTCAGACCATAAAAGGAGAAGACCTGGCATCCCCTTCAGTAAGCCATAACTGAATGCGTAGCTTAACTGATGGAGCAGGGCTGGGGCAAAGCCTCTGCCACAACATATCACAGTTGCATACTGAGTCATAGTGACACCAAAGGGGGGCTATAGTCATGCAGCGGAGAAGCTCACAGACCAATGCTTAAGGTCTCTTATCTGATCCTGTCTGATTGTTGTTCATGGATATGCAGTGTGACAGGTATCACCTGCCTCAGTTCCCGTCTCTTGGAGGACAACATCAAGGACGATGGTCTAGTGAATGGCCTTAGATTTGACCCATTCTCAGGTAACATAATAATGAATGTTATGGAATGAATGTTTGTATCTCCCCAAAATGTGTATGCTGAAGCCCTAACCCCCAGTGTGATGATATTTAAACGTGGAGCCCTTGGGAGGTTATTGGGTTTACATGAAGTCATGAAGGCATGTCTCCCTTGATGGACTCAGTGTCTTTCCAAGAGGAGGAAGAAACTGAATGTCTCTTTCTCTTTGCAGTGTGGGAATTTAGCTCAAAGGTGACCATCTGAAAGCCAGGAAGAGGGCCCTCATCAGAACCCAACCATGCTAGCACCCTGTTTTCCAACTTCTAGCCTCCCAAACTGTGAGAAAATGAATTTCTGCTGTTGAAGTCACCCAGTCTATGTTATTTTGTATGGTAGCCCAAGCTGGCAAAGATAGCGAGGAAATACAAAGAAGGAAATATAAAGTTTGACTCACTCTCTAGTGATTGGAATGTGCTCCTACCATAGTATTGAGCTCTCTTTCAGTGTAGTTAGACAGAGTAGATCCAGCAACAAATGATAACTGAACCCCTGATTGAACATCTGCTGAATTCTCCTTGATCCAGGTTTAATGATGTGCACTGCCATTGGAAGTAGGTATTTCAGTAAAGGTATTAATTCATCATAGAATGAAATCAAGAGGAATAGAGGATATTTCTATGTGCTTTTACTCCATTGAACAGTTTAACCGTGTTGGGCAGCGGGTGGGCATCTTTGACAGCTTGCTTCCAATTCAAAAGAACCTGAGTGCATTTTCCCACATTTTCAGAGCATTTTTCTCTTTTCTGAAGAACTTTTCATTCATTGCTATGATAGTCTTGTCACTCGTTAGCGTTCAGAGGGTTAGAGCTAGAGCTTTTTCAGTTTATATCTTTAAATTATATCAGCAGGTGATCGGTGAGGCTCTTTGTTTTCACAGCAGACTTGGGTTATCCTTTTAATCCTAGACACTCTGAGACTTAAAAACTTAGGGAGATACCACATGGTGAAAGCTATCTAAGTTCAGCAGCAAATCACATAAAACACATGTTTTTTATCCCTATTATATATCAATAATATCCAGTTATGCATGGCATAACAATGTTTTTGTTAATAACAGACCAGTGGCCCCATAAGATTATAATAACATATTTTTGTTGTACCTTTTCTATGTTTAGATACAATACTTACCGTTGCATTACAATTTCCTACAGTTGTCAGTTCAGTAACATGTTGAACAGGTAGCCTAGGAACGATAGGCTATACCATATAGCCTAGGTCTGTAGTACATTATACCATCTACGTTTGTGTAAGTACACTGTGTGATGTTAGCACAATGACAAAAATCACCAAAGGATGCATTTCTCAGAACATATCCTCATCATTAAGTGATGTGTGACTGAAAATAATTTTCTAGCACAAATACCATGTCTAAACAACACCAAATATAGCAACATAAAAGGTGCATAGCTTTTGAATTTGATGTACCATCTCCTTTGCATAGATCTAGCTCTAGTCTGCCTTTATTTAAGAATCAAGTCTTTAAGTATTGTGGTCCGTGAGTGCACAATATATTTAATCCACTTCCTATACTCTTTACATAGTTTTAAACTGAAATATAGTCCACAAACAACTCAAGAAGTTGGCATCCAGCCTATTTACATCATCTAAGCAATTAGTCTTTGAATGGTAAGACCCAAAACAAAACTATTCAGCCCAAATTAATGGCTATTCAGCTTCCTGCAGAAGAGTGCAAAACCTGCATAGTAAAACATGTTTTATTTTACTGGCATGGTAAAGGCATCTTGTGGGTGCTGTGCTGAAGAAAAAATATATACAGTAAGTCCTCACTGAATGCAAATGATAGGTTCTTGGAAACAATAACTTTAAGCAGAATGACATATAATGAAACTATTTTTTTCTCATCAATGTTATAAGGAAACAACATTGATTGAAATGATGTTTTATTCGAGGACCTGCTGAACATCACTTCATCACATCATACATAGACTGGAATAAAATAACACAAATAATTTTGTCTTTTCTTCTTGGTGCTTGAATTAAGAAAGCATGTAGTGTTAAAGTTAATTTTTTAAACTTTTAACTAAAACATATCTAGGGTCCCTGCCCACGAGTCCAAGTTTGCTGCATCACAGGCACTGACCACTGCTCTGGGCAGGCATTTTCGGAGCATCACAAAGCAAATCCCTTCCTCTTCTTTTACGGCAGGAGCTCATGATACCACTGTGTCACATATGTTTCCAATTAATCTCCTGCTAGGCTATCTGATTGAATTACACGATCACTGGAATGTTTTAAAGGCTTAACTAATTTGAAGCATAGCCATAGGTTAAACACTGTTGAACCATCACACTCAAAATATATGTTTAACATAAACAAATCATTTCACAGATACAAGCATGGCTAATAGGGTACCATAATAAGGGAAGGCAAATGCCTTTGTCTTATTTCGTCCTTTTACCCAAAACATTATAGTGCCTATTTTAAATACTAAAAATAAGGTACAAGGAGAATTTTCTGTTTATTACAGTATAGACAAACAATCTGAATAATTCAAGCTGTGTTTACAGAGCACAAAGTGAAGTTCAAGTTTCATAAATATTCATGATTAGTGTGGGTAAGCAGTCCAGATGATTCAGAAACCACCCTAGCCCCGCACAGTTCAATTTGCTAGTCTAAAGAGAACCAATTTACCAATAATTATGACATCTCTACTTCACCACTTAGTATAGAACCACGAGGAGAAAATACTTCCTTATTTTTAAGCTTAATTTAGATTGTTGCTTCAATTTGATTATATGGGCTTATGTGGATTCAGTCATAGAAGAAGATTGTACAGTCTCTCCAAATTTCTGACCTATATTTTAGATATGGTGCTTCTCTTTCCTTCCATTTTCTTATTCTCATTTCCTGCCCTTGGCATGAGCAGTGTGCATGAAAGATGGCACTTAGGTCTTAGTTCCCTGTGATTTCATCCAATTAGGTGACTCTAGCACCTTGTAAAACTGTTACTCAGAAGGCAGTGGCCCTCTGTACTTTGGGAAATGAATGATGTCCTTTACAAGGACATTCCAGAGAAATAGGTCAACTTATAATGTGAAGCCTGGCTGAGAAGGAAATAACCAAATGACATCTAAGATTTAGGCAAAAAGTTAAAATACCTGTCCTTCTAATGATCTCTACTGCTTCTTCTTTTAATAAATGTCTTTAGTAGCTAGAGAACAGTTACACAAGAGAAAGGACCAATGAGAAATTATTGGTGAGAAATAATGAACGGAAAGGAATTTTATAAAATGGTAATGAAAAATAAGAGCTATGAATGTAGTTCTTAAATTCAAACCTTGTGTTATACTTTAAGCATATCAGCGAACAGTTATCTCAGATAAAAATCTCGATTTTCTAGAAGGCTTCAATCTTACAGTGCTTTTTTTCCCAAAGCCTTGCAAATTTCACAAGTATCCTTTTTGTTTTTTTCAGTATCTACTGAGAGGCTGCTGCCACATAGCACAGAGCTGGATGGTCTGATACTTTGGGGTGGGTCAGAGCTTTCAAAGAACTTCCCATCTAAGGAGGCAGCAAAGCAGACAGAAATGTAGGGACCACATCAGGCCTTCACCTGTCTGTTTCCACAATGGAGTGACAGAAATCTGCTATTTTCCTCCAAGAGCAAGTCTGGCTGAGCCTTTAATATCCATTTCCTTACCACAAGAAATTCTGTCTGGGCTTCATGTCTTAAGCAGTGACTACAACAGAGCTCCTTAGCAGATCTGTAAGAAGGATATCAGTTTCATTTTTACAAAATCCAGAATTTTTGTTGGAAGTTAGCAATGTTAGAGTAGTGACTATGGAAGAGGGGGCTAGGTGGCAAAAGGAAGAGCAGGAAGGAAAAAGGTGAAGACCACTGGGAAAGTAAACTAGAGTGGTGCATCCTAGCCTTTGAATTACTTTGGCAACTATTGGTTTACATATCTGTTTCTATGAATGGAAAGTTCCTTGAGGACAGGGACTCTGTCTTATTTGCATTTGCAATCATTGCATCTAATACAGGGATGTGGAATACTCCCACTCCTCTGCTTACCTTTTCTCTCATTATTGTTCTCTCTTTCCTCCCCAAGGACAGAGGAGTTGCTCATGTATTTAGTCTGAGTTTACAGTATTGACTAGACCATATCGATCACCAGATAAGGTCACTGATCATAGTCATCTATGGGACAGGAAGCTAAATGAACCAAGAACAGTGAGATCTAATAGGCTAGGAGTGACTACGAGTCAATGGTCTGGAGCCTAGTAGATAAATATTTTAAACAAGACATCACGATTATGTTTGCTGGATATGGACCTCTGGTCAGGTACACAGAACCACTGACTAACATACATTCTGACTGTATAGATTCTCTGTTATCATATGGAAGAATCAACTACAAAAAGACATTTTTCTAATTCTTGGATTTTTTGCTAGTATACATATAGATTTCAGAAACAAATGCTTTGCTAAGGTTTTAATTCATTAATTAATATGTTTATGAAGAACTTATTCCATTCATTCAGTTACTCTTTTATCTGTGCTATGCAGAATTGAATGATCTATGTACTCTGCAATGCTCTGCCAACACCTCAAGCTAGAATCTATTGTTAATTGTCAGATAGAACTGGCTTCATGGGTGTGCAATCTGTGTAGGCACACAATGCCTCACACTCAAAAAAAAAGATCTACAGTTGATACAATGCTCTGCTGTCAATATCTAGAACTTCTTATAAATTTTTCACAAGGGAACTTGTATTTGTTCCCATCCAAAAAAAAAAAAAAAAAAAAAAAAAAAAGCCAGTGCGTAGTAAGGATCTAGACAAGTACCCATGGGCCTATCTCAGATCTCAGAAGTCAGAAGAAGAGAGACAGACACAAGAAAAAACCAAATCCTGAATATATAATATTGGAATCTTTAAAAATTTACGTAATTTGTTAATTAGCTAGATTGAATCATTCCACAGTGTATATGTACTTGAAAATATCATGTTGTATATGATAAATACATAAATTTTATCTGTTGACTTAAACGATAAAACAAAAAGTAACTTTCATCCCTCAAACAATAAAAATACAAAAAGAATGTGGATCCATGTTAAGAAGGCATGGTCTCTGAAGTAGTTCCCTGCCTTCACTTTTATTTATTTTTAAATTTTATTATGCAAAATTTTAGATATTATAAATGTGTATAAATAATATAATTAACCTCCCTATACTTATCATACAGCTCCAACAGTTGTCAATATTTTGTTAATCATGTTTCATTCATTTCTCTATTTTTGGTGAAGTGTTTTAATTAAAATCCCTATATTTCACCCATAAATACTTCAGTGTGCAAGTCTAAAAGATATTCTTTTTTAAATATAACCTCAATATTATTGTCAGACCTAACAAAAGTTTAAAAAATTAATGATCAGTTTATGTTCAAATTCCTCAAAGATGCCTTTTTATTGTTACTTTGTTAAATTTGAATCCTAACAAGGTTTGCATTTGTTTGGTATTGTCACTTAACTTTCTTTTAAACTACTATAATTCCCCTTATCTCCATTTTTTTTATGCTATATATTTGTAGAAATATATCGGTTATTTGCTTGTGTAATTACCCACGTTCAGAATTTGGCTAATTGCATCTTCACAAGGTTGCTGCTCTAGCCCCAGAATTCGTGTGATAATTGATTTTAGATTTAGGGAATGGGTTAGATTTGGTTTAATTTGGGGGCAAGAAAACTACATAAATGGTGCTGCATATTTTCTTTTATTTCTCCAACTTTATTTGGGTATAATTGAAAAATAAAAACTGTATATATGCAAGGTATACATGTACATTGTAGAGATTTACCCCTATGTTTTCTTCTAGTGATTTTACAGTTTCAGGTCTAATATTTAAGAATTTAATCCATTTTGAGTTGATTTTTGCATATGTTGTGAGACAAAGATACAGTGTCATTCTACTGCATATGGATATCCAATTTTACCAACACTATTTATTTAAGAGACTATCCTTTTTCTCATTTTGTGCTCTTGGCACCTTTGTCGAAAACCAAATGACTATAACTGTGTAGGTTTATTTCAGGAATTTCTGTCCTGTTCCATTGGTCAATGTGCCTGTTTTTATGCCAGCATCATGCTGTTTTAATAACTATATCTTTGTAATATATTTTGAAGTCAGGTAGTGTGATGTCTCTGGCTCTCTTCTTTTTGTTCAAGATTGTTTGTCTATTCAGGTTATTTTGTTTTTCCACATACATTTTAGAATTGTTTTTCTATTTCTGTGAAAAATGCTACTGGAATTTTTATAGGAATTACACTGAATCTGCAGATAACTTTGGGTACTATGGATATTTAAACAATATTAACTCTTCTAAACAATAAATACGGAATATTTTTCCATTTATTTGTGTCTTCTTCCTTTTCTTTTATCAATGTCTTATAGTTTACAGTATAGAAATCCTTTACCTCCTTGGTTAAATTCACTCAAGTATTTTAATTTTTTCGATATTATAGTAAATGGGATTCTTTTCTTTTCTTTTCTTTT
>NW_012105764.1:2545403-2553161 GCF_000951045.1 Mandrillus leucophaeus | reverse complement strand
TGAAAATGGCCATACTGCCCAAGGTAATTTATAGATTCAATGCCATCCCCATCAAGCTACCAATGAGTTTCTTCACAATATCGTGAAAATGGCCATACTGCCCAAGGTAATTTATAGATTCAATGCCATCCCCATCAAGCTACCAATGAGTTTCTTCACAGAATTGGTAAACGGGATTATTTTCTTATTTTTTTAACAGTTAATTGTTGGTTGGTAGAAATGCTACTGATTTTTGTAGGCTGATTTTGTACCCTGCAACTTTACTGAATTCTATTATCAGTTCAAATAGTAATTTTGGTGGTCTTTAAGATTTTCTGTATATAAGATCATGTTGTCAGCAAACAGAGACAATTTCACTTCTTCCTTTCTATTTGGTAGCCTTTTGTTTCTTTTTCTTTCCTATTTGCTCTGGCTAGGACATCCAGTACTATGTTGAACGGGTGGACATTCTTGTCTTGTTTCAGATCTTAGAATAAAAGCTTTTAACTTTTTAACTTGAGCATGATGTTAACTATGGCTTATCATATATGACCTTTATGGTATTGATGTAAATTTCTTCTCTTGCTAATTTGCTAATTTGGTGACAGCTTTTATCACAAAAGAATATTGGATTTTGTTAAATTCTTCTTTTCCATGTGGGTTTTGTCCTTCATTTTGTTAATATGATGTATTACATTTATTTATTTGCATATGTTGAAGCATCCTTGTATCCTAGGGATAAATCCCATCTGATTATGTTGAAAGATCCTTTGAATTCAGTTTGCTGGTATTTTTAAAGGATTTTTATAACTATGTTCATTGGGGAAATTGGCCTGTAGTCTTCTTCCCGAGTCCTTGCCTGGCTTTGGCATCAGGCTAATGCTGGCCTCCTAAAATGAACTTAGAAGTATTAATGCTTCTCCACTTTTTTGGAAGAGTTTGAGAAGGATTGGTTCCTTAAATATTTTATAGAATTCAGCTAAGAAGCCATCAGGTGCTGGGCTTTTCTTTGTAGGGAACTTTATTATTGATTCAATCTCTTTCTTCATTTTTGGTCTATTCAGGTTTTCTATTTCTTCACGATTCGGTCTTGATGGGTCATATGTTTCTAGGAATTTATCAGTTTCTTTTAGGTTATCCAGTTGTTGGCATATACTTGTTCATAGTAGTTTTTTATGATTCTTTGTATTTCTGTGGCACCAGTTGTGATATCTCCTCTTCCATTTCTGATTTTGTTTATTTGAGTATTCTTTCTGAAGGATAGCTTTGTTGGGTGTAGTATTCTTGGTTGCAAACCTTTTTTTTTTCCTTTCAGCACTTTAGAATATATTACCTCACTCTCTCCTAGCCTGCAAGATTTCTGCTGAGAAATTCACTGATAATGCCATAGTGGTTCCCTTGTATGGATCGTGGGGCTTGGAGACCTGGGAACCAGTCTGGAATCCAGCACTTCAGGGACTGGCCAGACACAGGGGTGGATCTAAAGCCTGGGTTTGTCAGGTCCAGTCTGCAGGCTGGGTACACTGGGGCTGGTCTGGAGCCCAAGTCTGCAGGAGTTGGCCTGGTGCTGGGGTTCACAGAGGATGGCCTGGTGTTGAGGTTCATGTAGTCAGGTGTTCATTTTACTTTCCTTTTAATATATTCAGGCTGTCTCTCGCCTAGTTGAACTGTGTGGACTTGGGAAAGTGGTGACACTCCTAAAGTGAAATTGTCCCTTCTGTCTTCTTCTTCAGTGCATCTTTTCTTTTCTTATTTCTGTGCTATACTCAGGTGATAAAATCTTTCATCTGAATTTCTTAGCTTTTGTGAAGGTATTCTCATGAATCGGTGGTTGTTCAAATGGATGTTTCTATATGGGAATAAGTGCTGTAAATGCTTATTCTACCGTCTTGTAGGCATCATGTAAGGAATGTCTTTTCTTTAAGAATTTTAGTAGCCATTGATTATTATTGGCTTGATACATTATTTCAGTAGGGGTTGCAAAATGGGGGGTTGCAGTCTTAATTCTACCGTTCTTTCTGCTATCATTAGAATTCTTCAACATAGAAATTTTTTTATTAACTCATTGTTTACCATAAAATATAGTTCAAAAAGAAAGTTATAATATATTTCATTTCTTTCTCTCTCTCTCTCTACCTTTTTTCTTGGGCACCTTTTAGAACAATAATTTGGTATCCTAGCAACCTCTAGTGGTGATCAATGTGGGGATTTTAGTATAATTATGAACTCATGGATTGAAAAAGTCTATTGGGATAAAAAGAATAATGTCTGAAATGAATTAAAAATATGATATATTTTTCAATCCATAATACAGACATTACTGTTTTTACCCTAATTGACTTGAGAGCTTTTTAAATAGACTACTGCGTGTCTTTGACATGTCTCCAAAAGCCTTATAGCTTCCTCTCTTTCTGACAAAAAATGTCTAAAATAATCATTCCTGTCTGAAACCTGGAATCACCTATTTCTTCAAGAATCCTTTATTATTTTCCTAAAAATGGTCATTAAGAGATCTTGCTTTATGCCCTTCTTTTGGGTATTTCTTCACTTTTGATAGAAACTAAAGATGGCAAAACTGGTTTGGGGCTCTTCATGTATGAATATGCCATTGGCAATGCCTGTTAGAAATTTTGGCTGCCAGGAAACCAGCTTCAATTGTCATTCAGCAAATCCTGCCAACATGCATTAATTAGACATGGTAGGTTATGCTTCAGTAACCAGTTAGCCCTGGTATCCCGGTGGCTTACCATACCAACAATTTACTTCTAGCTCATGGTACAATCCATTGTGGGTTGAAGGAGTATCAGCTCCACTTAATCTCCCAAAGCCCAGGCTGAAACAGGCATCACCATATTGGAAACATATAGCCTTCTCAGTTACTTAAAATGGAGGACAGAGTACCAGAGGATCTCACATTGGCTTGAGTGGTTTAGCAGTGAAGTAACTCACATAACTTCAACTCACAATGTATTGTGATGTTATATGGCTCAACCTAACTACAAAGGAGTGAGAATGTTTGACCCACCTATAAGCTCAGAAGAGGAGAATTGGATATGTGTGAGCACTAGAAGTCTGCATCATAAAAAGGTAATTTAAGCTGAGTTTTGAAGCATATTTATTAGACTACACTGGGGAACCCCTAGAGAAGGTATTCAGAGTCATCTCTGTAAAAACACTAAGGTTGGAGTGGGATAAACATAAGCGGGAGAGTTTGTTTCTAACTAGCTGTGTCATTTTGGGTCAATCACTTCACCTCTTTGAATCATATTTTCTCTTTAAAAACTAATTTCTAAAAACAAATGTCACTTAAATATTTCTTGAGCAGCTAACCAGTGGTTTAAAGCAAATTAAATCTTCTGTATGATCCCAATTCACAGAGCAAATATACGTGTGACTACTCTGTGTGAAGTATGGAGGACGGAGAGCTCAGATTCCAGATATTTCTCCTTTTGCCCCTCAATACCTATCAGTAGCTCTAGAGGCAGCACCACTAAAAAAATTAATTTCTCATACATTGTAACTTATTTTTCTTAATTTATTGACTTCTGATGCTTAATGGTCATGGGAAGGGTGTCAGAGAGACATATTTTAAGACTTCATGTCAAAAACTCAAATCACTATTCGCTAGAAATGGGAGTAGAACACAGAAAATTCACCCTATAACTATAAAAACAATTTGAATTCTTCCTTCTAAGACTCTTTGGAATCATGGTTATTTGCATGATGATAATCCAATATCCTATACATTCATATGTGGTTATGTGTACACACATTCGTAAATAGCTAACATGGTTGTGAGAATGCTACTGCCACTGTTGTTGTTGCTCTTAAACGTTTTGGAACCTTATCCAAAAGGGAAGGTGAATTTTTATAAAGCCCATTTTCAAACTGCAAGGGGAAATGTTTCCAGTTGCTCAGAGGAAGATATTTGTGCCAATATGAAAATTAATCAAATGAAGCCAATTTATTTTATTTATACCTTTTTTACTTCCACAAGACAAAAGGTGATGGCGAAATGCTAATTTCCCAAGGCTTTGTCTACATGGAAGAAAAGAGTATGAAGCACTGAAGTAATTTGATAATATGAAAGGGTGGTAGGGAAGCCCTGTGAGATTCTACATCTCATGTAGAAGGTTTCCTCTGAGCTAAGACTATCCAAGAGCATTGGGTCAGTTGTCCTGGGCTATTTTGAAATCAATTTAAGAATAGAATTTTGTTTGTACAACTAATGTACTACTTGCTCCATTCTCAGAAGTTATTCCTTAGGTATCTAATGAATAAAAGAGATGTAGGGGAATTTTTTTTAAAAATCTTTTTTTCATCTCTTGTTTTCTGCAGATTCTTTAAGGACAAAACAAAATGTAATGGCTAAATGATGTTGTCCTACATCAACAAGGGTTTCCTAATAAATAAACATTCAATATATAATAATTAATGTTTTATTATTTTGTGACACATTTTGAATACAGTAAATGATATTTCAGTAGAAATTCAGATTATTGGCATGAGAATTGATAAGCAATAAGTCTTTATATATAGACCAATTTTTGGTATAGGCTATTATCATCATTATTATTATTATTATCCATACTCATCCTTGTGGTTGAAGAAAGCTTTTACAATGTAATTAAGCAGCTCTGGGAGCCAGAATTTTCAAGGAATCTTGAAAATTGCTTGATGTTATCAGATTAAGCTGCATGACAAAATGCTGGTGGATGTTTATCCTTAGTCATTTCAAACATTTCCTATTGTCCCATCTTCTTTCTGAACTACCAGAGTACTTTCTCTGTGTAAGACACAATCAGGTACAGTAAAAGAAAAATTTCTGGCAATAGGAAGAAAGAGCCAATGTTCTTTCTTCTCTTTCTCTATTTCCAAGTACAAATGAGAGCATGGAGTATGTAACAAAATGATACATATCAACTGCAAATTTCCCTTTGACCACAGAATGAAGCAAGGATTAAGCATTTGCCTAGCTCATTAACTATGGAGTTAAAAAGGTTTGAATGGGAATATAACAGAACCATATTTTCAAAACCTATCTGCCTATGAGGATGTTAGCTTCACAATAGCTATTTCTTCCAGATTAAACATTTTCCTTTTTAATTTCTTTGAATTAGTTTTTCTGAAATTTCACCTCTTGGTTTAAGGTTTTGCATTTTTAGTAGTCCTCTCCATCTATCTGTACAAAAGTTAAAGAATTTCTAAGATTATAGAGTTTTTTTCTAAATTAAACTTCATTAGCATTAGAAGATGTTCTTACAAATTTATCTTTCAATCATATACCTGATTTTATTTCACAGTACTTTACATTTCATTTCTCTTTGCTGTAAAGTTCCTAGTCTTGTTCGATAAAATAACCATGGGGATTTTATTCATTTTAAAGACAATTCTATAGGGCTACATTATCACATTTAAGTAAATGAGATTTACATTTTTACATTATTTCAAATGAAAAGAAGTGGATGTCTTTAAATTATTAAATCTTTTGTCAAAAATGCTTTAAAATTCTCTGTTTTATTTATCAGAGATTTTTAATTAAAGCTATTTCTTAGAAAATGAATTCCTTATGAAGAAAACATTGAATTCTCCTTTTATCTGTATATTAAACAGCTTATGCATTTTTTATTCCTTTAATTTTAGATGCCAATATTTTACCTCTTGGGTACTTTCTGTGTAGAAGATTCATAACAAGAACAATGTTTATTCTGCAATTCTTTATATAAAGGTGAGTACTCAAAAATGATTACAAGCTAACAATCAAAGTCTAATACAAGTTGTTGTGCTACAAAGTGGATAATCACATATCTTGGCAGGCCACACATGGCCCAGTATTTTTGCAATCTAGATGAAGCAATAAGAACACTAAAGCATGTAACTGTGGCATAGCAAAAATTGACACATATAACCAAATGAGACCTTTGAATATTGACAAGCCCATTTTCTAGCTTTATGTAGAGAACTCAGCTCCTGCATCCACATGGTTGATCATCTAACTTCTGGAAAGGATTAAGAGGTTTGTTTTCTCACTGATTTCTATCATTTGTATAGTTTTTATGTCGCTGATTTGGTAGAAAATCAAATAGAAAGCACCTTAAGCAAAGTTGTTTTTGCCAATCTTTGAACTCAGGCCAGAAATTATGGTGTAGCCTAGCTCACTTATATAGTAAGCATCATAGTAAACAACAATTAATAATTCCTTTCTCCTCAGAAATGTAGTGAAATGGAGCAAGATTACATCCACATGGTGTAAATTGACTTTTTGGTGTGCACTTGCATGGGTATGGCTGGGATATCAGAGCCTATGACAGTTGTTTTATAGTGTCACCTTAAAGCCTACTACGTATTGGTTGGCAGATAGTAATTTTAAATTTCTTTTCACAGTTGAGAATATGACCTTGCATATCAAAACCCTTAAATCACCTTACCTTTCCTTAAATAACCTGCCCCTTCTCCACAAAACCAGGGATTCTTATCTCCTAATTCCTAGGTAACAGGAATTCTCTTCCATTGGAAATAAATACTGGTACTCATGAACAGTAAAGATTTGCATTTGGTTGAGCACCTATTATAATTAAGCCATTTTATGAGAAGAAGAGATGAATAATATTGTAACTATTTTATAAGAATAAGAGATGAATAATCTTTGGCTGTGTGCTTACAATGTACCGGTTGTTAATCTATACATATTTCTATGAACAATCTCCATTTTAATTTTCAAAATACCCTTCAAAGTAGACATTTCAATACCCAATCTGTAGGTGAGTAAACCGAGGCTTAGATAATCAGAACACTAGTCAACAGTTGTTGTGTACTTACTATGCAATAGGCACTGTGCTACGTGCTTTACATTTACATCAATGCTAAGTGTACAACGAATCCTTACGACTCTAGGAGGGAGGAGTCATTGTTACACCCGTTTTAAAGATGAAAACACTGTGGCTGAAAAAGGTTAAGGAACTTTCCCAAGTTAAGATGTGGTGTGTGCGATGTATTGCTGCAACAGCTTCATTCTAAAATAAATATTCCAAGAGGCCTAGAGTCTTCAGGGGGAAGAAGGAAGAAAAAATGTTTTCAAGTTAGAAGTTTGCCATTATTAATAAAGTAATAAGACTAAGAGGGATTTGAAGTCTTTTACTACTGCCACTGAAGAGGCTGGGGAGGTGAAGTATAGGAAGGCCTCCTCTTACCAGGCACTAGGATCAATGCTTTGCTTGTTGTTTTAGCCACTCTTCCACTTTTGAGAAAGACAGCATGATCTCATTTTACAAGGGAAGAAATTAGGTATCAGAAGGGTTAAGAAAGTGGCCCAGGGTTTTACAGTTAAAAAATGGCAGCCTACACTAAGAGGCAAAGCACATCTGCAGTTGTGGTGAGATGGCGTGAATTGGGCTAAGTACATATCATGAGGATTGAAAGAACTGCCCAGAGTTTAGGGTGTTCTGCGTCTCAGACACTGTCAAGGTCTTACCATACTGTCAGACTTCCTTAGGTAGTTGCACATTCCTCTCTTGAAAACTCCAGCTGGGAACTGTTTTAAGTGGGGCAGCTCTGCTAATAACAAAATTCTTCAACCACTCAAACCGACCAGCATGGTGCATGTGGCCCAGTTCTGTTTGTTACTCTCAGAATCACAGAATCTGCTGATTATTCACTTCACCTTACACCTCAGAAACTTGCCGGAGCCAAGCTGAGCTCCCTTTATGTGTGATTCTGTCTTGGATCCTGCCTTACCCGGTACTCCTGACTTCCTGCACCAGATGTTACACAGTGATCCAG
>NW_012105764.1:2537621-2545237 GCF_000951045.1 Mandrillus leucophaeus | reverse complement strand
ACCTCACTCACCGTCACCAATAATCCACATTACATGGCCATACTGCTAGAAACAGGAGCAGTGACAGGTGTGGAATGTACCAGTTAAGTGCAGGAAAAACAGAACTAATGTTTATTGAATGGCTGTAGTACCAGGGGCTTCCCATGCTCTAGGGATGTAGAGATAATCCCAATCTTCAATAAAAGTTAAGTTAATACATCATTGGAATTCAGAAAATAAGCTCTAATAGATACACACAATGGAACTACTAACAGTTATGTACTCCCCCCAATGCCTCCCATCAATGTAGTACCATGGCCTAGCTGGTAGTAGCCATATTCATATAGTAAAATCACCCTATTTTTAATTGGTCCAAAGGTGGGGTCTATTCTAAGCTGAATCAATTAGAGTTGCGTCTTTGGAACTTGCTTTCTCTTTTTTTTTTTGCAGATT
Source organism: Mandrillus leucophaeus (assembly GCF_000951045.1). NCBI lineage: Eukaryota > Metazoa > Chordata > Mammalia > Primates > Cercopithecidae > Mandrillus > Mandrillus leucophaeus. The sequence continues at coordinate 2,544,805 of NW_012105764.1, read as the reverse complement.
GATTAATTGCAAGGTCATATTTATAACACTTACTAGCTTGTCACTGCACTTGTCACAGATCCTCAACCTCTGCTCCAAGACCCCTTCCCATTGTTTGTGGCAGCATCTGGAGAAGGCTTCCATGTGATCAGGGACAGTTGTGATCTTTTAACTGTACATAGGTTTTCTTGTAGCAATTGCCTCCTGGAAGGTCATCCCAGTGAGGCCCTTTTCTTCTCCCACTGCTGTCCTTGTCTCTGGAGTATGCTACTTCCTATAAGGGTACAATGCCTGAGGGCCCCCAAGGCTGTAAATCCTCCCACATTGTACAACACAGAGTATACCCTCAAGGCTTCACTGAACTCGAGAAAGCCTGAGTTCTGCTTCGATGGATAACAAACCTCCTTTTTAAAATAGAGGTTGGATATAATTTTTAAGTGTGGGGAGTTTTTTGAATACCAATTGATGTGTAAAAAGGCATCCACAAATTTAGTGGCTTGAAATAACAACTATGTATCATTTCTTAATATTCTGTGGGTCAGAAATTGAGGTATGGCAAATGCCTTCATGGACAGTTCTTTTGCTCCATATGATGTTGGTTGGGATCACTTATGTGAGTTCATTCAGCTGAATGCACAGTTGGAACTGGAATATCCAAGGTGGGTCACTCATTCTCCAGGGCTTCTTTCCATGTGGCCTCCACTTATTTACTCTTCTAGATTGGGCCTCCTCACAACATGGCGGCTAGTGTCCAAGATGGAGTTTTCCAAGAGGGAGACTACAGAAGCTGATATACTTCTTAAAGACTGAGCTTAGAAGGCCCAGAATGTCATTTTCACCATATTCTTTTGATCAAAGCAGATCACAAGGCCAGCCTAGTTTCAAAAGATAGGGAAAAAGACTGCACCTCTTAATGTGAGGAGTGTCTGTTATGTGTGTCTAGGAAGGGAAGAATGGTTGATGGCCATATTTGGATGCTACTACTGTAATGAACAGACATCATGTTTACTTCTCTATCACTCTTTTACTCCTCTCATTGCCCATGGAGGTATTAAACAAACCTTTCTCTCTGCAAGTTCTCTTTTCCATGCATGTCAATGTGTGCAAGAGACAATCAGTGCATGTGTGTCTGATATAGATCTAATCGATGTAGTGATGTTACAAACTCCCATATTCAGCACACATAGCTAAAAATTTTATCTAAGTTTTGGCTTGGCAGATACCACCAACGAAGTATTTACATTCGTTATTTCATTAAAGTTTCTTAGACAAAATGAGAGACATATTATTGTCACCATTTTATACATAAGGACACAGACTCAGCAAGGTAAATAATGTTTCCAAAGTCACACTGCTGATAAATAAGTGAGCTGCAAGCTGACCGCTTGTCTATCTAATGAGCCTATGCTAATAACATTACACCTCACTACCTCTCTTCAGTCTTATTATCAGTACAATTAAGAAAATGGTTCTTCATTCATGAAATACATGCAGACTTTTTAGAATAGAAAACGTTTTCCTTTAATGTTACTTTTAAGATAGCTCCTTTTGAATGAGTTTTGACCACGGTGAATCTATGGCCTTACCTCTGAAGCAGAAAAATTAAAGAATAATATGAAACTTTTATTTTTGTCAAATTAATCCCCTAAGTCATTTCTATACTGTGGAGTATTGAATTAATAAAATATTGATTTTTCAGAATATATCACTATATCACTATAGAGATAGTAGTGTAAACAAAATGTCATGGTTTAACATCAACATTTATTGAGGACCTATAATATTCTTAGCACGCTGGTAGATATCAAGGGATATGAAATACATACAGGTTTTTGCCCTATAGAGGCTTTTAATCTAGTTTAAGAAAACAAAATATTCTCATTAAGCAGTTAAATAACAAGTTACGATCATATAAAATTAAATGAGATGGAGATTAAAAAGTACTCTGAGTTTACAGAAAGGCTAGATTTCTGAGTTCTGGAAAGGTAAAAAAAAAAGAGAGGACTGGTAGGCTGGGGCTTTTAGAGTAGAAAGAGTCAAGAAGTGTAAATAAAGTGGTCAAGAGAAGATAGAATCCAAAACATAGCCAGAAGCTCATAGTGTAGTTTGAATAAATACTTTCAGTGAAAAAGGCAATATGGTGGGATGTGGGGAAGGATGTTGCCTAAATTAGCCAGTGTAGGTGGATAGTTCTCAGAACTTCAGGGACTGCTATTAGCACAGCAGAGTTTTAACATGACAAATGCAAGTAGGTGTTAAAAATTACCCCCCCCAATTTAAATGTCTGGACAATCTACAGGCATTATATATTTATCTGGACTCTCCAAATGATAACAAAGGGTTGCCATCAGCTCTTTTTCTAGATTGAACAGTGGCAGACAGGTTTGCACATTTAGGGAGGAAACATGGGAATTGGGCATGGGGTGGGGGGAAGAACATTCCATTTTACACACTAACATCACTCCTTACCTTAACCATTTCTGGCTCCCCGTTAGGAGAGCTTTCTGGCAATGAACTTGACACCACCTTGAGGAGTTTATACATGGAACTCTTAGGATTTAAATTTCTGAATTGGGTGGTAGTGGTGATACATACTTTTCATATTCATATTCAGTAAATAATATGATATTACTTTTGCAAGCAATAGCATGAAGGTAATAATGCAATTTAGTAGGAACCAGCAAGAAATCAAAACTGTAGAAATTAGTTTCCTCATCTGTAAAATGAAATGGTTGGAAAAGGTGATCGTCAAGGTGTCTTCTTACTTTATCAAGTTGCTGTGATTCTAAGATGCTATTCTGTATATAAACAAGAGTATTAATTTGAACACACAGGACTTATTTTAAAACATGTATTGTAACATGGGCATATTTCAAATTTTGACAGGTTCCTATAGTTTGTATTATCTGATTTCACATTGTGCTGTTATGGTTATAGCTGAATACTAGAATAATTTCAGTTTACCAGATGCTCTGGACTCTCGTGATTTAATGTGGTATACAAACATAAGATGACTCTGATTACTTTGAATGAATGAACAACTCAGCACTCATATTCTTAATCAGAATATAGACTTCACAAAATTGTTTTGACATCTTACTCCACCCTAATGCTGTAGACATTCCAAATTAATAACTGCAATAAACATTTCAATCCATTATATGGGTCAGTTACAAATGTAATGAATATATTGTAACACACATTTTAATGTGAAGACCTCAGTTCTCATGTGATCTGTATTCTCTTTCTCCTATTTCCTGAGTTGAAGAAGATTTTAAATCTACTACATAATGCATATAATCATAAAATGTAGAAATGAATTAAGTATATTGCCCTCCATCTAATTTTGTATGTCTCCATGGCAATTCCATTTTTAAAATTTCATTTTTCCATGACAATAAGTAAAACACATTCAGAAACTAATAAATATGATAAAAATAATTTCTGAACTTTTATAGAAGAAAACTAAAAATTGCTGACCAAATACTTAATGCCTTTTGCAATCTACCCCCAAGATGTGCTTTAAACTTCTGCTTATGTGACTCTTCCATATTCCATATGTGTGTTTTTTGTGTATCATTTGGAATTACACACCTTCATGATGTTCGTTCCTGCCTCTCTAAATTAATTCTGTCTTTTTGTTTCCATTGTACTTTACTTGTGTTTCTATGATCGTACCTACTATTGTTTGACACATTAGACTTAATTGTGTGACCTGCATTTGATCCAACCATGTGAACTATCACAATCAATATTTTCCAGACTCTGTCCCGACAATGAGTATAGCATCTCCACCATCCCTCAAAACTACCACAGTTTTGGGGAGCTCCTAAGAGATGTCTTATGTGAGATTATGTATATAATTTTTTTTCAGTTTTTTCACTACATTTTTAAAATTTTTATGACATGCTACAAATTGCTGCCAGTGTAATTCTATCTAGAATTTAAAAGGTTATTTAATTATTTCCATGTTTAAAATTTAAATTTTTGACTACCTGTAGACAACAACCACATTCCTTAGTATGGTATTCCATGACCTGGCCTCTTTTTAATTTTCTAATTTACCTCTGCACATTCTGCACCTTGAAATTTATACTCTAGAAATATCTACTCCCTGCTTGTTCTCTCACATAGCATATGCTTCCATCATATGTGTTATTATTTATGTTGCTTCAAGCACATAAATACATAAATAATGAAATAATGACACATTACATAATGCATTCTGTGTAATTATTTATGTGCTTGAAATGTCTTTCCTACTCTTCTTTAACTGGTTCATCTCCTCCTCATCCATTGGAATTCAGCATACAGTAATGTCTTCCAAAAAGTCTTATCTTAAACCCTAAATGATCTCTAGGCCTTGCCCATGTACTAAAAACTTAAAACAATAACAATAATAATAGCAGTAGTGAGCACTTGTTAAACATTTAGTTCTAGGTATGGTTCTACATTCTATACTTGGATTATTTCATCTAATTCTGTCAACAGCCACATCAGGTAGATACAACTATTATCCTCTTTTTACAAAGAAGGAGACAGAGAGAGCTCACATCACTTTTCCAAGTCTCATAGCTAATAAGTGGAAGAAGCCACTGCAGCCTGCTTTCGTTTTACAATGGCACTAATCACTTTGTAATGAAGTGGTCAGTGTATGAGTTTGTCCTCTGTGCCACACTCTTCTTCTTCAACCGGATAGCACACTGGTTAGAAATAAAACATTAGAATTTAGAAAAAAACTCCAGACTGTGGACATAAACTTAAGAATTGTATATTGCCGTTGATGATTAAAGCTAAGTGTTTGTTGACATCACTAAATATAATTTTTAGAGTAAACAGATAAAAGAGTTGCAGATGGCATCTTGGAGAAAAACAAATTAAAGGGGTAGTCAGAAGAAAGAAACCAATCACAGAAAAGAAGAAAGAATTTCCATAGAGGTAAGAGGGAGGAGAAATGTCACAAGTCCCAGAGAGGACAATTAAGATAAAACAAAAATAGTCAACACAGTAAAAGGTTGCAGAAGCATCAGCAATATAGGAGAACTATATAAAATGATTGGATGGAAGAAAGAGACTACAATGAGTGGCGAGGTAAATGGAACCAAAGAGAGGAAGCAGAAAACGCAGCATGCATGTTCATGAATTTTGGCAGAGAATGAAATTTGAGAAGTGAGTAGGAGGAAGAGTTAGGGTTGAAGGACGGAGTGAGTAGTTAAGTATGTTTGTCAGTGAACTGGGATGAGAAAGTCAAGGAGAGATTGGAGAGGTAAAAGAGAGAAGGGATATTAATGGATCAAAGACCTAAGAAAAGCACAGTTGAAGAACCATCCCCCTTACAAAAAGAATGAAGGAAACTGTGAGTTCATTTATTTCATTTAACAACCCTCCTGTGGACCAGGAACTGGGGATACAGCCACAGTCGAAAGAAACAAAATCCCTTGTCCTTGTAAATCGTACATTCTGATGTAGATTCTAGTAGGAAGAAAACACCGAAACATACAAAATAAAACATATGAAAACATGCAAAATAAAATAGCATACAAAATAATTAATGTTATATATGATTATTTCTCATGCTATAAAGAAAAATGAGGAAATCAAGGAGAGAGAAAATGTAAGGGTGAAAACTATAAGTTTTTAAAGAGTGGTAGAGTAGCCTCCATAAAAAAATGTCATTTAAGAAAAATCTAGGAAGATGGTTGTATGGCTTCCTAGAGCACAGCAGACAGTGCAAATAGCAAGTTCAAAAGTCCTGTCATCAGTGTGCCTTGGGGGATTTATCTGCCTCATTCTATGTCTCTTGGACCTGAGAAGCCTTTTATAAGCCAATGTGTTATACCAGGTTGTCAGCTGACCTGAAGGTGGCCTTTGTGTATGCAAATGACTCTTAAGCTTTCCTAGTCTGTACTTTGCTAAGTCTTTGGAACTGAACCATTGTCTCCCAAAAAGGGCAGGATCCAAGCAAGTCTGAAGCCCTCCTCAGCTCAGGGCCTTGGCAGAACAGCCAAAGGGAAGTGGGAAGTGGTTGATGTGTTTTCTGAAGTCCAAATATCTAACAAGAGGACTTAGCCTTGTTCCTGATTCCCAGTTCATTCAAGGCCAAAATGAATCAAAAATCAAGAAAATTGTGAAGTGTGTCCTGGGTAGGGTTTGAGGTTTGGGAATATCTTCTAAAAAAGGGGACACTTTACTACTTTCCAAATTGTAAGGTGATTGTGCAGAAGGCTAAATAAAGCCTGGAGCATGCTGATCATGATGCAAGGGTTGCACAGATGCAGTGGAATTTTCTTGAAACTGTCCCTAGTTCTGTTTTAGTAATCTTTAGTACAAGGTTATCCTATGTGCAGAGCCAGGTGCCACTGGGTACTGTAGTCCAGACAGTTATTCTACAAACCTCATTGAAGAAAAAGGGCCATTATTTGTCCTGTCTCAAGGCAAATCAAAGATGATCCTTCATCCGAGGACTGACCCTTTTTCAAAGAAGAGGTTCCAGAACCTATCTGATGTAATTTCTCTTTTGGACAACTATTCTTGAGCAGGCTCTGGATGTGACTCTGGAAGCAGCTTGCTGACTGAAATTGAACCAGAATACAAGCCCCCAAGAAAAATACTGCTTTCTCTTGCAATTTAAGGCCTCCCAAAAGGAATCTGCCCTCAGATTCCTAGGATGCAGGTAAAAATGGATCAGAAGAAAATTTTGTTTTACAAAATAAGGTTTTCCCCTATCGACATATAAATGGATAAAGAACATGTGGTCCATATACACAATGGAGTACTATTCAGTCATAAAAAAAAGAATGAGATCCTGTCATTTGCAACAACATGGATGGAACTGGAGGTCATTATGTTAACTGAAATAAGCCAGGCACAGAAAGATAAACATCCCATGTTCTCACTTATCTATGGGAGTTAAAAATTAGAACAATTCACTTTGGGAGGCCGAGGCGGGTGGGTCATGAGGTCAGGAGATCGAGACCATCCTGGTTAACACGGTGAAACCCTGTCTCTACTAAAAATACAAAAAATTAGCAGGGCATGGTGGCAGGCGTCTATAGTCCTAGCTACTGGAGAGGCTGGGGCAGGAGAATAGCGTGAACCCAGGAGGCGGAGCTTGCAGTGAGCCGAGACTGCGCCACTGCACTCCAGCCTGGGCGACAGAGCGAGACTCCATCTCCAAATAATAATAATAATAATAATAATAATAA
>NW_012105764.1:2534817-2537286 GCF_000951045.1 Mandrillus leucophaeus | reverse complement strand
CACTACTGCACTCCAGCCTGGGTGACAGAGCAAGACTCTGTCTCTAAATTAATTAATTAATTAAAAGTATAATTGAATTGTTTGAAACACAAACGATAAATGCTTGAGGTGATGGATATTCCATTTACCCTGGAATAATTAGTATGCACTGAATGCCTGTATAAAAATATCTTATGTAACTCATAATTACATACAACTACTATGTGCTCACAAAAAAACAAAAATAAAAAATTTTAAAAATAAATAAATAAAATAAGAGTTTCCCACATTGATACCTGGCTATGTATGTAGTATCTTTTGTGTACTGTAGCTAAATATTTTATCATAAGACAAAAAGTTTCATAGGAATGTTAAAGCATCTGAAAAAGAAGTTTAAATTCCCTTCACAATTCTGATTAAATTCTGATGCTTTAATGCTGTTACCTGTAATATTCTGTAAAATATCTACATTGTATCTGTCATATTTAATCAAATTCATTATAGAATTTCCTAAATGCTTCATGTCTATAATATTGCTTTAAAGAATATTGCATAATTTTTTTAAAATTTAAGGAGCAACCTGACAGGCAATATTTCATACTTTTTAAATCATCGGGTAGCTGACACTAATTGTGAATTACAGATAAGCCCTTTTTCTGATGAGGAAAAATCAAGATGCAATGCACAGTGCACCTAAACAGCTAGTATTTGACACATTTCCAGTGTGACGGGATTTACTATAACTTTACCATTCTCTGTGTTGGAAGAGCTGTGGATAGTTTTTATCTAGAAGTATAGTACAATTACAGTTGAAACTTTAAGAACCAAATTAAGTTGGCGTAGTTGTGCTTTCAATTGCTCATACTGCTTTGCCTTTTTTCTTAAATATCTGTGAATATTCAAATGTTACTCTATTAAAGCAGAAAAGTGGGCAGGGCACAGTGGTGCAGGCCTTTAATTCCAGCACTTTGGGAGGCCAAGGAGGGAAGATCATTGAGTCCAGGAGTTCAAGATCAGCCTGGGTTACATAGTAAGACCCTGTCTCTACAAAAAAAAATTCAAACAAAAAAAATTAACCAGATGTGCTGGCAGACACCTGTAGGTCCAGCTACGTAGGAGGGTAAAGAGGGAGGATCACGTAAGCCCAGGAGTTTGAGGCTGCCCTGCTGTGAGCTGTGATAGCACCACTGCATTCCAGCCTGGGTAACAGACCAAGATCCTGTCTCCAAAAACAAAACAAAACAAAACTTAAAATAAAATAAAATATAATATAAAAAACTTAACAGGAAAGTCATTAGGCCTGAGTGAGAAAGGCAGTGGACAAAGACTGGGACCAATGCAGGGAAAGATCTAAGTAAGGCAGCGTCCAGTCAGTCTCAGGAGCTGCAGCCTGCAAGAGAAAGCCAGCCAAGCAGGGTGGCAGTTCAGCCAGTGTCAGGGCCTTCCGGAAGAAGAGTAAGAAAATTACAGCTCTGCTTCGGTTGGGAGATTGGTTACAATTATGGGTATGCAGAAAACATTGAGGATAATGGAAGCCAGGTTTCTCATTCTCAGAGAAGTGAGTTACCAATGTGAAAAAGGAGAAAAACACAATGAACCCTATGGTGTTGGATTGGCATTGGAGGTACTGCTATGAGCTGATGGCTTTCTATATAGAGAAATAGGTATAGAAATAGATACAGATGTAAATGTATAGTTATGCTTCCATACTTGTGTATATGTGTGTGTGTGTGTGTGTGTGTATCTGTACACAGAAAAATATTTCCTGGCTGTATCTACTGAATGGACCTGGGAATAGCAAAACCCCAGTGGCAATGAGGATACCTGTTACCCAGATCTTGTTTTATATATACCATTCTTCAATATAGAGCGCTAGGGATTCTTGGAGAAATGCCTGATTCTAGAGCCAGGCAGAAAATGTATAAAGTTAACCATAATATTATGTTGTGACATAAAGTAAACAAGCAATAAAAGAATTATGGTGAGATGTCAAAAGCTTGTAATGGCTTCCATTGGACAAATATGAAACAATTTGAGTGTCAAAATTAATAATAATTGTAATAGATTATCTCATTAAGTAAAATAGTACATGATTCTACACAAATGTAAATAGACAAATAAAAGAAAAAACAAATTAGGAGAAAAAAAGTCTTTCTTATAGTAAAATATCACCAAAAGGTATGGGAAAGAACAATGGAATAAAAATGTTTCCATTGGGCCAGGCGTGGTGGTTCACGCCTGTAATCCCAGCACTTCGGGGGTCCGAGGTGGGCGGATCCCGAGGTCAGGAGATCCAGACCATTCTGGCTAACATGGTGAAATCTCGTCTCTACCAAAAATACAAAAAATTGGCTGGGCCTGGTGGCACGTGCCTGTAATCCCAGCTACTCAGGAGACTGAGGCAGGAGAATCATTTGAACCCGGGAGGTGGAGGTTGCAGTCAGCCGAGTTCGTGCCACTGCACTCCAGTCTGGGTGACAGAGCAAACTC
>NW_012105764.1:2527610-2528381 GCF_000951045.1 Mandrillus leucophaeus | reverse complement strand
AGGAACACTTTTCCACTGTTGGTGGGACTGTAAACTAGTTCAACCATTGTTTAAGACAATGTAGCGATTCCTCAAGGTTCTAGATCTAGAAATACCATTTGACCCAACCATCCCATTACTGGGTATATACCCAAAGGATTATAAATATGCTGCTATAAAGACACATGCACACGTTTGTTTATTGTGGCATTATTCACAATAGCAAAGACTTGGAACCAGCCCAAATGTCCATCAATAATAGAATGGATTAAGAAAATGTGGCACATACACACTAAGGAATACTATACAGCCATAAAAAAGGATGAGTTCATGTCCTTTGTAGAGACATGGATGTAGCTGGAAACCATCATTCTGAGCAAAGTATCACAAGGACAGAAAACCAAACACCACATGTTTTCACTCATAGGTGGGAATTGAACAATGAGATCACTTGGACACAGGTTGGGGAACATCAGGCATCAGGACCTGTTGTAGGGTAGGGAGAGGAGGGAGGGATAACATTAGGAGAAACACCTAATGTAAACGACGAGTTAATGGGTGCAGCACACCAACATGGCACGTGTATACATATGTGAAACACCTGCACGTTGTGCACGTGTACCCTAGAACTTTTTTAAAAGCACAAAACAAAGGTTTGTACCTACGAGCAATCACTCTCCATTGTCTTTATGCCTTCTCGCCACAACATTCTTATTCATACCTGGCAACCAGAAATCTACTTTCTGTTTCCACAGATTTACCTATTCTGAAATTTCTTTCTTTTTTTTTTTT
>NW_012105764.1:2526328-2527560 GCF_000951045.1 Mandrillus leucophaeus | reverse complement strand
AAAAAAAAAAAAAAAAAAGTTTCCATTGGCCTAAAACTAGTGGGTAAGAATACATGAAGAATGAGATATTCACATAGTCTCATATTAGCTCCTCAAAAAATACTTCTCATCAAAGATAAAATGGTAACCTTTTCAATGGAGAAACTAGGCAAAGTCCACTTGACTCAAGTGATCAAAATCAACATCACTAGTGATGGGACAAGTCAACATTGTGTGTCAACTGATGGAAAACAGGGAGAAGAGCACCAGGTCACTTCTGTGATATTCCCCTCAGAGTGCCCATTTTAACCTAATCATGAGGAAATAGAAGTTCAACCAAATTTAGAAACATTGTTGTTTTGCTATTCATTTTGATTTGTCTAAATGTGGATTTTTAAGAATGTATTTATCCTGCTTGGGATTCATGCAAATTTTTGAACCAAAGTGTTGGTGTTTTTATTAGTTTTGAAAAACTCCCAGTTATTAATATTTTAAATTATTGGCTCAATTCCGTTATTTTTTATGTTCTGTCACTTTTCTTTTTACCTATTCATTGAGATATAATTTATACATCATAAAGTCCACCCATTTACAGTAGGCTTTATGGTACATAAATTCAATGGTTTTTAACAGATTTGCAGATTTTAATAGTTCTGCAATCATAAGTATAATCTCATTTTAGAACTTTTTGTTTATTTGTTTCTTTTAGGCAGTCTCGCTCTGTCACCCAGGCTGGAGTGCAGTGGTGTGGTCTCAGCTCACTACAACCTCTGCCTCCTGGTTTCAAGAGATTCTCCTGCCTCAGCCTCCCAAGTAGCTGGGATGACAGGCACATGCCATCACGATCAGCTGATTTTTGTATTTTTAGTAGAGACAGGGTTTCACCATGTTGGCCAGGCTGGTCTTGAACTCCTGGCCTCAAGTGGTCCACCTGCCTTGGTCTCCCAAAGTGCTGGGATTACAGGTGTGAAGCACCATGCCTGGCCTCATTTTAGAACTTTTTTATTTTATTTATTTATTTACTTATTTTAAAAAGACGGCTAAAGCCTTATTTTCATTTTTATCTTAATTTTTTTATTATACTTTAAGTTCTAGGGTGCATGTGCCAAAGGGCTAATATCCAGAATCTACAAAGAACTTAAACAAATTTACAAGAAAAAATCAAACAACCCCATCAAAAAGTGGGCAAAGGATATGAACAGACACTTCTCAAAAGAAGACATTTATGCCACCAACAGACACATGAAAAAATG
>NW_012105764.1:2513300-2525319 GCF_000951045.1 Mandrillus leucophaeus | reverse complement strand
ACTGCAAGCTCCGCCTCCCGGGTTCACACCATTCTCCTGCCTCAGCCTCCCGAGTAGCTGGGACTACAGGCGCCCACCACCTGGCCCGGCTAGTTTTTTTGTATTTTTTAGTAGAGACGGGGTTTCACCGTGTTAGCCAGGATGGTCTCGATCTCCTGACCTGGTGATCCGCCCGTCTTGGCCTCCCGAAGTGCTGGGATTACAGGCTTGAGTCACCGCGCCCAGCCCTGAAATTTCATATAAATATCATGCCATATATGGACTTCTGTGACTGGCTTCTTTCAGTTACTATAATATTTACAAGGTGCATCCATGTCATTGTATATGTCAGTACTTCATTGCCAAATGAAATTTCATTATATGCATATACCATATTTTGCTTATTATTTGGCCCGTTCATCGATGGATATTTGTGTTGTCTATTTGGTTATTATAAATAATGCCTGTATGAATATTTGTGTAGGCACATGTTTTCATTTCTCTTGGATAGATACCTAGGAATGTAATTGCTGAGTGATAGAATAAATCTCTGTTTAACATTTTGAGGAACTTACAAACTATTTCCCAAAGCTCTGCCTCATTCTTTATCTTTCCTCTCCTTCTGAAACTAAGCAGATGCAAGACCTTACTCTGTCTTCCATGCCTTTTAGCTCTTTTTCTCATCTTCCATATCTTTAGCTCTCTTTAATGATGTTAGGGTAATTCCTTCAGGTGTATCACCCAGTTCTCTTACTCTTTCTTTAATGGTGTCTAATTTGATCCCATCTATTGAACTTCTAAGTAAAATTACAATTATTTTCAACTTCTTATGTTCCATTCATATGTTTTTAAAACTACGTTAGTATTTTTGATAATCTCTTCATGTTTTCATTTCACTTCTTAATTTTCAAACATACTGTTTGCTTATTTTATGTTTTGAATCTGATTAGTTTAATGTTGACATATTTTTCCAGATCTGATTCAGTGGTTTCTTGCTTTGTTGACTTACTGATAGTGATTTGTTTCTTAAAATGTTTTGTGATTTTTATATTGGTATCATATTCCTTGGAATTTTACTATGAGAATTCTTTTAGCCCTATATTTGAAGTTTAGTTCTCTGAAGAGAATTTGTGTTTCTTTCTTCTCAATGCTTACCATTTTAAGCTTAGTTTTCTTCTAGAGAGTTCTCAGATAAGTAGTGTAGATTTTTTGCTACAAACCTCACAACATGTGTATTTCTTTAGTTCTGGGAAATTCTTGGCCATTATTGACTTATGTATTTCCTTTTCCTTCCTTACATTCTGTCCTCTGAAATTTTAAGGTTTGGACCTTTTAGTAATCTCTTACATGTATTTTTATTTTTCTTTAATATTTCACCTTCCATTGCTTTTATCTCATGACTTCATTTAAAGTTGAAATATTTTATTATTTATTGAATATTATTTCAGTAATTGTATATTACATATTTAGAAATACACATGTATATCCCTATTTTTCATGATTAGTTCATCTTGTTTCATGTAAATGATTTACTTATTTATCTCTCTGACTATATGAAGCATACTTCTCTGAAGTTTCTTCTAATTGTTCTATTAATACCCTGCTATGTATGTTAATTCTTTCATTTGGGGGATTTTTTTATCACTCTCTCACAGTGTTGGCCCTCCTGAAAGATTAATTGATATATTATTACACTTTCACCTTTTTTGAAAAATACCTCTTTTAAACTTCTGAGATTTTGGTATATGCCTGTTTGGGGAAGGCCTTTACCTATGGTTATACTCTTAGCTCATTGTTAGTTCTTCATATCTGCTTTCCTTTTTTAGGTACATATTAATCTGTTAATTCTTAAGCAAGCATTCCCCTTATTGTTTTCAAATATATTTGTATATGTATTAGTTTACTTTTCAATATATGTCTTATGACTTGTTGGATAATAGACTAAATTTACCATATTTTCAACATACCATCTAAAACCAAATATTTCAACAGGTTTTGAAGTTTGGTAGAAAATGACTTTTCATTAGCAATTGTTAGAATTTAATTTCTAAGAGTCTCAAATCTTGACAATTCTCCTTTTTAAAAAAATATTTTTAATTATTATGGATACAGAACAATTTTACATATTTTGGGGGTACATGTGATATTTTGATACAAGCATACAATGTGCAATGATCAAATCAGGGTAATTAACATATCCATCACCTCCAACATTTATCATTTCTTTATGTTGGAAACATTCTAAATCTATTCTTTTAGTTATTTTGAAATATACTATAAATTATTGTTAACCATAGTTGTCCTATTTTGCTACCAAATGTTAGATCTTATTCCTTCTAATTGTGTATTTGTACTTTTTAACCATTCCCTCTTTATCCTTCCCTCCCCACTACCCTTCCCAGTCTCTGGTAATCATCATTCTACTCTCTCTATAAATGAGTTCAATTTTATTTTTTAGCTCCCACATTTTAGTGAGAACATGCAATATTTGTCTTCCTGTGTCTGGTTTATTTCACTTAACATAATGTCCTCCAATTCCATCTATGGTGTTGCAAATAACAGGATTTCATTCTTTTTTATGGCTGAGTAATATTCTATTGTATGTACGTATCTCATTTTCTTTAACCGTTCGTCTGTTGATGGACACTTAGGTTGCTTTGATTACTTGGCTATTGTGAACAGTGCTGCAATAAACATGAGGGTTCTGATACTGCTTTGACATACTGATTTCCTTTCTTTTGGATGAAAGTTCAGTAGTAGGATTGCTGGGTGATAGGTGATATAGTTAGATATACTTTGTGACCATACCCAAATCTTATCTTGAATTATAATCCCCATAATCCGCATAGTCCCCATGTGTCAAGGGAGAGACTGGGTGGAAAGTAACTGAGTATGGGGGCAGTTTCCCTCATGCTGTTCTCATAATAATGAGTGAGTACTCATGAGATCTGATGGTTTTATGAGTGTCTGGTAGTTCCTCCTGTGGTCATTCCCTCCCCTGCTGCCTTGTGAAGAAGGTGCCTGCCTCCCCTTCACCTTCTGCCATGACTGTAAGTTTCCTGAGTCCTCACGAGCCATACAAAACTTGAGTAAATTAAACCTCTTTCCTTTATAAATTACCCAGTTTCAGGAAGTTCTTATAGCAATGTGAGAATGAACTAATACAATAGGGTTGTTCTATTTTTCATTTTTTGCAGACCTTCCATATTGTTCTCTATGGTGGCTGTACCAATTTATATTCCCACCAACAGTGTACAAGTGTTCCCCTTTCTCTACATCTGAGCTAGCATTTGTTATTGCCAGTCTTTTGGATAAAAGCCATTTTAATTGGAGGACAAATCTCACTGTCGTTTTAAATTGCATTTATCTGGTAATTACTGATGTTATGCCTTTTTTCTGGTAATTAGTGATTTATCTGCTAAATACTGATGTTATGGCGATTTGTATGTCTTCTTCTGAGAAATGTCTATGCAGTTCTTTGGCCAAATATTTAATCAGATTATTATTTTTTCTCCTATTAAGTTATTTGAGTTTCTTATATAGTCTGATTATTAATCTTATTAATCTTTTGTCAGATGGATAGTTTATGAATGCTTTATCCCATTCTATGGGTTTTCCCTTCGCTTTGTTGATGGTTTCCTTTGGTGTGGAGAAAATATTTTGCTTGGTATGATTCCGTTTGTCTATTTTTGTTTTGATCACCTCTGGTTTTGAGGTATTACTTAAGGTATATTTGCCTAGACCAAAATCCAGGAGTGTTTCCCCCATGTTTTCTTCCAGTAGTTTCATAATTTCAGGCCTTAAGTTTAAGTCTTTAATCATTTTGAATTGATTTTTATGTATGGTGAAAGATGGAAATATAGTTTCATTTTTCTGCATATAGATATCCAGTTGTCCCAGTACCATTTACTGATGAAAATGTCCTTTCCCCAGTGTATGTTCTTGGTACCTTTGTCAAAAATGAGTTAATAGTAAGTGTGTAAATTTATTTCTGGGTTCTCTATTCTGTTTCATTTGTCTATGTGCCTGTTTTTATGCCAGTACCATGCTATTTTGGTTACCATAGCTCTGTAGTATAATTTGTAGCCAGGCAATGTGATGCCTCCATCTTTGTTCTTTTTGCCCGGGGTTGGTTTTGCTATTCTGGGTCTTTTGTGATTCCATGTAAATTTTAAGATTATTTTTTCTATTTCTGTGAAGAATGTCATTGGTATTTTGATAGGAATTGCATGACTATTCTTAAGGAGAATCCTATTTCCCCACTCCTGTTTTCCATGAGAATAGATTTTCCTCAAACGCTCTTGGCCTACATTCACTTCTTTATTCACTCTGAACCTGGGAAAACATAGTAATTTATTGACTGGTAAGTTTTGCATTGGCATTTCCCTTTTACTTGAGAGTGAGTCCATATCCAGAAAGAATTATGTATCTTCTGCCACTAATAAATAAGACTTAATGTCTTATTTATTTTATGGAGCAATACCTACCCAACCTGCTTAGACAAGAGGCATGCTATTTACAGAACCCATTTGGAAACTGCAAAATATCAGCAAGTGTTAACATTTCTCTTTTGGATATCACTGAGAACAGAAATATAGCAACCACCTTAGTTTCTTTCACCTAGATATAGCACCTTTCCCAGAAGCAGTCGGTGCTATTATGATCTTTCTACTAGCAGACCTTTTTTGTGTTATATTAGGTGACCACTGGAGATAACATCCATCTTGAGGATTTAGTGTCATTCTCAAGAATTATAATTACTTTTCATATGGTCATAATGCATAACCCAGTGTATATCTTACAATAAGATCAAATAAATGCTTTTTGCATGGATAGAGGGATGGATTGATGAGTAAATATAGTGGCATAAAAGCACAAAACATCTAAGTTCTACACCTTGCTCACTTTTCTCTTTAGAATATCATGCACATGAGATTTGTTTTTTTTAATCTAAAAAACTAGGATAAAAATTATCTGCACTGCTATTTCAGTGTTTTTGGATCTAACAAGTTAAATAAATTCTGAGAACTTTGAAAATATATACAAGAGGATGTGATGATGTAGTTTTCATTCAAATTGTGTTTTGATTTTGAAAAAAAAGTCACAAAAAAAGGAAACAATTCAGCAAACTGTTTATTTAAATATTACTGTTATTTTTACCAAATACAGCTTAAGAAGAAACAATAGAAACCAGAAAAACTGTTTGTGTGTTTAGACACCATCTTATTGTCCTTATTTATTGTTAATTCTCCTCATGGGAACTGTTCTCCACACTGCTGCTGAACTAAATGCCAGATAAGCCATCTCTCTCTTCCATGTCATTTTATTTAAATAGAACAATGTGAAGAGTTACTTTTTAAGAATAACAACAAAAAGAACCTTTTTTACTGGCATTAATACACAATTCATGGTGGCTATAGGAAACGAATACACAAAGCACCATCCTGGATACTTACCACAGACATTTTATTTAATTCTGGCAACAAAGCTTATATATTATTTCCCAGTTAAACCCAGGGAACTGAGGCTCAGAGAAGTTAAGGAACTTCCCCAAGGTCACACAGAAATGCCAATGTATAAGATAGACCTGTATTTAATAATCATAGCTTAATTTAGGCAAATACGTAGAAGGTAGATGAAGACGAGAGTGGAAAAACAATGACCTTTCCTCTCCTTCCTGGTCACCTCAGTCCTAGGGTAAGCTACGCTGTGCAAAGCCATTTTGGTCCCTGATACCCAAACGTTGCTGGCTTCCACTGCGAGTTGTTGTTGATGCAGGTGGTCATCAGGGGAGAACTAGCAGCCTCTTCATTGGGTTTAGTTTTTCCAGAAGCAGTCGGTGCTATTATGGTCTTTCTACTAGGAAGGAGATTTTTTTTTTTCTTTTTTTCCTGAACTCCAAAGAAGGCCCTTGCTGGGCTGACTTGGAGAGCTTCCAGGACGTTTTCTGTTTTAAAATACACACAGATGTCTGGAGAGATACCCACAAAACCTGCAGAAGAACACACCCTCCTAGAGTTCAGAAGCCAGCCAGATCTCCAGGCTTCTTTTCAGATGGAGCAAATAATGAATCCCTGCCTAATTTCAATTAGTCCCCATGGCATAGAACCATGTGAATGACTGGGCAGGAAAAAATACTGTCTATGATCTGATGCCAGGAGCTGCATGCTGCTCAAATAATGTTTCTTTCTTATACTCTCTGTACTAAAATTGTACAAGGAAGCTGTAATATTAGTTCACTCTAAAGGTATTTACATTATTCAACTATTTCATAAGAAATAAATAGTTCGAATATCAAAATAGTCAACTTTTTTGAGAGTCATTGGTGATGAGGAAAATCTGGAGAATCACGATCAAGGGAAATACATTTAGGATTAAGCAGAAAAAATATTGGATTCTTCCTCTATAACCCCGTCTACCCCCTCTACTATCCCCCTACCCCGTCCCCAAGAAAGAAAGGGAGGTAACTGATGTGTGCAGACCTCCTCATTTCCTCTGTAGGAGCAAGCACTGCAGCAAGCTAGAAACCTCATATTCACAAGGCAAACAAAGCATCATTTTTTAATGACTCTTCTGAATACATTTTTGCAGCAGCTTCCCTAGACCTGCTTGTCATAATGGTTTCTTCAAACGTTTTTTAAAGCCTGTGATGTTCAAGGCCCTAGCCTTCCCCCTCTCTTGCTTGTTTTTTATGTGTCACAGTTGTCAACTAAAATAGAGCACCTAGCCTTTGTTTCAAGATGGTACCTGATCAATATCATCAATCCGTCTCACTCCCTCTCCCTCTCTCTCTCTCCCTCTCTCTCTCACGCACTCTCTCTCTCTCTCTCTACAGCTGTATCCATTTCCTCCTGGCAAAAAGGGACTTTATGAATAAATGATACTGAAATGCTGAGGGTTCAGATACTAAATAATGAATTTCACCACCAAAAACACAACAACTTCTCCAATCATAAAATACCGCTCCTTCCATATTGATTGTGCTTTGGCAACTAGATGCAGTGCTAGGCTTCACTCTGCAAGGTGTTTAAAAAGAAAAACAGGTTTACCCAGGATTTATCATGTATGGAAAAATGTAATCTCTAAGTAGGCTATCTGCTAATGTCTGGCATAAGGTTTCTTCATAATGGTTAACCCTTTTTCAGGGAGTGGAATAATGCAAACAGTGCCTCTCTCTAGATGGGAACTTTGCTTCATGGGACATTACAGTAAGTGTGTCATCTGTTCTGTGCTGTTGTGTGGGTATAGCTTATAATGATAATGCAAATCTCCTTTTATTATTTTTTTAAAGACCTGCTGTGTGCAGGGAATAGAGCATCCTGCAGCAGGACAGGGACTAGGTCACAGTACCTGCAGTGCCTGTTCATTCTCACGTTGCTGGGTGCTGGGTGCGCGGCTCCCTTACTGTTGCATGTAGTGGGTCAAGCTTTGGGAGCATTTGTTGTCTGCTCAAATGTGACTTGCTTTTCTATTTCCCTCATGAATGGTCTCCGCTGGCGTATTTCTGATGTGCAAAGAATGCCAGTGTCTGCTATCTGAGAGATGACTGGGGTCAGGGAGGGTAGATTCTTGGCATGTGATTGGCAAAACCTGCCTTCTCTCAAGTTGTAGGCTAACTTTTTTGACTGAAATGTTCTGTGTCTGCCTATAAATTTGCTTTACTGCCTATTAATGTCAGAGAAGCTTCATTTTTAATTAGGGAGAATTGAGTAGACTTTGTTATATGGGGAACGCTCTGCGTTTCAACTAAATATGTTGATATATACGTTGTGTAGTGCAGGTTATCAGATGATGTCAGTCATAGGAAAGAAGCGAAGTAAGTTTTAAGCATTGTCTATGCTGCGTTTATTTCATGAAATTTTAGTGGAGATGAATTGCTATGATAATTTTAATGTCAAAAAGCACAGATGTTAGTTTTATCTTTCTTTTAGGAACATTCGTCTACTTGTAAAAATAAATCTTTGTTTCTCTTTTTTAATCGTCAAGGGACAATTAACAAATGTTTACTAATGTACCTATTTACCTGTATGCTAAACGTAGGCTAAAGTAAAGCACGTATTTCCATTTTATTTTTTAAAACTTAATTTAAAGAAAAAATACAGGCATTAATTTAGAGCTACTGATGCAGTGAAATGGAGGAATATATTTGAGCTATTAGCCGTTTCAATCTCCTGCCTACAAATAATTGATGAGTTTCTATTAAAGATTGACAAGCTAGCAGAGTGCAACGCATTTTTACTAGAAAATGCAGCATGGGCAGTGAATATGCATTATTCCTTTTATTCTAGTGCTCCACATTAATAGTTCTGGAATTAAGCTTTATGTTTCTATAGACCTATTGATTAGCATTTAGCTGGAGATGTACACGTGCCTATTCATTTAGCTGAAGATGTACATGTGTCTATTCGTGGTTCCCTCTCTATATATAATAACAATTTGAAGTCCCTTGGCCATTATTTACAGCTTGTTTTCATATTAGTATTTCAAACACATGAGGTTTTCATTTGCCTCCTTAGGATTGGTAAGGATGTAATGTTGTGTTGAAAAATCTTAACTTACCTTCCTAACAACTAGGACACCAGGTAATGTCACCCAGAGACTGGTCAGAACTTATGACTGGAATAGTTCCTCCTCGGGGCCCCAGCTCAGAAAGTCGATTTCAGTTGTCAGTGTCAATGAAGGGCGTGTCTCGCTTTATAGGCTGTGTTTTATGTATCTCGAACATAGATCTGTTTTAAAAGAATACAAAGACCAGAGATATATCCTTTACATACTTTGTTTTTAATTCATGAAACAAAACATTTATTGTGAGGAAACAAATATTATAGAATTTAAACATCCTTTTAGGGTACATTTGACAGTCATTATAAGTTTACCACCACGAGGGAGTTTTCTGGTACTGACTGAACAATTTCATTTAATAAGATTTGACTTTTTTAGTGTTCTGGTTTTAAGCTGCTTTCCACTTTGCTTCTCCATCCTGTCCTCTTGTTTTGAGAGCAGTGCTATCAGTAGCATCCTTCTGATAACTAATAAAATTTTATTGTCTTAATGGGACAGAAAGTGCTTGCAATATTTTAAATAACAGCTTTTCTTAACTAAACATACAGAAAACGAGTTCTTTCAATCTTCCTTATCACTGGTACCTACTGAATCTGCCTATAAAATGCTGTAAGAGTTTTGCACTTGTAAAATCACCAGAAAGAAATTGGATACACATTTAATTTGCACCTCATTTCATTTGGGCTTCCCCATTAGAGAAAAGTGGTGAAAATGGGGCAATTGGTATTGTTTTCCACATAGTGTACTTTTTAATAAAATTCTGGAAGACACCTCATTTTACCTAGGGCAGTTCTCTGCTGTGTTTGCCCTCTTAGGAAATCATACACAATGACATTGAACGTGCTGGCTGACATGTTGTGTGTAAGTACAGGTTCAATAACATGCATATTTCTTTGTAAACTAACTGCCTACAAAAATATAACAAGCACTCAACTTAAAAGTTTCTATACGTGAAAACTAAATCATACAATTATTAATTTGGGTACAGCTTTTTAAGGGACTGAAAGCTGTATTTTGTGATCCATGACCTTCTTACTGGAACCCCACTATGTCTTTTCTTTTTTTCTTTGGTTATCTTGGAGAATTAAAATCAATCTGACACTCATGTTAAATAAAAATAAGCAATATGTCACTGCCCCCAGAATTCCAGAAATTCCAAAAGCATTTCTTGGTTTTATTTTTATTATATATGGTTACACATGGTATGTAGCAAGGGATCATAAGACCAGATATAATTATTTTGGTGCACATTTGGTTTTCTTTGGTATTTTGAATATTTTTTTCTGCAGAAGAATAAATAGGTGAAAATAGTTCACCATCATATGATTTGTTTTATCCTTAGGCATTGCCTGAGGTTACTGGAACATCCTTAGTTTTCCGTATCGAAAAGTGAAATGCACAACAATGAAAATTTTATTAAAATGTATGTTAACCCATTACTGCATGTTCATTTTCAATTCTTTATAAGAAAGCATGATGTATCATTTTGTATGTGTCATTATTTTTAAAAAAAGAGATGAGTCAAGTAAAGGAGCAAATTTAATGGGGAAATTTTATGGGAAACATTATACAAATGGCAGTGTGTGTGATTCCCATTATTAAAATAATTTGTCATTGTATGAGAAAAGGTATAAATTTCAAGAAGGAGTCTTCTTTAGTTATCTGCCCTTTTTTAATGACAGTGGCTTTTGTGCAGTAAAGACAGACACGTTCTCAGGCAAAGCCCATTTCAGGCCAGAATTTCTGAAAGCCCTATTAATGTTTCATGCTAATCAAGGAGAGTGGGAAATAGAGCTGACAGGTACTTTCTACTCTGCTTATTCCTGTCTTCCTGCATTAGACATTACTAGCTAAAAAAGGGCCAATGGGGTACTTATCCAATGCATATAGTAAGAAGGGCAAAAATAAAATGATTCTTGGCTTGTTTCCTGTTGTTTTCCATCTTGGATCAGCTGATAACATTTTTGGTCATATGACTGCCTTGATTATTAATAAATTTGTTTTAATCTAAACTAACCTCTAAAGGGATCTGCCACTTGAACCTAGTATTCTAGGACAGTGAGCCATGCTGTGTGTGATTCTATAAAAGTTCTATCTGGAATTCCCTTGTTGAAATATTGTACCTATAAGTAATTTGAGCTTTTTGTTTATATCCGGCATCGTAAATGGGAATTTCCTAGGTGGATATCATAAATTTAGACTCCACCAAGTTATGCAAGTACATAGTTTAGACTAGAATAAATATAATTTCTCCTTTCTTCACTGGAACACTTATGCTTAACAGATTTGTCAGAGCTCAATGCCAGAATGAATATATGCCATCACATATG
This sequence comes from Mandrillus leucophaeus, assembly GCF_000951045.1. NCBI lineage: Eukaryota > Metazoa > Chordata > Mammalia > Primates > Cercopithecidae > Mandrillus > Mandrillus leucophaeus. Next base: position 2,514,448 of record NW_012105764.1, on the reverse strand, counting down.
GTTTAAGAAAAGATAATTTATTGATTATGTTGGAGGATGGTTGTTTTTTGTTGGCTTTTAAAATCTATACCAGTTTAAGTTGATTGAATCTATTAATTTGTATATAAGATCTCTGATTAAGTAAAATCAAAGCATTTTACTTTTGTAAGAAAATTTTCATTATCTTAATGATTATGTGCTTAGAAATGGTATCTTAGCATAACTGACTATTCCACATCTTTTATTCATAGAAAAACTTTTTTCAAGTGCATTTAGACATGCCAAGGACTATTACCTTCAACTTTAGCTACTGAGAGCTTACCATTTTCTGACACCTGATGTCTATCTTAGGAAGGTAGAAAATGACATATGGTGGCTTTAGGATACAATAAAGTATTACTGTTCAAAGTTTTCAAGTAGCAAGGGTGAAGTCAAAAAATACACTAATGGGGAACAAACTACAATTATCCATAATTGAGAGACATAAATATATTAAGTTATTTTTTCTCTGCTTGAAAATAGAAACTCTTTCAAGGTCAATTGCTGAAGAAAAATTACAACTCCTCTAAGATTTAGAAAGTTATATAAAAATGTCTGTGCCAAGTACATATATAAAACCAAAGAAGTTATTTTAGGTTATGGAGTCCATCAATGTGACAAAAATTATTTTTCTGAAACTTTCTTGTCTCTCAGCAGCATATACTTTCTGGTCATGTCTGCATACCCAGGCTAAAGCAGAATACAGAAATCAACTTGTTTAATGTAGAATAATGAACGTTAGCTTTCTATTCGCACAACTTTGCATAGTCTTGATTTGAAGAAAACAGTTTCATAATAAAAACTTGGAATTCCAGAATTAAAAGAGTGTATATTGATGCAATAGTATTGTCACTCAAATGATTTTTGAAGGCAATTATTCTTCCTTTTTGGGGGATAGGCCCTTGAAAAATCAAATGAAAGTTAGAGATCCTTTCTTAAAAAATTCATATGCTCTTAAAATTTCGCCTACAGTATAAGGGAGTCTCCAGTCTACTTGGCTTATCCATATGGGTTCAGGGCCTACAGGTTAAAAAGCTCCTCCATTCCTGTCTACCTCATTAGTATTGAGAGCATAATTTGGCCCCAAAGTCACCTTGTACAACTATAAAAACCCCTTTTGATCAGAATAA
>NW_012105764.1:2387845-2511984 GCF_000951045.1 Mandrillus leucophaeus | reverse complement strand
TTTTTTTTTTTTTTTTTTTTGCTATTTTTAGAGACATACAAGTGCCATATTACCTTAAATGTACATTAAATTATTTTTTAAAAAGACATGAAATAATTTTTTTACATGATGTGAATTCTATTTAGAATTTTGTATTTAGCAGAAAACGCAAATAATTGCAAAATAGTTCACAGTGCAAGAATATAGTTAAGTTTCCATCAGATAAGGCTTATCAGTATTTTTAAGACTATTGTAAGACTTTGACTTCTCTCTTTCATTAACTGATGTAAAACCAGTGCATTCCCTCTGACAGTCTATATTTAAAAGCTCTATTTTTTTTTAAAGATGGGAGAAAAGATAGTTAATTTTAGTAGTTTCACCCTTACCACATACCTGTCATTTTCTAGAAAAGGAAAGCCATTTTCAGAGCATTACTGTCATTTCTAAACCAACTAAACACGGTCTCCTAGCAGCCACAGACTCCTCTGATAAGGACAAATAGATACATAGAGACAACCATTAAGATTGCAATGTCACACCCCAGAAGCTATTTCCATGTAGTTTCCCAAAATGGGAAGAAAAACACCTCAATCTGGTTGTCAGGTACATATCAGAAGATATAATTGCATTTTGGGACACTCTAGGCAAATCCAGAAGCAATGACAAGCATATGTGTGATAAAGAATCAGTTTCCAGCAAGTACAAACTCCATCGCTGTTATATCTCACTGTATGAGCCATCTGTAAATGAACTGCACTGTGAGAGGTGAAAGATGCTCTCTCACCTGAAGAATGCCTGGAAATACATAGATGTGCTGACCTGAGTCACAGGCCACATGACCAAGAGAAGGTCTCTGCAGTCCCATAACTGGCCAACGCAAGAGAAGATATCCCTGCTTAAGCAAACCTGCAAAGTACATTCACCTCAGGCACAACTGGAATCAACCTGAGAACACTTTAGGTACCAGAATAGGAAATGCATTTTAACATGAGTTGCCATTTGGGTTTGTTGGGTTCAATATCTCATAGTTCCTTCTCCCACTCATCGTTTAAGAACACCTACCCATGGGGCAGACAGCAGAGCTGAACTGACACAAAAAGACCCATGCCCCTTTTCGTATTCAACTCTAGTAGTCAAATTCGTACAAGCCAATGGATTAGCTCTCACTGTCCAGGTAATTAAGATATTTGCTATTCATAGTTAAAAGGAGATCAGAATAATACAATGGAACACACAGTAACCAATACAATGGAAAGAAGTTAAACCTGGAAAGTAATGTTAAGATGTCTATTTAAAGCACTCAAATCTGGAAAACTGTTTAAGTAACTATAATAAATCATTAATGAGTGAGCAGTAAAACACTGTTTAATCATTAACTAACCATGTATTAACAGTAGAAAATATTAGAAATTCATCTTTTAATGCACCTAGAGATAACTATAATATTAAGTGCTTATGGATTCATGTAATTAATTAACTATTTAACATATTTTCTAATTAAGATATAGAATAGTTATAAGAATTTTGTTTCTATTAACTACTAAAATAGCAAGGTAGTTTATAGGCTGATTTTCAACCTAACCTTAGTGCCTTCATATTTTGCTTATTGTTAAAGTGCTATTTTATACAATTATAAGTTTACTTAAATGATAAAATACCCCTAAGATGCAATCTGATACGGCTTTCCCATGACCCATTTATTTTTACCTACGTCAAATCTTTTATTTTTTCCTTTTTCAAATTGACCAAAATGATCGTTAACCTAAAATCAGCTCTGATTTCACTGAAGGCAACTGTAGAATTTGTAAGTAACTAATTTTCCTAAAATAATTGCCATAAATGTTATTCCCATTGGAATATAAAAGATAATCGAAAGAGCTTTTGCATGTGTCAACTAAAACGTTCAGCTAATACTGTGCTTTATCTGCCGATGAAATGTTGCTAGCTCAACTATTTTTTATTATGTAGTACAACATATAAAAAAATGTAATATTTTAATTTTTAAACATCTGACATCAGACATTTTGATGAAAATATGTCATCCTGAGCAATGAAATTTCATTCTGTTTACCATTGTAATAAGAATTACCTTCAAAGGTTATTTTTGGGGTTTACTAGAAAACGAAAATGATCCAGAGTAATCTATTATTGCATAAATTTAACTAGGGAAGGGCTTAATATTATTTTTCTAGTTAATATTATAACAATTTTTCTTAATAATGTTTGTGAAAAGCATATTAAATTGATGAAATGTTATACAATATGAGAGAATTGGCTATCTACTGTGGAGTCAGAGACCCAATTATACATTTTAGTAAAATATCATATGAACATTCTTAATCAAAAGTTTACAGAAATACAGGTCAGTGTAATGTGGGAAATTAAAAACAAAGTTTACAGAAATGAATAAAAATGTTTGCAGTCAGTACTCTTGTCTTTCAGGGCTTTAATTCAGTTGTAAAAGGTGTGTAAATAAGAATAGAAGCAAATCTGAGGTACTTTAGGTTAACCATTTGGTGTTTAAATGTATTGAAGGGGAAAAACTGTACTTACAGAGCCATCAATTCCAGCCACAAAGTGATGGCCCTGTGGCCTTTGTCATTCTTGTCATTCAATCCCCACCACTATCCAATCAGGTGGTAAGCAGGGGAGCCTAGACCAGAGAGTAAAACTCGGGCAAGTGGATTTGTCTATCCTAACAAGGCTGCATTTGCCTTAATGACTGCCAAGTCACTAACTCCACCTCTTTTCCCCACAGGCAAAACAGTTTAGAACTGTCATAAAGCAAATGCCGTTGCTGGGATGTCAAAAATTCCTTTTACTCCTCCTTGAAATTAAGCTTTGTGTATGTGCAAGCATAAATGAATTGACTTTAATAAAAGCCACTCTGAGGAAAATGTGAAAAAATATAACTGCTTATGATCATTAAAACATTTTGTTGTGGAGACGAGGAGAGCATCTGGCTGTGGCAGAAATAAAAGTGTTTGTTGGGAAGCTAAACTACTGTCCGTGGTTCTGGAAAATAATTAATGTGGTCCAGCACTGCCACAGATATCATATGAGTGAGGTAGGCTGGCTTTCACGGAGCAAAATCTCCCCATATAACGTCTCTTTTCCAAGGATAGCATATTTCACTATTTGTCACTTGGGCCAGATCAATAGTGGTGGGAGTATCAAGTTCATGAGGCCAAACTCACAGCTACAGAGAAAAACTCTACTCCCAGAGAAGACAACTGAGTGTGCCCCTGTCCCTGAGTGGTCCTGTCATCAGCCCTAAGCTAAGTAGGGATTTGGAATGCCAACCACCAGAACAACTGTCTCTGGGAAACCTGCTCCGGTGCCTGCTTTGGAGATTTGGCAGTGGGTTCTGCCTCTCCATGAGGCTGAGGTCTTGAGTAGTGCCTGAAGTCTTCCTGAAGTAAAACGTTAGCATAATAGGCCAATGCCACTTAGCATCCAAATTGTTTCAACCCAGTGCAAGGGTAATCTGACAAAAACACGGAGTTCTTCAGAACATTGCAAGTGCTAAATGACTTCTATATATTATGAATACTGACTCAAAAGAAAGAGCAATATGAAAAGGCATTTAGCTTTGGATATCAAGCCACTAGAAAATAACATAGTTAGAATTTCTACTCCACACTTTCCATGTTAGCATTAAACTAAGCTTCTTGAAGGCCAAGTCACTGTTGTTTTCATCTTAGAATCCTCAGAGCTTATCATTGTATTGACTACCTTGTAGATTAGCACTGTCCAACAGAAAATAATGAGTCACATATGTAACTTTAAATTGTCTAATACTCACATGTAAAGAATAAACCAGTGAAGTTAAATTTAATAATATGATTGACTTAACACAATAGACAAAAAATTATCATTTCAACACATAATCAATTGAAATTTTATATTAATGAGAAATCTGGTGTTTATTTTTCAGTTACAGCATACTTCAATTCAGACTAGTCCAATTCAAGTGCTTGAGAAACACATGTGGCCATAGTACAGCATAGCTGCAGATGATAAATTCACACATGCTATAAGAACAAAATAAAAATAAATGAATGAATTAATAAATATTAAAACAGATATAAAAAGTAATCACTTTGAGCTTACTACATGGATGGAGATTATAAACTAACAAAGTTTATGTATATGTAGTACATAAATGTACTCTGTGTGTGTGTGTGTGTGTGTATCTATATATATAGCATATGTTTTTTGGGTAGATGGGATGCTGCAGACCAGCATGTCAAATTCCTAATCAAGTGAATTTTACAATATCTTCTATTTGGCTAATTAGCAAATCAAATTTTTTTCTAACGACTATTTTCCCTTAAATTCCAAAATATTCATTAATTGCAAATTTTAAAAATTTGTAGTTAGAAATAAATGCCTTGTAGGCCACTAGGAAAAGTTGGACTGGCCTATCCTCAGTATTTACTATAATCTCAATGTAATTCTAGGTAGATCCGTCATGGAAAGTTGAAAGTATATTTCAGAGCAATTTATTCTAGGGCAATTATACAACCTGTTACTTTGGTCTGAATATAACTGTAGGTCTGGTAATAAAGTACTATGTTCCCATCCAATAGTGAACAACTCGTAGATTTGGAAGTGGTTAATGTCAAATACCTGTGGTCAAGCAACATCCTCTATGTCAGATTTTTTCTGCTTAGTAACAATTGAAAGATTTATAAATGAGGAAGAGGATATGAAGGAGAAATTTAAAAACATCTTTAATAACATATCTTATAAAATTTACTCTATAAAATACAAAATTGTATATTAGATAAAATTCTATGAGCCATTTTAAAAGGCACTACTATATAAAAACATTTTAGAGGTAGAGGAGGAGAAAAAAAATTTTATTTGAAGAATATTTTATTATGACTTAGAAAATACAACCTTTTAAAAATAAATTCATAAAATATTTCTCTCTGTAAAAAAGTTGATTTTAATTCCTGTACAGTATGATAAGTAGGGAAGAGTCTTTTATATTTTGTCAGTGTAAAGGTACTTAGCCAGCATAGGTCAATCATTCCATTTATAACCTAAAAGCCTAAAAAAGACCTAAATAGCCCTGTTGTCTTTCCACCTTCTATTTTAGTCACTACGCATCATCATAAATATTGAAGTATGACGCCAAGGATCTAGAAAATCAGTAGCTATACTTAAGACATTATTTCCACATCATTTTATTCAACTAGTATACTTCTCAGTAACTGTCAGAACTTCAAAATGATGTATTTTAAAGTTAAGTTTTCACTGACTAATGTATTATGTTCTAACAAACAGATTAAATGCCTTTCTGCCTAAATCAAACAGTTCTATGACCAGTTAGAGTTTTCTGAATTAGATACACAGCTGCTTGTTTGGTTCTTAAATTAGTAAACAAAATTCCTCAGAAGCAGCTATTTTACTTATATTAATTTATATTTTGTCCTCTTGGCTTGAGACAGAGTACAGGCTAACTGTATTTCCCCAGAGTAAATAGAGTAGTTCTCATAATCTCAGAGTCGGAGGAATTTTGTGATTTTTTTTTTTATTTCCAAATACACAAGTCATCTTGTGCAGTAAAGCATGCTTGTCAACGCACATGTCAGACAACTTTAAAAAGAATAGTCTGAGAAAAAAATAAAAAGTAAATTATTTAAGTGGAGTTGTAGAGGAAGCTTGAAAGAATTCTGTTCGGAAGGTTTCTTTGCTTCTCTCTGCCAATGGAGGAGAGACTGACTCTGGATCTCTCACTAGTGAGCTTCTGTCATAACTAGGGCTGACAGTTCACATTGAAAATTCTGTTTTCTTCCTTCCCAGGAAAGCAAGTCAAAGTTAAGCCAACAAACTGTTCTTGGCAAGGGCCTTACTTTTGTTTCCTCTTCTTTAAATTAGCCATTTGGGTTTCGTACAGTATTTGTGAATACGTTTCTAGGATTTGGGACCACAGGTTTCAGTGGATACTAAAGCACTTTTTTAAAAAGTGGAGGTCCTCTGTAATGAAAAGTGTGGCCACATGAGTACAGAATTTGAGATGAAGAGAGAAAAATTCCAGTAGCATTGTGTCGAGGAAACACACAGGAAATCAACAAACCAAACCACTGTGAAATATCATTAACATTCAACTTCAGTTGAATTTGGCAGTGAACTGTTTTAGGGTAGCATATTCCATTTGAGATGTCTGTCAAATATATTACAACTAACAGAGTTCCATTGACTGCCACATTAACAACTATAGGGAATGAAATAATGGGTAAAAGCTGTTGTAGAGCTTTTTGCTCTTGTGCAGAAACTGTGAACAAAAAGTGCTTGTGACTTTATTTTCTTTCACTTTCAAAGCTATTCCATCAATGCACGGTTTGGCATCACTGTATGAACTTTTCCAAGGTATTTACAGAGGGTGAAAGTCTGCTTCATCCCAGGGACTACTGCAGGCATGGCTTATTTTATGAAAACCCTACTTACAAAATGCCAAACCTAACAAAATAGATGAACAAGATAGGGAAGAGGTGATATTCTTCATAATAATGGAAGTAATTATTTTACAAAAAAAAATCACTTTACATTTAGGAGAATCTTCTGTATATTAAATATAAAAATTATATTTTCTTACAGTCAGTTACCCTCTAATTTGGGGGGAATGTTTTATTTATGCTCCTACTATGTTATAGGCAATTTTATAAAATACCAAATTACTACCAATTACATTACAATCAAGGAAGTGACTAATTGTATCCATATTGTTTATGAGGTACAAACAGGCATGAGAAGGGGATAAACACATAAAGCCCCTACACATAGATTTGGTGTTTGCTTAATGCCCATATTTATATATATTCACCACATGTACATGTACATGTACAGTGTTGTTCCACTAACTGACTTATCTTTAGATAATACAGTATTTGCAAGACCAGTTCATTAAGGTTAATTTGTTCAAAAATATTAGAATCATTAATTTCTGGCTTATAGCTAATGGCTGCTCTCAGCCAGTGTCCTGCTTCATCATTAGTGTCACTAAGATTATAACTCACACCCAACTGTTTTTACACTATCTAATAGAATCAATTGATGCAATGGTTGACAAGATGCTGTTTTGCATTTTGTCATCACACTAATGTACATGGCTTAAAGGCATTGGCATCCATAATATGGGGCAGTTTTGTAGGAGACTGGAATAGGCTGAAGCTGCAAGGGCCATTTTCATAAAATATTAATGAAATTGAAAAATACACTGGGGTTGAAGGCTTGTCTGCTAAATGTAAGGTAAAATCTATTCTGTTCTGCTTTCTGATGACTGTAATTAGCAGCCCTAATTAAAAATTCAAACCTTGTGTATATTTGAAAGCATGAATCTTAGCTCGCATCGTGTTTATTTCCTTTACAAAGTATTTTATTTTACAACACTAATTGAACAGGATCCTTCCTAGTCCGACAGCCGCAGCTGGCTGGAGCCAGTTTATGTATCCAGTCTCTCAAGACTACTTCCTTTTGTAAGTAATAAAACATCTTTAAAAAACATGGATACGCTCTCTCCGAGCCATTAACTCTGTGCCATCCAGCACCAGGCTGGTCCTCTCCCCACACATTGTTTTTCTTTTCTTTTTTTTTTTTCTTCACTTAAATGTGACCTCTTTGAAGAGGCTGCTTTTTTCTCATCTTCAATATTTAATGTGGATTTACTTACATTAAATGACCACCTTGCTAAAGGAGCGAAGGCCCACTTCTGACATTATTTATGAACAGCATAGACTGTGCAAAAATATGGAAGGAACTGCCCGGGAATACCTATTAGTTCTGGTAGAAATATCTACTTTTATCATTGTTTTCTAAACTGATTTTCAAATTTGTGGCCGGAATGTTGACGCCTCACTGGGGACTGTGCGACAGCAAGTGAAGTCCAAATTGATTAGAATCATGTTACTTAGAGAGAACAGAGACCAGTCAGGACCAGAGCTAGAAGCCAGTCAAAGCCAGCATCCGAATAGGTCAGGCATGTTAATACTTTTTTCTTTCAATAACGACAAAAATAAGTTTTGTTTCAACTTATGCCTATTATTGACAAAAAGTAGAAGAAGAAAAATAGGCACCTAATTATGCTTAAAATAATTTGGAAAAGGTAACATCTATCTTTTGTTTAATCTGCATATCCTTTCATCTCTGGATTTCAATTTCCTCACCTGTAAAATGGGAATGCTTATAATGCCTTTACCTAGATGTTCTGACTACCTAAGAGAGTTTTTCTGAGGATACAAACAATTAGATTTACAAAAGCACTTCGACAACTCTTAACACGGCATGCAAATACCAGGGATTCATTAGAAGTGTACTCCTTCTCAACAAGTGACTCAAACTATGAACAGAAAATGAAAGGAAATTGGTGTTTGATATTGTTGGAACTCCCCTTAAAGTTTGTGCAACACAATTTACCTAACTCTTTCTTCATTTGGGCTGGGATTCACTGGAAATGTGCTGAGAACAAAGAAACAAGTCCTGGCTGGGTGTGGTGGCTCACGTCTGTAATCCCAGCACTTTGGGAGGCTGAGGCAGCTGGATCACGAGGTTAAGAAATCGAGACCTTCCTGGCCAATATGGTGAAACCCCGTCTCTACTAAAAATACAAAAGTTAGCCAGGTGTGATGGCATGCACCTGTAGTTCTAGCTACTTGGGAGGCTGAGGCAAGGGAATCGCTTGAATCTGGAAGGCAGAGATTGCAGTGAACTAAGATCTGTCTGCACTCTAGCCTGGCGACAGAGTGAGACTGTCTCAAGAAAAACAAAACACAAGTTATTTCTTTTATACCTCAGTGAAGTTTTGGTCTGATTTTCCTGGAGACTCTATTTCTAATATGTTATTGGAATTCACATGACTGAATATTACATTGTACTAAAATATTAAAATTGCTTCTCTACCAATACATTGCTTTAAATGATTAAATGAATAAATAAGCAACTATGTTTGATGGTAAAAGGTTACTAACACTATTAAAAACAAATATTTTTCAATATTGGGAATTAAACAGTTTATTTTGTACCACCACAAACTATTTAGAATATAGAATCATGTAGTCTTTGCCTCAGGCATGGGATCTATATTCCTTACCCATGGAGATTTCCAACCAAAGGAGGTGAAAGTTTTTCTGGAGTAAGAAGTATTGAACATGAGGCTATTAAGAGGATATGAGGTCTGCTAATATTTGGATTATTGATTTTTCCAACTGATAAATGTTACATCACCCACCCCCCACCCCAAATACACATTTACTTCATTGAATGGAGAGCTGCCTTCTTTTCTGCCTGAAAGAGGAGAACAGAATTAATAATTTTCTATCACTAGAGAGAATCAGATCCAATGATTTTGTGCGTAGCTGGCAAATGTGAAGAAGAGTAGGCTGTAGAAAAGTGGGAGGTGAGGGAAGGAGGAGCAGCTAGAGTTCTAAGCCTGGACAATGCCTCTTGCAGAACACATCCCAGCCTCAAAGGCATGGGGTAAATGCTGCTGTCATAAAAAATGGACAACAGAAATCAAGGGATATTGTCAGGCATCTACATCACCTTAAACCTTCAAGAGGGTGAGCAGTCTCCTCACTGCTGAACAGAGTGAGCCAAAGACAGTCAAGCTTTTGTGGGCAACACCGCCTGGAGACATGCTCCTCTCCTCCCGGTGTCCCGGGAAAATGCGATATTCCCCTCCCAGGTGTACAACGAACCAAGATTCACTTCCTCTCATTCCCATCTCTGCCTCCAAATCATTCCATAGACCTGTCCATAAAAATATATACTGGGCTTTGCCCTCCAACAGGGCTGCACTCTGCTGCATCTACAAGGTGTTGCCCAAGCTGGTTGTCCTCCAAGGAGCATCCGTACCCAACCTCCAGTGGCATTAGAAACCCTCCTGCAGAGCTGCTCTTTGTGCTGCCACTCAATTCACCTTGGGCCTTCCCCTGAGCAGCCTGCCTGGTTACCAAACAGCTGAATATGCTGACACTGGTTTGCTTCTCTGAGCACAGAAGGCTGAAGTTCCTGGAGTTCAGAAGCTGGGTCACTCCTCCCTCCCAGCTACCCCATAGGCTCCACTCTTTCTGCAGAGCAGGATGCTAGAGGGACAGTGGCAGGATGTGTGGCAGGAGTTAAATAAAAATTTAGGAAAAGTTCATTCCAGAAGAAGTGGAGCAGCACTTACTACTGAGGGGAATTGAGTGAAGTCCTTCCGTCTGGTTTCCAGGTTATTGAGAAGGTTCAGCATGAAAGCACTGTGACAATTCTAAAATGGCAAACAAATACCAGTGAGTCATTAGAAGTGTACTTATCTTCTCTAAGTAGCTCAAACAGTGAACAGAAAATGAAAGCAAACTGCTGATCAATACTACTAGAATTGCCCTCAAAGTTAGTGCAACCTGAAGTCTATAATTCATTCATTAATTTGACCTGGGATTCAGAAAAAAAAAAAAAAAAAGATCCCAGAGACAATTTCAAACCCTGCCAACATTGCCATTGAAGACTTCACACTTCCTTCTCTAGCACTTAGAAGTATAACTTCTCTTCTGTCTGGCAAATGCCTAATTACTTTGTGTTGCCCTTGGATCAGACTCTAATTCTTTGTTATAATTAGGTGAGCATCTAATTACATGAAAAGTGACTCAAGAGAGCTAAACTTTCGATTCACTTTCTCAAACCGTCCTGTTTCAAAAATTACCTTTCCTCCTTCTCCCCCTCTTTCTTCTATCAAAATCCTAATTGTCATTTGAGGGTAAACTCAAGTCAAATTAAGAAGGAAGCAAGCTAACTGACTGAACTAATTCCTTCAAGATTGTGGATGAGCTTCTCTGACTACTTGCGGCTCGGTAGAGGCACCCGCACAAGGAAAGTGATTATAAGTGACCCTGGATTTGCACCAGTTTCACCACCATATAAACTGATCTAACTGATCACAGGCTTTGCCTCTGAGGAATCTGAATAAAATCAGAAAACAGGGCTGTTAGTGGAGCGGAAGTTTCCAGAGTCCCTAGCTGAACTTAGTTCATAGCTGATTCGTCTCTGTGAGGGGTTTCTCCATTTTATGTGACTATACACTCATGTAGCAGGGTTCTCTGCTCATGGATGAAGACTGAGGGGAACAATATTCACAACTGTGTGATGAAGAAGAGAAGTTTTAGTTTCTATTAGTTTTGTATTGGTCTATGCAGACTTAGAATTTTTTGTTTATGAATCTGTATTTGGTGATTACATATTAATGTTTATTTTAAATACATTGCAGGAGAAAAGAGCTTACATTTTATCTCTTAAAAGACACCCAGCAGGTCACCAGTGCATATTCAAAAGTAAACCAGGGGTGGGGTGGGGCAGAGTGTATAAACAAGAAATTGATCCTACAATATCCCATATAACCCCATGAAGTCTTAGAAAGGTCTTCTTGAATAACAAAAAGGTTAAGCATCCACTCTTTAGATTATTTTTCTGTTCTGTGTCTCTTTCCCTCTTCAGATCAACTCTTAGGAGCCCTTCTCCTGTTATCCACTGGACTTATTTTGTGATCCAGGTATAATGTGTGTCTTTTACTTCATTAATTCACCCTGCCCACCCACAGATGAAGAACTGCTAGGGTCCAGGCGGGACTTGAGATGAGAAGTGCACACAAACTAAAACTCACCAGCTTGTTATTGTTGTATTATTTATTCCTTATATAAGATATTTCTTCTGAGATGCCCAAAGTACTTTTCTACACACTAAATAAATGATTAACCCTCAGAACCCTGCTATGAGGCAAGCAGATTTGCAAAGATGATAGGACAAGAAGGAGAAAACTAAATCCCACATGTGGAAAATAACAATTCATCACACAGGTGAGGATTGCAATGTCTGGCTCTAAAGGTGTAGAGAGCAGGAAATATCAACCAGTAAATTGACTATTTTGAATTATGACCTCTTCCTTCCTCTCCATTCCTCCCCGACACACCCATCATATCCAAAGCACTTTCACATGTCAATTAGGTTCCCTGCTATTGCACAGGTAGGAGAGCATATGCTAATGTACACATAATTGCATCTCCTACACCTTACCATTGACCTGATGTTATTGAATTGACAATATTGTACAGGGTTTGCTTGAGCTAATGGACGGCCATAAGGCTGAAATGATGCCGGCACTGAAGTCTAGATTATCCCGGAGTTTAAACTCTTTCTTGTGGTTCAGAATGAATTTATCTCATTTATGAAGGAAAGCAACATCCACCTAGTGTCTGTTTGGCCAAAGAAATATCTGCTTTCTCTGAGCAAGGTACAATGAAAACATGCATTAAAAGATCATCTATGGTAAGAGCCTGCCAGAGTCACCAGTGGTCCAACCAATCATCTGTCATTTAGGATCTCAGTCACAGGTCCAGTTGTCATCATCTCATGCCTGAATTTCTAAAATGGCCTTTTTTGTTTGTTTGTTTTCAAATTGAGTTTAGATTATCCAATTACTCTGATTAATACTACCAGAGAAATGCCCTTTCACTGGGATTTCATGAGGCATTCGCATTTAAGTAGATCTTACATCTTTGAAATGTTTCTTGATTAATCCTACCCACCTTCCGATCCATACTTCCCATCTTGCCCCATCCCTGCAATTAGAATTGACTACTGGTTTAGCTGTGGTTACTTTCTCTTTCTCTCTTTTTTTGTTTTTGTTTTTGAGATGGAGTCTCGCTCTGTCACCAGGTTGGAGTGCAGTGGCGTGATCTCAGCCCACTGCAACATCCCCCTCCGGGTTCAAGTGATTAACTTTCCATTTTGTGTGACGACACACTTGCCAGCTACTCGGGAGGCTGAGACACCACACCAAGCTAATTTTTGTATTTTTATTAGAGACAGGGTTTCACCATGTTGGCTAGGGTGGTCTGGAACTCCTGACCTCAGGTGATCCATTCGTCTCGGCCTCCCAAAGTGCTGGGATTACAGGCATGAGCCATAGCGACTGGCCTATTTTCTCTTGAAAGTCAACATGGCTCCGTTCTTTCTTAGAGAGCTTTAAACTGGGCGTTACTTTGATGGTATTCTGCATTTTTTCTTCAACATTGCTTCAATTTACTGAGTTCAGTTTGCTGCATTCTGTGTGTGTGTGTGTGTGTGTGTGTGTGTGTAACGTTAGTTTACCAGTGAAATGTCAAAACAAAAGATTTAACCTTTGATCATATCACTCCCTTGCATAAAATCTTAAGGGGTCCTATTGAATCTAAAATAAAATTTGAATCTCTGTGTCCTATGTAGCTCACCAACTTCGCCTTTAGCTATGCTTCCCCTGGAACAGTGTCTTCCAGCCATTGCCTCAGGGCTTTTGCACTACTTCTTCTGCCTGGAATGCTCCTTCCTCCATTTTGGCCAAGACAAATCCTTTATGTATTAAGTTTCATTTTCTAAAAAAAAAAAAAAAAGAAAAGAAAGAAAAAAGAAAAGAAAAGATCTCATTTCCTTAAAGGGACATTTCTTGACCACCCAATGTTGAATTGTCCTCCCACTTATTTATTCTCATAGTGTACTGTAATTTTCCTTCACAAATGTAATAATGTATATGGTTCTATTTATTACATGTATTGGTTTAATGTATGATTTCCCCAGTAGACTGTAAGTTCCATCTGGGCAGAGATCTGATCTCTTTTCTAAGCATTTAACACACTGCCTGGCACACGTTATCCCTCAGTAAGTGAATGAATGGAAAACATGGATCTGTGATTGAGACAGATCTGTATTTGATTTCTGATTTACTTCTTAGCTATGCTACCTTGAGAAAGTAATTTCATTTCTGAGTCTGTTTCCTCATCTATAAGGTAAAGTTAATGGTATCTATTTCATAGGACATTTATGTTTATTTAATTAGGTAATATATGACAGATTTTAAGCACTCAAGAAATACTAGTATACTTCAGGTTAGGACTTGATTTCCAGAGTTCTTGGATTTTTTTAAAGTTTATTTTATCCATCAAAACTACTCAAATAATTATGAAGAACTAACAGCTCTTTCAAATGCAATTTTAATTTAGACTTGGAGTTGTATCTAATTTATTTCTGAGTTCCACAAAATACCAGAAATGGAGACTCGCATTTAAAAATGGACTCAATAAATGGGTATGAGTGAAGTAACTAATTTTGTAGATAAGAAAAGGGAGCCCAGAGAGAGCCAGGAACTTGCTTAGCACCATATAAGTAGTAGTGAAAGAAAAACCAGAACTGGACTTCTATATTCTGATTTCCCACCTAATGACCTAATTACTAAAGCGCATTGTCTACTTTTAATCACAGATCAAATATCACATTTAATCACACTAACAGTAATACATTTGATCACCTGAATCAACTATCACTTACAATCCCAAGATTTTTTTCTCTAGACGTTTTAGTAAAAAGTATAGGCTCTAGAGAAAAGAAAAATTACTCAATCTCACTTGTGCCATTTCCAAGCTGATATTGGAAAAAATATTAATTTCTCTGAGCATCAGTTTTCTCTTATGTAAATTATGGATAATATATTTTCCTTATATAATTATTCTAATAGCTATATGAGATAATGTCTGTGAAACACACAACAGTTCCTAGCACACGATAGTATTCACTAGTATAGGTGACTGGGGATTGGGGTAGTGATAGCAGCAATCACAGTAGTGTTTATTTTTATTTGGCTTGTATTTAGAGCTTTCTTCCTTCACAGTAATACTTTAAAACAAATTTATCATTTTCTTTTTGCATCTCTTTCTTATCTTATAAGATTAGGAGTATCTTGGATTTTTCATTATCTGCTTGATCATTTGGTTTTGCTTACAAAATTAGTCTCCCATATTTGTGGGTTCTGTATCATATTCAACCAGCCATGAATCAAAGTATTAAATAATAATAAAACAAAAAGATCCATATAAAAATACAGTATAATAACTATTTCCATCACATTTACTTTGTATTTGGTATTATAAATAATCTAGAGATGATTTAAAGTATATGGGAGGATATGCATAGGTTATATGCAAATACTATGCCATTTTATGTAAGGGACTTGAGCATCCTCCGATTTTGGTATCCACCAGGGATTCTGGAACCAATTCCCTGTGGATACTGAGGAACCACTCTATAGCAATTTTGATACATCTAGAATTATGAATTTTGAAAACATGTATGTAAATATAAATGGATAGTACCAATAATGTGCAGAATGAAACTTATCACTGAAGCTGCTCTCACTAGTAGAGTGATCAGTTTTCCTTAGACAATCCCTATTTACTCCAGTTGCCCTGATGTAATTGCTGATCAAACTCCTTTCACCCTCAAAATGACACAGTTTCTACCAATGATAGAGCGTCCTAAATATTTCACTTCTTGCTAGGAGGTCCAGAGTTGCTGACTTTATGAAGCTATAACTATAGTTTTAGTGACAATGTTTTTTAACTGCAATTTTGTTTTATAATTTTACACTTATTGGTTACTTGATATAAAGGAAAGCATTCGAATAATAACAAACATCCCTTTCCTAGCAAATCACAGTGAATCCATGAATATTTAAGGTTAGAAACTATGTAAATTAAGGGACTACACAAGAATTGTTTCAAATTCAAGGGAATTCACTGACAAGGACAGAGTTTATAAAACATTTATTGTACACAGCTTCTTAGATTCAAATCTATTAAGTAAATTAAGATGCACACCAGTAGGGTCCTGTAAGATTCGGCCCCCTGGTTTTGGGTACGAATGTTTGCTCTGCCCCTTATTAGTTACTGTATTTGGGGCAAGTTGGGCTTTCCTTACTTTTTTTTCTTTTTGTTTGTTTGAGACAAAGTCTCACTCTGTTGCCCAGGCTGGAGTGCCGTGGCATGATCTCAGCTCTCTGCAACCTCTGCCTTCTGGATTCAAGCGATTCCCTTGCCTCAGCCTCCCAAGTAGCTGGAATTACAGGCATGTGCCACCACACCCAGCTGATTTTTGTATTTTTGGTACAGACGGGATTTCACCATGTTGACCAGGCTGGTCTCGAAGGCCTCAGCCTCCCAAAGTGCTGGGATTACAGGTGTGAGCCACTATGCCTGGCTAGTATTTTTTTTAAAGTTTATCTACAAATGTAAACAAAAGGAGAAAGTAGGCAATAAATCATCTGAATGAATACAAAATTTCTGATCTACATATTTTCAATTGTCCAAAGTTCTGTTCTTTTACTTTTAATATGCCATTCCTGCTTAAGTCTGCAATTGACTTAATCTATGTAGATACAAATTAGTCTAAAATTTCATATACATAAATTGTATTTAAACATATACATGTATGTTTGTGTGTATGTGTCTATACATATTTGTATGTATAAGTGTATACCCATATATCATCAGACATATTCAAAATTTCTATCAAGAGTTCTCAAATATCCCTACTTAGCTATCTAGATAGTTCTTATGTTTCAAGTATTCCTAAATTGTATTTAGAAAACTGATAATACCATATCTATAATAAATATATATATTTATTTATATTCCTCATATATATATGAGGAATTATATATAGAAATGAGGTTGAACAAGATGGATCAGGCACCTGTGCATGATGCTTCTGATACCCCAGATGTCCTTTAGCCTTTGGCCTTCCAACTTAGGGCACTTATGTGCTCCTTTCTCAACAGACTAGTTACAGATTTAATGTTTAATATACTAATTAGTGTTTTGCATTACAGTCCAATTCCATAATTTGTTTAATTGTCAGGGGGTTTAAAATTTCTTTTTAAGCTACTTTATTAGAATAAAAGTATTCTAATAAGTCCAACTATTACGTTTTTATTTAAAATTTTTTCTCTAAATCTGTATTATATAACCTTTATAAAGACAGCTGCAGTATTAGAATAAAATATACTTTTTACATAAAAGAATATCAATATCCTTCTTTAACCCGATGTTGTAAAATTATATATTTGGATACTCAGATGCACGCTGTTCTCTCTTTCACTATTTGTCATTGAAATGTATTGCCATTTATTTCATCAGATAAAAGCAGAAAAAATTCAACTTTTAAATCTAAATAAGTTTCTGTCTGATTTTATTTCAGAGAATTATAAGCCCAGTTATCCACTGAGATGTGAAGTAACAATTAACATAGCTTACAATAACATCTCTAAATGAATGATGTAGAACAAATATTTTAGATCTAGAGGTTAGGTCAGTTACTTGAAAAGGAGAGAGAGTATGCTATGTTAGACAATGCAATACAAAGAATTGGTGAATTCAGAGGGACATTATCTACGTGTTAATAACACTCCATAGTTACATGTCTGCTTCTCTGGGTTTACACATTTCTGTTTGATTCACTCTGTTTCTTGTTTTCTCTCTTGGATCTCCCAAGGATGAATTCTGTAGCAATGCTGCCAGCACAATGCATCATGGTATCCATTCATCTAGCACTTTCCTAGAGTGCATTCCCTAACAATGAACACAAAGTGTCACTGTGACTACATGCTAATAGTCTAAAACTCCAAAAAACTTTGCCCAAATTTGGAATTCGTTTACTTGCAAGTGGATGTTCTATTTGAAACTTCTATGATTAATTTTCTTTAGTTTAATTTGGATGTGATTTGAATTTTTATTATTCTTATGTTTATTTCCTGGTCATTCATATACTCTAAGGTGATGCTTTTTTTTTTTTTTCCTTTTGATGATACCAGAAAGACAAATAGCAAAAGAACGTAGGTTCTAAACACTTTAGTTTTCATGACTGATGACATGTGAATTAATGTGCATTAAAGACAGAAACTAGTCTGGGGTTGATAATGACCTCACTGCACACATTTCTGGACCACAACACACCACATGCTTTATCATTGTGCTAGAAAAAGATCTTCTGCTCAGAATAGAACAAGAATGCAATTTCTTAAATACATACAAAAGGCAAATGCCTATATCCAGTGACAACTGAATCCTTGAAAACCTATCATCTCTGTCCTTAAAACACTGTTCTATATAAAATATCTGCTTGTAAGCAGCATCTGCTTCTGAATGTATTTTCCAGTAGTGTTTAAAACATTTGTCTTTGTTTTATTTTTTCTCTATTTTAATATTAATTTTCTCCATGATTTGGACATGTAAATTTCTAAAGTGAATTATCTCTAAATAGCAGGTATCGTTTCAGACCCACAAGCAAGTATTCCCTTCCAAAACCTACTACAGGTGTCCAGCTCATTGAACCAATTATTTTGACCATGGACTATTGTTTTCTCAAAAACATAAAGGTTAATTTTAAGATCTGTATTTATGTAGAAAAACTACAAAGATAACATTGGGGCTTATATTTTAAGCTACTTTATATGCTGTAACACAAACCACACTTGAAGCAATATTTAAGCAAATAAAAAGGTAAGCAATATTTAAACTTACCTTATTCTTCGTTTATTTCTCTGTGATAGTTGTCTTTAAACCAATCCCTTTAGACAGTTTTCTCCAGCCTATCACTATCATTTTATAAATTTATTATTTTCTATTATTGTTTTAACACAGAGTTTTATGGATTCCTATTGAGGTATTAGGTAACAGAAGATATGATAATGTGTTTAATTCATCTTCATCTGCTAATCAGCATGTGATTTTGTAGAAAAGATACTAATTAATAAACATCTGATGAGACCTCCCCCATCTCTACCTTTGTACCTTTGGGTAAACTATTTAACCTTGGTTTATTTATTTTTTGAAAAAATGTTCATCTGCAAGGAACAGTGTAAAAATTAGTGACAACAATAAACCTGTTTTAAAAAGTAACAGTTATTACCACTAAATGTTAAATGCTAAAATATAATTTGTAATGAAATAAGCAGGTAATTTTTTAGCACAGCATGTCAGAGAAGCTCTTTTTTCATTCCTATGCATAGTTTAAAATATATACCTAAAGCTTAGTTTGACTTTTCAGGACCCATGTGTGATTTTTTAGAATGTACTTAAATTTTCAGAGGGTTTATAGAAACCCAGTGGCTACTGTTTTAGGTGTGACTTTCTGATGTCTGGGTACATGGTAAATAGAATGTCATAAGAATTTAGATACCTTATTTGGGGGATTGGAATTTTGATTTTTTGAGAAGGATGATATATAACTTCATTCTTTTATTCTATAAATATTCATTAACTATTTTTATGTACAAGATGTGCTAAGGCCTACAAGTACAAAAACTCAACTTAAGTGTTCTCATACTCTTATAGATCTGCAAGAAGAAACAAATACATAAGAAAACGCTATGGGTACTGTTGCAGAATCTACAGTAGGAAGGTGGGGATACCAGTGTGTGGTTGCATCCAACATAGAATGAATGCTTCCTCAGATTCTCTCAACCTCATTTATCTCCTAGACCTTAGACAGTTGACCAACATAGCTGACATCAAGGTCACAGACTATCTGTGGGTTTACAGATCCTGGTGACTGAGATAGCTTACTGCAAGCCTGGTCTACAGGCTTTGGCTTCTCCAGCCAATTTTGGACTAGACAAAGCCCCATGCCTTCCAAAGGGGGCCAAGTGATACAACAAAAAACTCAGGGAAGTAGACAGTTCATGAGGCAAACAGAACAATAGGAGACAGGTCTAGGATAATACACTAGATAAATTCCTTGTAGTGGACTGCTCTGAGTGGTGGCTTTTCCACACATCCCGTCTGGAAACCTCCTGAAGCATTGTCTGGCCAGCACCATAACACACCACCTTGCATTTGCTTCCACCCCTCTGTGATTCATTTTCTTTTCCCTCACCTTTGCCTTGAAATTTCATTTCCCTATAAAGCACTGGCAATGTAGTCTTCTTCACTCTCTGCTATTTAGGAAAACTCGGCTAAAACAGTGGTCAGTTTGATTTGCATGGGTGAGGACAGGGGTAGATTTGGAGGTGGAAGGTATTGATCAAAGATTGCAAAAGGAGGTGAAGGCTATTTAAAATATGCAAAGAACTTTTAAAAATACTTATCTAAGCTCTCAGAAGTCTTTTACCCATTATAAGTTGCAACTTTGATCAGGAGAGACAGAAAAATCTAAAGTGAGAAAATAGTTTAAGTCCATTAGTTTATCACCCCAGAGGTACTACTACTCCACCCTGAGCTTAATTACCTCTAAAACTTTCCCCTGGAAGCATAGTCAATGATCTCCAGTCCTTTCACCATATGACTTATTACATTTTGAGAGTATTATCAATGTCTATCTTTCATCAAATTCTGCAACTTAATTTTTAAACCGGGTTTTGTGCTAGCCCTGCATTCAGAGACTATTAACACAGTTTAATTAATTGTGGAAATACAACACATAAATTTATTAAAATGTCTATATTTCTGACCTTTCTGGCCCTCCAACTTCAAGCTTTACCTCCCTTAATATATTCTAAATACTATTGACTAGTGAGTTTTCCAGTCTCCTCATCTGACTTCTTTCATTTTCGTCAAAATTTTCCCTAAACTTCTTGCTCTTTATAGTAAATATAAATCATTCACATGAAGTTTGAAGTTTCTTTCCTGCCCACTTCCTTGTACGTTTTAAGTATTATGTCTGCTTGCACTGCTTCAGTGCCCTATTCATTCTGGAGCCACCTCTCTGTTTTACGCTATTAAGGCACCTCCTTCACCTATCCTGGCATTTCCTTCACCTCAGTCAACAACCCATCCTTCCTTAAGCAGTAAGACACAACAAGAACAAAAATACTTTCACCCCTTTATAAGTTTCCCTACATCAAAACCAGCAGAAATAAAATGTCCGGTTCCCCAAAGGGAACATGGCAATCGCCTCACCTCCAACATGCTTTTAAGAATACACCCATTCCACATGAGAGACGTGTGTTTGGCTCCAAACCAGAATCCAGAGTCTGTACTGGTGAAGTACAAAGTTGTCCCATTTCTGGACAAAATAAATTCATTGATCAAAGCAGCAATTCACTCTGCTCTTCCAAATATGGTTTTTGTTTCCATTTAGAGTAGCTATAACATTTATTATTTTATTATAAAATGATATTATTTTTCATTCTCCAACATGTAAGCCAGTACACTTTTGAGAATAAAACAAGCTACAGGTAGTAGGTATAAACCAGAACTGTTTCAGACAACTAGGGGTGAGCAATGTTATGAGTCTTCATTTTAAATGATAGAGATCAGGGAATTACTCCTTGAAATCTTTGTAGTTTTCAGATGCTTGGTCAAGGTTACTAGTTTTAAGGATTTCAGATGGAAAAATAAATGAAGACATGCAAATGAAACCTGAACATAGTGCTAAAGAGTGAAGACACTGTTTTTGTTGTATCCTGGCTCTTCTTGCTGTGTGAGCTTGGGCAAGTCATTTAATCTCTCTACCTCAGTCTTCTGTGAAGTGGGACTAAATATAGTATCTGTCTCAGAGTGCTGTGGGGGTTAAATGAGTTAAGCACTTAAAACAATTTATTGCATATTCCACTATATAGGAGCTAGCTCTACTAGTAATGGTAGTGAATATGCAAGGAATTGTTATATATAGCACTATGTAAGAGCTAGCTTATATACTAACTCTGTATTGCTGGCTACTACTATCCTTTATATGCAAGGAATATGCAAGGAATTGTTATATATAGCAATATGTAAGAACTAGCTGCTACAATTATCTATGCAATATAATTCCTTGAATATTCCTAGCTGCTAGTAATAGCGGTAGAGGTAGCAGCAGTATTACCTGGCTTGAGGAGAGCACAGAGAAGGGGCCCTGCCAATGGTTCTCGATACTCAGATTTCCAGGACAGTGGCTGATAAACCAAATGGCAAACCTCGCATAACTTTCTACTTTTGCATATGACATAGGGAATATCAAAATTAACGTATTAACTCCTTCTGATATTTACATTAAAAAAATGCAAAGGAGTTTGTGGGTTGGACAGAGATTTGCTTTATTCCACTCTTTTAACTTTTGTCAGAGTAGGAAATGGAAGTTATCCAAGTATTTTCTTGCATTGTATTTATGGGAGTGTTTCAGAAAATAGTTCGAACAAAGAAAGAGAAACTGTGGACTTGAGAGAAGAAAAATGGAAGCCTGGGGGAGAAAATAAGATACAAAGGTTCACTAAGATGTGAAAGAATCCACCTACTAATGCTACTCTCCTCATGATAAAATAAAGCAGGCATTTCTTTGCTGTGATGAATGCTCTGATTTCTTTCTTGCTGAGTAGTTAAGTGGGCTCAGATGTGGGAAATTTCTTCTGATCTTGGCCCTTTTATGGCCACAATGAACCATCAGCACTGCCAGGGAAACCATTCTCTTCCAATTTCACAAGGCTGACCTTGTGAGGTTACCACTGTCTGTCCAGGGGACAAACTTCTCCCAGAGCTCCAGGGAAGGCCTTGGCTGGCTGGCAGTGGAAAAACAACTACAGAAGACATTTTCAAAAACCCCACACATCTCTCAAGTCATCAAGAATCCCAAACCCTCTTGCCTAAGGGAGTACAAGCTTAGTTTTATTATCATATCTGACATCAATCCAGGAGAATCAGAAGAGAACTGTATGAAAAGCAAAAACAATTTACAGCCATAAGTACTTCTGATGAAGAATAACTATACTAGATGACTCCAGCAATCTGGAGGGGAATGTGAGCTTCTAACTTCTCTCCATTGTTCATGAGGCACTGTCATCATGCCGGGTTTATTAATTTTCACAACCAAAATTACCATTGCATTTTTTCTCCATCTATATCCTGTGGGTTCAGGAGAGAGTTGAAGATTTTCTTGCACTCTAAAAAATTATCATTTTCCAAAAGAGGGGTATAAAATTTCCCAATCTAGGCAATGAGGAAACAATGGACTCAAACATTCTATGCTGAGTGAAGGCTTCCATTTATTGGGATGGAGTGATACCTCTTAATTGATTAGGCATCAGTAATATATTTGTTGAATGTTGTTAAAGAAATTAGGGTAAAATTGCAGCAAAATTATATGGAATGGTTATACTTTTGAAAACACATCAGATTTGAATTTTAAACCATTCAAGAAAGGCATTTAACTTAGAGTCAATTAACGAGCATGCTGTTTTTAGGACACTGTGAAGCACGGATTATAGATGCTAGCTATCACCTCCAGATCTTTGGTCTGCCTTTCTATTTCCATAGAAGGCAATAGAAGAACAAAGAACTTGGATTTCGTCAGTCTCAGACCAAGAAGGATGAGATAAGACAAAGACAAAGCTCTCTTCTACTTCCAGATCAGTGCTCTTTATATAACACCAAGATGTTCCATTAATAATAAAAGGTAGTCTTATATCCTTTATTTAAAATGATGTGTTTAAAAAGGCAACTTTGCTCTCTTACTTACTGTGATAAAATCAGTAAATTAACTTGTTAGAGAATACACATTCAAGGACAGGAACTGAGTGGAAAAGGGGGAAATATAATTGGGTGACAGATTATATGATGACGCTATGCTCCCCCCACCTGTTTCTGCATTCAGTCCTCTAATCATTGCCCTCATCCTGGCTTGTGCTGCCTAAGATATGACACATCTTCTGGAATTAGTTTTTCCTCTCTCCTTCACCATTAGCCAAGCCAGAATCTTCTCAAGGCTCTGCTCCAATCTGAAGAAATGCGTTCTTCATGCCTTAAACAGTTCTCCCTAAAATGAAAATTTAGATGTTAAAATATATATAAGGAAATTAGTTGTATTTTAAAATATTTCTATATTTGGAAAAATTGATTGTTGATAGTTTGATTTTTTACGGTTGATCTTTTGAGCATTTAAAATATGTATCTGGGAATTTAAAATGTGTCCCAGTTCCTTTATAGGTATTGTGTTGCACTTGCACTTGAGGAAGGTTCCTACCAGAGCAGAGTGTATTGCACCAACTCTGTAACTGATTTTGTAATATAGAGTTGCTGATTGCAATAAAAAAAAAATAAATTTTAAAGTAAAAGTACTGAGATAAAAGCAAGGAATTAACTAGACCTTGACTCCGGACCAGTTTTTCCTTCTATGTTGTTATGTAAACTGAGATTTGGAATAAAGAATGCAAATGTGTAGGTTTACATATTCCCAGGAAGGATGTGACCACTAAAATATTAGGATTAAAACTGAGATACTTCCGGTGACATAGCAAGTGTTCAGGTGCCTTAAATATAAAGAATTCTATGGATGTAGATGATTGTAGGGCTGAGGAAGTGAGAGGATGAAAGAAAGGAGCCCTATAAGCCAGGAAGAAAGGATGCAGTGGGTTCTTGCGATATCACAGGCAAAATTCATCATGGAGACTTCTCAATAACCTGAAGCTAGACCTGATCCAATAAATATGGAATGTCTTAGACCTGATCCAATAAATATGGAAACTTTGTGATAGCAATAACTCAACATGAGTCATCAATGAAACATGCTAACCTTGAAATACCTTTCAAAAATACTATTTATTATTTTGAAGTGTTCAGAGGCTGCCAATATCAATGTCTATGAATGCCCACTGCATTTATACTGTGCAGTGAGAGCAATCATTTCTTAATACTATAATAAAATGTTGATAACGTAAAAAGTAAATACACTTCAAAATGAACTGCTCTAGTCTTACTTAGAAGCTGTGCTTTTTATAATGGATACCATAATGAAAAATTCCTTATTATACCTATTGTAGTTTTTAATAAGCTGGTTCTCCAAATATGAAAAGTCTGTGTTGATATACTGAGGTTGTATGACTCGCAAAATAAAAGGAATGCATATTTAATTTTGAAAGATAAGATATATTAGCTCATTTTTTTATTTTAAAATGTGCTTGTTCTAACATTCATAAAAATAAGCAGATAAACCTGCCAACATCTGTTCCTCTTGTACAAAGAACTACTTATAATGAAATTTTGGTCATACTATTACAAGATTTTAGCATGAAAGTGGAGAAATCCAAGGCAGAATTATGACAAACTCACCGTAAACCTTCCTCAGTAATACTGGTATGACTGAAATCTTAACGAACATTTAATGTGCCTGTAATCCTGAACATTTGACAGCTTTTACATAATATTCTAGGCAAAGGTGACCTGATCCTCCTCCGCTGTTGACAGTAGAGCTGAAATGGCCCTCCAATAAATGAGGCAGGATTATCTAGCCAAGATGGCAAACAATAGCTTATAATACGCCCCAGGAAATTTCCATAGCACGTTGGATCATTGCCTTCAATGACACATGGATCATGCCTGAATACAAAGCACACGTTTCCCTAGACACTTAAAAGTGTTAAAGGACAAGAATATGTAAAACAAACGTCAGACCTAAAGACCAGTTATGTGTTCCACACTTAGAAGTATAGAGAGTTTTATTGAAGAAAGCTCTAAAAGTCTTTTAGTGTTATGTTAGTGTGTGTCATCTCCCTTAGTTGTCTTCTAATGACTGGAATGAGCCTCCAGTTTAAAAATCACAGAAGAGCCGGGTGCAGTGGCTCACACCTGTAATCCTAGCACTTTGGGTGGCTGAGGTGGGAGGATTGCCTGAGCTCAGGAGTTCGAGACCAGCCTGGGCAATACAGTGAAACCCTGATCTTACTAACATACAATAAACTAGCTTGGCATGGTAGCGTGCGTCTGTAGTCCCAGCTACTCGGCAGGCTGAGGCAAGAGAAGTTCTTGAACTAGGGAGGTGGAGGTTACGGTGAGCCGAGATCATGCTACTGCACTGCAGCCTGGGTGACAGAGCAGGACTCCATCTCAAAAAAAAAAAAAAAAAAAAAAAATCATGGAAGAACACAAGGAACCCACTAAATATGAATTTTAAGAAAATAATGAAAACAAGCACCAAGAAGGTGTATGTGAGATTACAAAAGCTGTTTAGGAGTTTTGCAATATGTTTAAGATATCTACATTGATGTACCACATAAAGAATACTACTTTTGTTTCTCAATTTATGGGAAAATAATTGAAGAAGTGCTTAGGTACTTTTTGTCAATTCATAGCCTACAAGTCACCTGTTGTAAATTCAGTTTATAATAGTGTAATTAGCTACCACATGGCCAGATTTTCTAAATGCTCTTCCTCCTGTTGGAAGCTTGACAATGTGACTGCTGCAGAATATCAATACCAATCTTTTACAGCCTTTTGCCAGAACAGCCTCAGGATATGTTGAGCTGGAGAGGTAACTGCATTAGAGAATTGAGTTTGTTCTTTTTCAAAAGACAAATATACTATCTTTGAAACTACTTACAAGGAAATAAATAGGTGTTAAATACTAGTGTATGACATCAAACTATACTTGTTAGTAATAGGAAAAACCTGGCATTGTAAAAGATATGGGATCTTTAAACTCAGAAAGTGAATGGCACCTAAGAGAGGGAAATCCCGCATACGTTATAGACAAAGTGCTAAGAGAAATAGAATCTGGCAGAAAATAACTGTAGCTTAGAACACTTCACTGTAAAGCAGAGTGTTGTCATATATGATAACAACAACTAAATAACTGCAGATGCGTTTGTAATTTCTTAGATGAGTAAGAATATGAACAGAGTTTTTGGAAATATTGTAGAACACAGCAGAATGCAGCTGAGCCTAGAAATAAAAGTTGTAAGAATAGCTGCCAGAAAAAAACATTAACTGCCTTGTTTGACAAACACTCAAAAACTAACGGTATGCTTTCATTGAGAAAGAGTTTAGTTGATATGGAAAAGCTGGTTTGTTTGGTTATTTTTGGCAAAACACTTTAACTTCTGATACATATGTAGATACACTACAGGATTTTTCAACCTGTTCATAATGGACATGTCACAGTGGACATGTTAAATTAAGAAACACTATATAAATTGTGAATAACCCTTAGGAAATCAGAGAAAACCACTTTATAAAAAAACTGCAGAAACACATAATTTATGAACAAATTTTACTTTATGTCAAATTGAATAGATTTATTTTTATGAATATCACACATACATATAAAGCTGTTATTGTTGTGAGCAGAATTTTAAGAATTGTAGGTGTTTGGCAGTTATTCGAAAACTGTGCATCTCTAGTTCTCTTTCTAACTTACTTCCTCCAATTTTCTCCAGCACTTATGAGTTGGCAGCTCTCAGTTACATATAGGGCATGATTCTCCAGGGACATACTCCAGATGGCATTGAGCTACTCCAGCAGCAATTGTATCCACAGTCTGGCTGCCTTATCCATCAGCTGTGTATGACTAGGGCTTGGCTCTTAACTCTGACAATACTTATGCTATTGCAGAAGAGACAAAATGAAATGGGCTACTGAAAACATCTATCTCCTCACAAAGTGGAGGTCTTTGCTTTTTTGTTTGTTTGTTTTTTGCTACTTTTTGAAGAAGGGTGTCTACTAGATTGTTGTAAATGCTTTTATAAGAGTTGTAAGGACATTTGGAAAGGGAATCCTCAGATATCTAATGAGCAGTACCATAAGGAGTCATTTTCGTTATTGGGATATTTTGTTCTGTCCTATGAAGAAATATAGAAGATAATTATAAAAAATAATAATCACGATTTTGTGGGGTGCCCACTGTTTCCTAAGCACTGAACTGAGCATGTGATATGCTTTTCAATTATTTTTCCAATATTAGGAATTATGGGTCAATGAAATAAGCTAACTTGTCCATAGTCGTGGAGATTATAATATGAACAAGTAGAATACGGTCCTGATATATTTTTAAATATCTCATCAAAAAAGTATACAAACATTATTTTTGAAAACAAACAAGTAGCAAATCAATAAATCAAGATACTGATGTAACTAGGGAACTTATATGACCATGTGTATACATATTTTTCTCTTTTTAATCATGTGTATTCTGGGATGTATAAAAGGATTGGGAAAAATAAAATTCATTATATTTTAGTCACAAAAGTGATATATTGATGTGAGGTTCTCACTACAGAGTAATTGTTGTTGTCCTATTTAGAATTCTCTTTGCCTATTCATGCAGTAATTATGGAAAACAGACCCACACTGTTGGTCTTCTAATAGATAACATCCAGATTGGCTCAAATTTTCCTGATTTGTGGCCTTGTTTCTAAAAATAAGTTGGCAGAATCCCAGCTATCTCTTCTACTAAAGGTACTTTTGTGACTAGTCGAGTGTATATTTTTCTATTAATTATATACATATAGATATACCCATTTATTCTTTTCTAGGCTAAATAATTTTTATAAAAGTAATACCAAGTTAAAAGTCAAGTATTTCTCCAAGATTTGTAATAAATAAAACAGCTTCTCTCACACAACTTCTCACCTCAGTGATTTGCCAACAAAAGCAGCCATTTTTAAACTCTTTTAGCTGTTTTCTTCTGATATTTACTTCCATATTTCTAAATGGTTAGGGAGTCACTGCTTGCTTTTCTAGTTTTTGACATCATCTATCTTGTTCTCACTATGAAAGATGAAATTGTAGCTATTTACCTTGCCTCAGTTCTTCCTATCAACTATATCACAGATTTTAATTAAATCAGAATTGTTTATATTGTTATAAAAATATTATTCAAATATTATTTGAGGCTGAGTATATTTCTAGTCTTCTACACATTTTTCTAGAAGTAATAATAGCCTAATCTTTTCTTTTGTTTAATTTTCTGTGTACCTCTAATGAATCATTCCTTAAATTCTCCCAGAAAACTTTAAAATTAATCTTCCTATCATCAGATACATCTAACACCATCTAAAATTTCCGTTGCTTCTTTTGACATTTTATATTCTCTGCACCCTTCTGCCACACATTCAAAGCACAAACCTACACAACTGTTGTCTAGTATTTGATATTAAATATCAAATAATAAATACATTGTTAATTCAAGGTAAAGCTCAAAGCATGGTAGCATCAGCACAAAATCTATGCTTGATAGAAACCCAGTCTTTGAGGAGCTTACCTTCTAAGAGAAGATGACATACATAACATGGATATAATTTACCAAGGCAATTCAGAGCAGTGGAAAAACTGATACAACACTACCGCTTGTTTTGCTAGCTCATTTTGAGATCCTGTTCAAACAGTTACACTCTCTCTAGGATTTTGATGTATGACAACAAGTAATCTCTCCAGTGTCTTTCAATCCCAAAACTATTTGCTTCTTCAACTATGAATGAGTCTGCGAATAATACACAATGATACAAACACATAGCATTTACCCAATAATACTCATATTTAACAAATTAATAGTAACTCTAACTTTTTAAACTGTGCTGGATCAAAACGAGTGAGAGATATTTTCTCTCACCTTTGCACAGACCAAGAAGTTACAGGATAGCTCTCAGATAAGAAATGGTTTCTCATGGGTAATTCACATGTGAAATATTTGAAAACAGGGAATATGCGCTTATCCACCTCTTTACCTCCAGCTCCTGCTATAGCAGGAAAGCTCTGATAAATGTCTGTAAAAATGAATTGAGTGAATTTTTGTGAAATCTGTGTTGAATTATAGTAAGTGAGGTTATCATAAGGGATATGTGTGAGGTTCTTTCTAATTCAACATTTTTATTTATGTGTTGAGGGAAGATGCAGATCTCAAAACATACTCATAAAATTTTAAGATGATCCTACCTTGGGAGGAGTATCGAACACCAGGGACACCAGAAATATAATCCAAAGAAGTTAGAACTGTACATAAAAAGAAACTTGGCCTTCAAAAATGTAAATGACTACATGAGGAAAAAGTGGTACAAATTCTTTCCAGGCAGGGGAATAAAAGAAATCTGGAGTCTAAGGGTGATAATAATTTGCAAATTAGATCTGTGTTTAATGTGGAATCACTGTAAACAGAGCAAGAGCTGCTGTGGCCTGGATTTAGGGAGCTTTGTGTAATAAATGGGCCAGAAAATTAGTTGCCTTCTCTATGTGATGTTGAAAATTTTCTAGATTTAAAGTGCTTTAATTTTAACTAATGTCATTAGAAATAAGAGTTAAAATGTGAATTTTGGAAGGAACCCCACAAATATGAGAGTTAATAAGAGCAATTTCTAATAATAGTTTTTATAGAGTGAGTACCTCTTATTAGTTCCTTAGATACTTTACTGGCACAAATACCTTAAGTATTGCTGACTATACTCCCTCTATTATCTGTTTACATTGTCAGAACTACCTTTCAAGTGAATATTTCTCCCATTTGACCAATGATGAGACATTCGAAGACTTCAAATAATTTGTTTGTCAATCTAGCCTGCCAATATAAAAGTCGTCTTGCTTCCAAATGTTATACTTAGGTGAGAACAAAGAAAGTAAGACTGTATCATTTAACTAAGCATGTCTGAAGGTATTTTGTTTAAATAGCATAAGCTATGCATTGTATGAAAGGAAATATATCATGAAATTGTATTATGTGTTATGCTGTAATATCCACCTGCCTTAGACAGAGGAACCCTCTCACCCTGAACCACGCTGTTAAGATGAGATTTAAGAACATTCACTCCCACCAGTCTGTTTTCCCATCTCAAAGGCAAAAGACTTCTCTATTGACTTGCACTGCTGAGATGTGAGGGGAAAGTGCATAGGACATCGGCTCCAGCATCAAACTGATGTCAGATTCATTTATGTTCCTCCAGTTGTTGGCTGGAGGAATACACACGAATGACTATACACAGATTGATCAGTCTTTTGGGGTGCATTTTCCTCAACAAAATGGGGTTGATATCACCTACCTCTTAAAGTGGCTGATGATAGTGAAATAAGATAATGCCTGAGACATACAGCTTACCAATTGGGAGTTATTATTGACTGAGTGATGAGCATTATACATATTCCCACAGGATAATATCATTGGTTCCATCCGGAAGAGCAGATTAACAGTTTCATAGGCAGTATGGCAATGAGGCCAGGCATTCCTCCACTGCATCGTCCACACTACATGGCTCATCTTTTCTTCTTTTCTCTTTGTACCTTTTCTCTCCTTCATTCTGTCCTTGACTCTACCCTCTCACACTTTTGAATTATTTGTATGTGAATCTTCCCACCCATTCACACTTCTTGCTCATTAAGACAAGGAAAAATGCCTTATTCAACTTTTTATCCCCTAATATCAATAGAGTGCTTTACCAGCAGTAAGGATTAAACAACTACCTGATAAATAAATTAAATCCAGATACTCCTTTAAATAATAACAACAGCAACAAAACACCCTCAATTTTAGAAAATAAAAACTAATAAATAATGGCACAAATTCTATTTCTTTGTTTCACATTTACGTTTTATGTTTAAGAATCAAGGCAGTAATTGATATATTAACTATGTTGATTACTTTTAACCCAGAATGAAATCTTCAATAATTTAATAAAGAATGCATACAAGGCAGAAAAGTAAAGTTTAACAGCTATTGAATTTTATTAAGCCTTAGGCAAAAATCTCATTCAGATCAAAGGAGTTTTTTGTGAAGGAAGAAAAAGGTACAAAGAAGGTTCTTTGAAAAGCACTGGTAAAGACTGAAGCTATCCAAAACAGCTTACTGTCTTTTAAGATATTATCCCAATTTGTAACATAGCACACATAAAATTCACTCATACCTGAAATCAAGAGCTTTTAGCATCTTTATTTGCTTTTCAACTGTTTTTTGTGACACTACTCATGATTTTCTTTGCAATACAATAAGTGAAATGTCTTTATCGAATATTGGGATCCAAGAATGGAAGAGGAGAGAAATACAGTTTCTGGTAAGACATGAAGTGAGTGTAGAACTATATGAACATGTACACACTTAATCACACCCACACAGTTTAATACACTTTCTTTAGGTCAAATTGTTCACTCTCTGTTTTGATGCAGTTGATTGAACTGGCTTTTACATTATGTTAATGAAATCCATTTCATGACACACTAATACTCCAATATTAAAAAATAGCCATAAATAGTCATGACATGTGAATCTCATAATCATCAGAATGTTCTTTGCAAAGATCAGAAAATGAGATGGCTTCAAGGAACAATAAGTAACATTAGCAAGATAGTTTGGAAGATTTGGGGTCAAGAAGTGTGTTGTGAGAAAAATGTGTTAAATGCATGCACACAAGGTAAAACAAACTGAAATGTATTTGAGACCCTGGTTTTATTCTACTATTTTTACTTTTTCATAGTTCTCTCTTTTCTGGATTCCGTCAAATATAGATTTTCATTGATTAATTATAAAATGGCTTTCTCCTACAGGCCAAGACAGAATGAAACCATTTAGAAAAGCATTTAAGAAGTCAGTTTTTACTGACCATCCATCTAAAAGTAGTAACAAAACTAGTGAATGAAGAGGGTGGTTTTTCTTAATTTTTAATTTGGGTGAATTGTGGAATTATTTTTTATATAGGCTATTATTAGTACTATATAAATTTAGTTTAAAATAAGAAAGAGAGAGTAAGAATAAAAAGAAGAGGAAGAAAGAGAAAAGAGGTGATACAAGCCCAAATTGTCACCTGAGCTATTCTTATAAGACTGCCCTTAATCTACATTATTTTTAACAATCCTACTTTCAGACACTACATTCTAGAAACTAGCTCAAATCTTTCCTACTATAATTTTGATATACTTAAAATGATCTATAATTAAATTATAAAGTGTGAGACACATAGATTATCTGAAAAAGGAAACATTTGGAACAATGGAGCTACTTTTAGGAATAACGTCATGTTTTCTTGATAAATGTTAACAAAGAAGCTTAATATTCTGATGAGATATACAAAGATAGAGCAATTTATTTCTAGAATCAACTTTCAATAGTTAAAGTGGAAAATGGTCAGTGTGGCAGAGCCAGTAGTCTTACCACCATTATATAATATTAATATATATAACAGTTCTATATTTATTTTTGCTTATTGATATGTGGCAAATTTGTCAGTGACTCTTTAATTTTCAGCTTGAGATAAGTATTAAATACAGTTAGCTCTAACAGAGAATATAGTTTCTCTTCACTCATAAATTCATTTGTGCATTCATTAATGCCTTCATATATGTATACATTCATAACAGACATTTTTTGATATCTCTTATTTGCATGACACATCTCAGTGATGGGAAGATCTTAAAATAATTAAGTCAAAGTTTGCAAGAGCTCATCTCTCTTACAAACTCCTGACAGGAAAACCTGCACAGGTAGGTAGTGAGGTTCTAAAACCCAAAGCTGAGTGAATTTCTTATACAGACATCACGAAATGTTATATGACAGAAAAACGCCACTGGGAATAGCCAAGCTTACCATGGGAAGTGTTTCTGGGAGTGTTGATATCCCTTCTCTTTAGGCTGTATGAGTGCCTGCTTCAAGGCTAGAAACTAAAGTCACACTGCAGTTGGCCCATATGCTTCTCTTAATTTCTTGCCCCGACTCACCAAGAACTCTGCCTCACCACTGATTCCCTTGGCTTCCAGCTCATTTCCCTCTGCTCACTCTCTTGGACTTAACAGTTGGTGCTATCTCTCAAGCCATTACCATTGCTTCTTTCCTAGACTTCAGTTCAAATTTCACTCTGGCTACTCTCTTCTTCCATGCCCTACCTGATCCTTGCATTCCTCAATCTCATCACATCCCCATGTAAGTAGTGCCCCAACTAATTCCATGCCCCAGAAGTGACACTCAACCAATGAAGACTCTAGTGAAAATATAAAGGAAAAAAGAGACTAGATACCAATCAATAAATAACCCTTATTATATAATGATTGAAATAAATCAAGCAGCAAACATCAGAATTTGCCTTTATATCTTTTTCTTGCTAATTGATTATTTAAGTTTTAAATTCCCAGAAACTGTTTTCTAGTTTCGATTGATTGACTCATTGCCCTCCACATTCTCTTATTAAGGTGTTGAGCATTTGCTCTGTAATTTAAATGGGAATTTTTATTTATAAATTGCTATTACTTAGATAGAGTCCTGGAGATAGCTCGGCTTGGGAGAGTGCATTTTTATCAAAGACCAGATAAATTTCCAGGTTGTCTAAAGTAAGACAAATTATTATCATCTTTCACATGCTCTGAATCTAAAAGTCACTTTACAAACACTATCTATGTATTAACATATAAAATATAGCCCTTTTAGAGTACTCTGCTCAATGTAGATTTTTCTATCTTCTCTCCCCTTAAGGATCTCAGAATTTTACAGGAAGAGAGTCAATTAGATAAGTAAAACAAAGAAATATTCCCAGTGACTTTATTCTAAGCTCTGATGAATTCCTGATTTATTGATAGCTGTAGCTGTCATAGCTTAAAAATTAATTAGAATTAGGTTTACTTGCATGTGACATAAAATGAAAAATAACTGTAGCTTATTTTACAAAACAGAAGATTGTTTTCTTTCTCATATATTAAAGCCCAGGGTTACAGTGCAGGACGGGTATGGTGGCTCCAAAGTGTTAGGGTTTTAGGTTCTTCGTTCTTGCCTTTTCACCCTCTCATCAAAGAGCCACAGTTCTCAAAGTGATCTCATGGTGTAAAAGGTCTGCTCTCCTGATTTCATCTGCACTCAAGGTAGCAGGAAGGAAAAAGAACCATAGAGGGTTGGCCATTTCCCCTTAAAATGCCCACACTTTTGCTTGCTTCTCATTGGCTAAAACCCAGCCCCATGGCCACGCCCTCTGGTGCTTGTGAAGCCTGGCAAATGACAGGGCGATTTGCTGCCCTGAAATAAATCTATTTTCCCTACCTTTACTCAGAAGAGGGATGAATGTGGGAGTGAGTAACCAGACATCTGTGCCCCAGTGGCTGCTCTTTCATAGCGTTTTCCTTCTGTTATAGAACAGTATGGGAAGTCCTAAGTTACAACTTCACAGAAATCAGAGCAGTCACAAGCCACCTAGCCCAAATCCCTCAACCTCCTATTGATGGGAAAAGCCTAACTAAGGCCACCAGACCAAAGAAGAAGTTGGTCTTTATTAAGTAAAAAGTAACAAGGTCTTACTAACATGCCACTTTTGAGCAAATTTAATAAAAGACTTCTTGCTTCTGTGCAGACAGAACCCTGTCCAGGACGCTGGTTTAGTGGGACTGGAGGACACAGAACCTACACCACCTGTTGGATTCTTGAGAGGAGGACCAGATTTTATTTGTCTTTGCACTTGTCAACATTACTTTACCATAACTTTGGACACGATTGATAGTCAACAAATATTTGTTGACTAAATGGATAATCAAATCATTCTGTAACTACCACTAGTCATGAGGATACTAAGAAAGTTTAAGAAATGTAATTCCTTCCCCAGCCCAAATTAGGTCTTATTCCATGCTTCCCTATCACCATGAATCCACCCAGCTGTACAAGAAACCCAACAGTTGTTCTTCATATTGCCTCTCCCTTGCGAGTAATCAATCCATCACCTAACTGGTAGATTTTACTTCATAGATAGCTTTCAAATCCATAATTTTCCCCTATCTGTGCTATTATCACCACCAAATCCAGTTACAATTGCAATTGTTTTTCTCTTGGTCACAATAGTTTCTTAACTGGTCGATGTGTTACCTCTACTCTGCCTCCTCTCCTACTTTCCACCTCCTCTCTTTCTTATATGTTTTCCCCACTGCCCTTCAATGTCATGTAATGCTCTTTGTGGCCAGGGATCCTCCTACCATCTTGAACTTTCCCCCACCACATTCCCCCTTGCTTTCTTTAGTCTCCGGCTTTCCTTCAGACCTTTACACTCAGTATGGTTTCTCCCACCACAGGATCTTTGCATATGCTGTTCTCTATGCCTGGAATATTCTTTCTTTCCCATTTTGCCTGATAACTGTCATTCATTCTTTATGTCTCAGATCAAGTTACATTTTCCTCAGACAGGCTTCTCTGACTCCCAAAATGAAGCAAAATTTAATATACACTCTCACAATCCTATGTAGTGCTCTTATATAGCACTTATCACTGTGACAATTTTGTATTTGTTTGTGTGGTTGTTTGATTAATATCTGTTACATTCAAAGGACCATAAGCCCTGTAAGAGTGGAGATTATGCTTTCTCACACTCACCCTTGCAAGCCTGTCCCAGTAAGTGCTCAATAAATACATGCTGAGTGAAGGAAGAAAGGAAAGAAGGGAATATTGTATCTGTCTTTGTTTTTGCTATACTACCTATCACAATGCTTTGAACAGAGAAAGTTCACAATGGTTTTTGAATGCAAGGACTGTACTATTATATATTTTTTTAAAAAGCTGTCGAATTGAAGTAAGGAAATCAAATTTATTACACTGTTCCAGACATATCACTAAACCTGCTGAGCTGTCCATTTTGGAATAGTTCTGATTCAGTGAACCAGTTTAGTATTAGCAGAGTGGCATCTTAGTGCTAGAACGTCTGTTCTTGCTTTCTTGCCTTGCTCCTGACATGCTGCTCATTACAAAAGTTAACTACTGAAAATTTATGTCAACCTTTCAAAAAGTGGATTCATTGTCCCAGATTTGTAGCTCAGAAGTTGTGGAGATAGTCTAATACCTCATTAAGTTTCAGGACCACTGTCAGTGAAAAGAAAAAAAAATGTACTGAAAAGAAAGGAGTCTGCACACCATACAGGTGAGTGAAAAGAGTTGAAGAAAGAGCTTTGTAGGCTTCAAGGAAGGAGGAGAAAATGTTAGCAGCTCTGTTCTTGCAATATACCTCTAGGTCTATGAATTGCCTCAGATCACTACCCAGATCTGAAGCTTTCAGACTACTCTGTAGATGTATACAGAAAAGAAGGTTTTCTCTAAAATACCTAACACATTGTAAGATGTTGGACATGGTAAGGTCACGATGGTTTTGAATGCAAAGGACATAGAGACCAGACTTTTGGGTAGCTAAGATGTGTAGCATAATTTATCAATGCTTTTGATCCTCTTAGTAACTGCCTGAGCAAAGTAGGAAGGGGATTATGCTCCATTTTTGTTATATGGCTTGCCCAAGATCAGATTCACAAGTTTCCTGCTTTCTGCCTCCCGGCTGAGTCACTCTTCTGCTGTCTTTCACAGTGTCTGTCTTAGACAAGAACTTACATCCCCCCCCAACTCTAGTGCTATTACTGAAAAATATCCACCCTCCTAGACTCTATCTTCTTCGATTCCAGCATATATCTGCTTTGTTTTGGGCTAAACGCTTAGAATTCCCTGGGCCTACTGAGTTTTAGAGCATCTCCTAGCCTTCCACTCATCTACTGTGCATCTTCTCAGGCTCCTCCTTAGGTTCTGGCCTAGACAGTCTTAATCCTTGAGGCTAATGCTTCAGAGGAGCTTTAAAATGATCTGCTTTTCTGCAGGCTGAGGTGTGCATCCTATCACCTTGGTATAGAATCCAGTTAGACATTGTCTACGTGGTGTGTTAGGATCTCTGGAAAGTTATGCATCTTTCTTAGTCAATGTTATCTTAGTGTGAGATTTAAGGAATTTGGCAAAACACAAAGTTTCCGGGCATTACATTCCTCATGAGGATTGAGGTGGTGAGATTCACACAAATTGTCCCAGGGGACTCACTTTCCTAAATAAAGAAATTATACTCTCCATTTTCTTTCAGCAGTGTCTTTTGGAACATTGACCAAGTACTATTTTTTAAACCAAAGAATATATAGAGAGCCTTATTTCTCTAGAAGACATGAAAATTGTCCAGAGCCTGAGAACAAATGAAAATACAAGGAGGCCAGGATGCAGTGGGTCACATCTGTAATCCTGGAACTTTGGGAGGCTGAAGCAGGTGGATCACTTAAGGCCAGGAGTTTGAGACTGGCCTGGGCAACATGGTGAAAACCTGTCT
This sequence comes from Mandrillus leucophaeus, assembly GCF_000951045.1. NCBI lineage: Eukaryota > Metazoa > Chordata > Mammalia > Primates > Cercopithecidae > Mandrillus > Mandrillus leucophaeus. Next base: position 2,474,420 of record NW_012105764.1, on the reverse strand, counting down.
CTACAAAAAATACAAAAATTAGCTGAGTGCGGTGGTACAAGCCTATTGTCTTGGCTGCTTGGGAGGCTGAGGTGGAAAGATTACTTGATCCCAGGAGGTTGAGGCTACAGTGAGCTGTGATCACACCACTGGTGCAGCCTGGGCAACAGAGGAAGACCTTGTCTGAAAAAAGAAAGAACAGAAGAAAGGAAAGAAAGGAAGGAAGGAAGGAAGGAAGGAAGGAAGGAGAAGAAGAAGGAGAAGGAGGAGAAGAAGAAGAAGAAGAAGGAGGAGGAGGAGAAGAAGAAGAAGAAGAAGAAGAAGAAGAAGAAGAAGAAGAAGAAGAAGAAGAAGAAGAAGAAGAAGAAGAAGAAGAAGGAGGAGGAGGAGGAGGAGGAGGAGGAGGAGAAGGAGAAGGAGAAGGAGAAGAGGAGGAGGAGGAAGAAAGGAAGAAAGGAAAGAAGGAAGGAAGGAAGGAAGGAAAGAAGAAAGGAAAGGGGAGAGAGGGAGGGGGAGGGAAAGGGAAAAAGAAAATACAAGGAGAATAAGTTGGTTAGCAGTGATAACTCCATTGAGCAAGCTTCTAAACTCTGACAGCAGGGCAAAGAGAATTTATGCTTTGTTATCTTTTGTGTTGTTTGTTGGCTGAGGTGCCCTGGCTGGGACTCAGATGTTGAGTATAAACAGAAGGCAAAGTCCTACATGGAAAGCCGTCCTTGAATTCACCCGAGTAGAGAGTACAAACTCACCACTGCTCCTCCCTTACCAGCATGGTATATCCTAACTCTCCTTATGCACCAGTTTATTAAAAATATGTCCAGTAGGAATACTCTACATCCTCACACAACCAAGATCCTGCTAGCCTAGATATCACACATGATCAGAATAACAATGAGGAAGTAAAATTATAATATTTGGTAGACTTGTAAATGGTTTCCTACAGTGGTGAAAGAATTGTATGTGACAATATCTGAATTACAATAAATAGCTGTTGATTGAATTAATATATCTATTTCTCCTAAACTAAAAGTAGCGAAAGAAAAGAGTTCTCGGAGTACTACATTATAACCATGGGTACAGAATCCCAAAAACAAGTATGTCAAGCTAGCAAAAAAAGACAATAGCATTGTGGGCTGTAGCAGATAAATTTCACTAGGAAGATAATCCTAGAAACAGTATGGAAACAAACAAGAGGAGAGGTGACTAGATTGACTATAGAACTAAAGAGGTTGGAGAATTATATATTCTCTGAAAATGATCCCAGGATAAACCCTGTATTCTGAACCATGAAAGTTGGTTGTAGCATCAGCTTCTTGGAATTTTTTTTCTAAATCAGAAACAGAGTTGTATATAAGCTTACAATAGCTCAACACCATTAGTTCCCACCAGAAAACTTTACTTTGGCTAATCACATTACAGGATGTTCTGTGGATCTCTGTGCTCTTTCAGGTAGAGGGTCAATAGCAATATACTGAGTAGTCCTGTATTCTCACTACGAGTCAATTATGTCCTTTCTGTTTCTAATCCATCCATAGGGCTGAATAGAGCCATCCAGGGATTTCCAAAACAGAACAGAGAAAATATGCACTTTATAAAAATTGAAAATATTCCAGAACCTCTCTTGTTGACTTACTTGAGTCTTCCTGCTGTTGTTGATTTCAAGTAGATACCACTTATTCAATGACAACCAAAGACACAACATATTGCTTCAATTTTTATTAATGAAATGCTAAAGGATACCACCCTAACTATGTTGAAAACAACTTGCTTATGGATGATGGTTTCAATTTAAAGAAAATAAAATTATGAATATAAAGATTTTGATTTTTGTATATTACATCATTTGCAAAGCTATCAATTGATGGATAGACAGAAGGAAGAATGGATGAATGAATGGATAGATGGATGGATAGATAGAAGATATACAGATTTGTTTGTACTGTATTACTGTAAATACTGATTGCCATTAGAGAACTTTTATGATTATTATTATTTTCCTTCTTTGAGACAGAGTCTTGCTCTGTCTCCCAGGCTGGAGTGCAGTAGTGTGATCTTGGCTCACAGCAACCTCCACCTCCTGCGTTCCAGCAGTTCTCCTGCCACAGCCTCCCTAGTAGCTGGGATTAGAGGCTCATGCCCCCATGCCTGGCTAATTTTTGTATTTTTAGTAAATATGAGGCTTCACCTTGTTGGCCAGACTGATCTCAAACCCCTCACCTTAGGTGATTCGCCCGCCTCAGCCTCCCAAAGTGCTGGTATTACAGGCATGAGCCACTGCGCCCAGTTGACAACCCATTTTTGCTGTGAAAGGTCATATACAGAAAGCATGCCAGGTCCATCAAGAGTTCTTTTACTTGGAGAAAGGAGGGTAGAGGAAAGAGCTTTCTCTCGATTTGAAATCTAGAACATTCCGTGAATAAGGTAAATGGTTTGTTCCATAATAAGTGCCATTGCTACAATTGTTCTTACTTCACTTGTTTGCATGCAAAACAGCAACAAACGGAATTTTTCATATTTTACAAATGGAAAGAGCATAGAAAGATTTAAGTTTCAAGAAAAGAGAAAATGCTTTTAAAACTAATAATAGCATATAATTGCCAGAACAGTTCAGTTGTCTAATGTTACAAAATTGATATCTCTGCAATTGTGAATTTTAAATTAAAGTCCAAAAGGACTGACTCTGTATGTGCATTCATTTTGGGATATTTATCATGGTGGGATGTTAGCTCACATCAGTACAGGTAGATAAACCTATCTTCAAGTTTGCAAGGAGCTTTATCACGTCAGGGCTGAGCACTACTACAAACTTACTTAGCATAAAGTTTTAGAGACTGAAGGGACTTAGTGTTCTGTTCGTCTGGCCTCACCCTCAGCATCCCTGACAAAGGTCATCTAGCTTTTGCAATAGCACTACCAGTGATAAGGAACTCATTGGAGAGCTTTCATTATTAGAAAACATTTTCATATGTTACAGTGAAATATGCCTTCCTAGGACCACAGTCTATGGGTTGTACTTGTAATCTTTGAAGCAACAAAAATTAATTTGATCCTTTTTCATATAAACTTTCTAGTTTGAGTGTTTGAAACAATTATTATACATTTATTATATTCCTACTTCAGATTAAATATTAATTCTTCTTAACATGGCTTGGCCACTTTTTCTCAACATGCATTACAGTTGTTCTACATTTCTTTGAAGGTGAAGCACAGACATATATAAAAGATAGAAAAGTTATCTGGGACAGGTGCAGGAGAACAACTTTTTCCTCTTTAGGTCTGAATCTGGTATTTCTATTCATATCAGTAGAGTTCACAGTAATATTCACTTTTTAGCGGCTGTATCACATTGTTAGCTTGTATCAAAATTTCTTCCTTTTATCACATAAGCATTTTATGTCATCTCCCCCTAACCTCTTCATGTATAATTTCTTTTTAAGACATAAATAAGGAAGTTTATTCTTGCTATGTTCTATTGGTTTAGGGCCAGAGTTCAGCCTTCTAAGATCTTATATGCTAGTAGCGAATTCCTTTAGATCTTTGTTTGTGTCATCTGAAATTTTTATAAACATCTTTTCTATATTTTCCTTCAAGTTGTTTTCATTTGATTATTTATAACTTTTGTTGTTGCAAAAGAATTGGAATATGATTATATAAAACTCAAAAGGATGTTTAAAATGGAATCAGGTTGAATGTGGAATAGTACAGTTAATCAAAGATAAAGTTAGTACACAGAAAGGCATAGCACAGGGTACTTCACAAAAACTAGAGTTGGGATGCAAATTTGGCTCTAATCTTCAACTTTGCTGCCCACAGTAAGAGGTCAAAAGTAAAATGTATGTCTCAGAATTCAGTACTGGTAAAGTCCTTAATATTATCTACAAATTCCTATGTGATCTCATATCCTCTTTACTCCATTACCTCTCTGACATTCTCTCCTGCAGACACCCTGGCCACTATGGAAACGCCAGGTGCTTTCTTGTCTTAGAACCCTTTCATTTTTTTTTTTATTTTCTTTTTTTTTTTTTTTTCTGAAACCTTGAATCCTCCTCCTTCAGATACTGACTTGACTCGTTCTCTCACATCCTTCAAATTTGTATCAAAAGTCATTTCTTTGGTATATTAGTCTGTTTTCATGTTGCTGATAAAGACACACCTGAGACTGGGAAGAAAAAGAGGTTTAATTGGACTTACAGTTCCACATGGCTGAGGAGGCCTCAGAATCATGGTGGCAGGCAAAAGGCACTTCTCACATGGTGGCAGCAAGAGAAAATGAGAAGGATGCAAAAGCGGAAACCCCTGATAAAACCATCAGATTTCATGAGACTTACTCACTACCACAAGAACAGTATGGGGGAAACTGCCCCCATGATTCAAATTATCTCCCACCAGGTTCCTCCCACAACATGTGGGAATTGTGGGAATACAATTCAAGACGAGATTTGGGTAGGGACACAGAGCCAAACCATATCACTTGAATATGAGTGACTTCATTTTCTTTCCCACTCTTGCCCCAGACAATACCCTTTTCTCCAAGGCTGGTCCTCTATGGCCTAAAACACTCCCTCCCAGGGTTGCTCAACACTTTGCTCTCCCAGAAGCTCTCTTTTATCTACTTTACCTCTTGTCCAGTAATACTGTGACCCTCCAACTCTGCTCAAGTTTTCCTCATCCTAATGTAAGCAAGCAAGTAAAAATCTCCTTTTTTGGTTACCCTTTTGAGCAGTCATTTTGTTTCCTCTTCTTTAAGCCACTGCCAAACCACCAATAGATATTTTTTTAAGGAAGAAAGAAATCTATATTCCATGCTTCTGCTTCCTCCTCAATTATTGTTATCTTGTAGTCTGGCTCCTGTCATCAGCATGCTACTAAAATTACTCTCTAAGGGTCACCATGACATGCCAAATCCAATAGCCTTTTCATAGTTCTTTCTATTTCTATCTGCACAACTGAATGTTATTTTCAATGATCTTGAGTGTTCTGAACATCTAATAAACAAATTTCAAAAAAATAATTACTGTTTACTTTCATTTTGTAAACAAAAGTATGCCACAGAAATCCTTTAAGAGGCCATTCTTCCTTGGCTTCTGTGAAGGATTTTTCTCCTTGGCCTTTGTCATTTCTTTGTATGCTCTTCCTTGATAATCATACACTCAATGACTTTACTCTCAGATCTGACCTTTCCCCAAAGCTCTAGTATACATTTCTAACTGCCTCTATATTTCCTTCTGTACATTCTGCTGGCACCTCAAACATAAATATTTTCAAAATTGATTTCATTAATTTTCCATCAAGCTTGTTCTTCTTATGTTTACTATTCATGATTAATACTACTTACCCTTCTTCCAGTTAACTAAACTAGAAATCTTAGCATTAGTGTTGATGCTTTCCTGCTAGTACATCTGGTGCCAACCTTGTCTATTCTACCTGAATCATACTGCTCACAGCCACTACCCCTTCTCCATCCTGTGACACTGCTTTGGTTTTTATCTCTAGTATGTGTCTCTAGCAAGACTATAAAGTCATTCTAATCAGCCATCTCATCTCAAGTCGCTCCTCCTTCCTACTCATTTTACACACTGTTATCAGATGAATATTCCTGAAACAAAGCTCTGGTTATTATACTGCCTGGCTTAAAACCTGTTATTGACAATGCATTGCTGACATTCTGGCATTCAAGATCTTCATAATTTAGAGTTTGTATAATTATTGGGAAGAAGTTGCTTTCTCGGTGTTTGAGAGCAGATCAAAGACCTGTATTCTCAAAAGAGCAGGCTACATGTTGGACTTGTTCTCACTTTATAATTCTCTGATTGATATAGGACCCTCATTTGTTTAAGGTCATTTGAGACATCATCTTTATCCTCTGAAGAACTTCCACTTTCAGTCAGGTACCAGGTTCTAGTTCTCTGGTCTCTTTTGGGGTTTCATGAGGCAGAGTTAGTGCTCTCATGGGACCTGAGACTAATTTAAAAAGCCTAAATTCTCTCTTCATCAGAAGTTTACCCTTTGTCTGCTTTTACCTGGATAGGGAGCAAAGAATGTAGTTCCATTTTTATATGTACTTTAAGCCATCATCTTGTAAATTTGGGATAAAAGATCAGTTCTCACAGGGAAATCAGACATAGGCAGTAATTTCTTAATCACACAACATAACAATTTATCGGATAGGGCCTGTGATTATGTTTAATGTTTAATATCTATAACTGTAGAATTCACAAGTAGCAGGTAAGCAGCTGGACCATCTCACTGCCGTTTCTTTAAGCTGTGAAAGACCTAAAAGAAGTAACCTTTACAGAACTTCCCAGTGATGTTTCTGCTATCAAAGTATGTAGGTTTTACATATATATATATATATATATATATATGTGTGTGTGTGTATATATATATGTATATGTGTGTGTGTATATATATGTGTGTATCTATGTGTATATATATATTAGTTTTCATATTTGGGTGTGTTTTTCAGAAAGAATGGAAGGGGGAGATTAGAGGAGAGAGTATGTGAGTAGAAAAGCAGGAAAAGAGAGGACAATGTTCATTATTTTAGAATTTGTTAAATATAAGGGAAACTTTTTATATGATGTATTAGAACACTAGGGATCAGCCTCCCAGAAACATCTATTCTACTTCAAAAGGCAAATATAATATACAAATAGAGACTTAAATGCCTTTATAAATTTGTCATGAGTGGAACAAATTGAGAGGCAAGCAATGGAATTAGCATGCGCTGACATTGGCAAAGGGGCAGAAAAAGGCTTTTAAAGAAAACAGAGGTGAGCAGAACAGAAAACATTAAGATCATAAGAGTAGAATTTTTAGATTTCATTTACTTTCACAACCAAAATAAAAAGGCAGACATGGAGACAATTGACAAAGTCAACAACTCTCTTGCAATGATGCCCGGTATTCTGAAACATATGTGAGTGTGTCTTTTTTTTTTTTTTTTTTTTTTTTTGAGACAGGATCTCACTATGTTGCTCAGGTTAGGCTCAAGCAATCCTCCTGCCTCAGCATCCCGAGTAGCTGAGATTATAGACACGAATGTAACATATGTTTTGAGTTATGTGGATGCTCTAAGTTTTCTGCCTGTCTGAGTGACAATATGGATAATCCTGACAGATTTACACAGATCCTGTCAGCAAATACCTATGGGTTTTTCCCACCTAACATCCCACAGTGCTTTCAATTGTTTCAAGCAATATGAAGTTCTGAAAACTAAATTTCTAAGTTGGAATTAACTATAGCTCATTCTAATTTTGGAAACAAAAATATGCCATACAAATCCATTAAGAGACGATCACTAAATGATACAAATGCTTGAAGTCTAGGAATCAGTGGTGTGTGTGATAAGAATATAAAATCTTCATAAGTTGGACACATTTATTGAAACTTATGAGCAGTTCAATCCCCTTGCTCCATTGAAAAGAATATTGAATATTTAGAGTAGAGGTGCCTATTGCCAGATTTGACATTTGGAGTGACAAAGCAAGAAGGAAAGGCTGGGAAGTGGCATCAGGACTAAATTTTATCCACAGGACTTGCATGATGGACTTTATAGCTGGAGGAAAATGAATGGTCTCAATATAGGAGGCTCTGGAGTTCCTTTTACTTTTGATGTCAGGAAAGCTGCTGCCTCCACATTTTCTACTCTTTTTCTTCAGCATAATGTGAGGTAGAGGGTCAGGGGACACACTTGTGGCCTCTAATGGCTAGATAATGGACCACAATAAAAGTTATGTGTCCCTAGCTGGAGGTGAAGACATATAATGGTTGACAAGATCCATTATCTAACTATTAGAACCTAGGGTAAAAGGAGACAATTATTAAATCAAGGAAAAGGAATCCATTTTCACTTATTCCAAGAAGAATTTTGCTTACGTGCTGTGCATTTTTATATAAGGACTACCCTTCTCTTCAAGTAATAAATAATAATTACAACAGCTAGTGTTTATTGAGCATTTACAATATGCTAATTGCCTTCACAAAGAACATGATCTTAGGAATCAGACACCCCACTTTGAAATTTTGGCTTCAGCACTTGAAAGAAGTCAACCTCTCCACATGTCAGTTTTATTATATGGAGAACAATGATAATATCATTATACGTATCATATGATTACCAAGTATGGCATATATTGAGCCCACAATAAAGATGCTAGTTATTATTATTGCTGTTGAAATAGAGCTATTGTTGACATTTATAGATAGCAGATATTTTGTTCGGATCTCTGATTAGCACCATGTGATGAATTAAGAAATAAAGGGGATGAAGTGGAGATATTTAATCTGGAGCTTTGTTAATAAATTTTTATAGACTTTTAAAATATCATTGGCCCATTGAAAGAAACCAAAAAATATTTCATTTTGTTGTGCATTTGGGTGGGTGAAACACTCCATGGTTTTCACCAAAGTCTCAAAAGAGTTCTTGGTCCTCAAAATTCTAAGAACCCCTGCTAAACTAAATTTCATGTATTACTTTATCTATCAAGTAATGCAGGGTGATTATTGAGCAAACATTTAAAAATAAAACCATTTTTTTCTCCTTTAAACTGCCTTTTTAAAGATTGGGAAAAATAAAATATAAAAAGCAATGACAGATACATATTCTGTATGCTGAGTGCCAAAATAGTTGCATACATGTCACAACACAATTATTCATTTTTCATATCTCCTTAAGATAAATCTCTTTTCAAGACACATTTGGAAGAAACAAAACCAAGTCAGTTATGAAGGTGAGAAGCTATGGATTTAGTGTCTTGGTAATCATTCCTTAGCAATCAATAGATACATCTTTAGCCGCTTCTTTTGGCCTTTGGAGAACCTTGAATTTGAGTTGAGATTCCCATTAACATAATGGTATCATGATATCGACATTACCTTTTCTCATATGGCACTTGGAGAAGGATCTACAGCAACCTCTTTCACTCCTTGAGATATAACTATCATCTATGCAGGATCAGTCTCTGTCCAACTAATGTGGGACTGTTAGAGCAACTGAAACATCAGAAGTGGATTTGTGGGCCCCAGTGTAGGTAGCTCCAGTGATAGATGCACTGAAGGCCCCGACTTCAGGACAATGCAATATGTCAATGTAGCAAAACTGCCCTTGTACCACATGAATATATACAAATTTTTAAAAATTAAAAAATAAAAATAAATATTACTCATTTTCATGGAGAAGAATTATACACAATGGTTTAAGAGCACACACTCTAAAGATGGGCCACAAGGGCTGAAATCCCAGCTGTGTCATTACCAGCTGTGCAACCATTGGCAGGTTAAGACACCTACCTCCGTATCTTTTTCTCTGTAAAATGGGGGTACATATAATATTTACCTCAAAGGACTGTCGTAAGAGGATTAAGTGTATTAACATGTATATAAATCACTACAACAGTGCTTGGCATATATGAGCTCTAACTATTAGCTATTAATGGATCATTATTTATGTAATCCACTTCTTAGGGATTAAGAAGAAAATATCTGGGTGCTAATCCTATTTTCCCTGCTGAATGACCTTTATTTTACATTTAGACAAATTGATAACTCTTTTCGATGCCATTTTTCTTACTTTGATGAGAAAATAATCCCCAAGCCCATGATGGTATGTGAAATCAAAAATGTACCAGTGCTTTGTAAATTGTTGAGCCCTGGGAATATTTTTATTTTTATTTGAGAAGGAGTTTCACTCTTGTTGCCCAGACTGGAGTGCAATGCCGGGACCTCGGCTCACTGCAACCTCCACCTCCCAAGTTCAAGAGATTTTCCTGTCTCAGCCTCCCGAGTAGCTGGGATTAGAGGCATGTGCCACCACACCTGGCTAATTTTGTCTCTTTAGTAAAGTCAGGGTTTCACCATGTTGGTCAGGCTGGTCTCAAATTCCTGACCTCGGGTGATCCGCCCAACTTGGCCTCCCAAAGTGCTGGGATTGCAGGAGTGAGCCACGGCGCCCGGCCACCGTTTTTAAACATACTAAGATTCAAATATATCTGCAAAATTTATCATGCATTGTGTTTTTTTGAAAGCATTTTGTAATTAATTCTAAATACCTGCAGAAGCAAAATGCTTATTACAGAGCCTAGAGGATGTTTTATGCCTTATTTGTGCATGTTTTATGCGGCATAAGGAGAAACTGCGGCACATAGATTTTTCTAAGAAATGTTCTAGTTAATCTTAGTTAAGGCTTTGGTCAGCTTCACCGTTTCTTAGTTTTTGGATGGCGAAGGGGGTGAATTTCTGAATGAACCAGAATTCTGGTTCAAGGAAACAGCTGACCCCATTGCTGACTCCTTCATTTGGAGAAGTTGAGTGGAAGTTATTGAATATTAACGAATTTTAGTTTCACAGCATTTCTTCAAAATTCTAGTTTTTTTTTTTTAACTAGTTTTTAAATATTTTTGACTGAATTTTCACTGTTTTAATTTTGGAAGCATAGCATTTAGGTGATTCTCACGTTGGTTTGATTAGTCTTATATTTTATCCTTGTTTACCAGGACTTGAAGATCTATAAAATCAATGTGTATGAACATGTGCTTGCTCAAAGCCTTTTCTGTTTCTGTTGTTTGTCATGATGAGCTGGAAATGCTTTCCTAATCTCACTGCATAACCTTCTACCCAGGATTTCTGGAGTCACTAAAAAGACCTTCTGATTGTTTACACCTCAACTTTTTAAGGAAAAGGAATCCAGAAGCTGTCAGTGTATCCACTCCTCTATCAGTTGTCTGTCATTGCATAACAAACTACCCTAACACTGAACTGGCTTAAAGCAACTATGCTTTATTATTTCTCACTCTTATATGGGTTGCTGGGTGATTTGGTGTTGCCTGGTGTTGCCTGGGCCTATTCATGTGTTTGCCATCAGCCGATGGGTTGGCTGGGACCTGAGCTTAGCTGGGATTGTTGGGTAACTGGGTCTGTCTCTCCATGTGGCCTTTCATCCTGAGATTCCATACAGGGTGGTCCCTGGGTAACATTCCAAAAGGAAAAAAATAGCATGTGTGAGTTCAGGAGCCGTAGGGGTTTTGACTCTTGAACTCACCCAATGCCATTTCTATCTTATTCTATTGGTCAAAGCATGTCGCAAATAAGGACAGTGCAGGTGTAAGGGCTAGGAGAATAGATTCTACATCTTTATGGGAGAAACTGCAAGGGATTTGTGTATATGTTTAATCTATCGAAATGTCTGGTTTTTTTTTTTTTTTTTTTAGCCAATGGCTTCTTTGTTAGAATGTTGACAGAAACTGTGAATTTTTGTCAGTGGCACTGGAGAAAGCCAAAAGATTTCTATATCAGAGACAGTACCCCATTCACATTTACTTAGGGTAGTCCCATGTTGTTAATTATTACTCAATGTATATTAATTAGGCAACCATTCCTCTACATACAAGTACTGAGCTCTTTGTGTTTTACCAGAAACTTTACAAGACTGTTCATCCTTATACTGAATTTAGCTGTCCTTTGAGGGAAAATGAGCATGTCATATTTTCATAAGTTTATAGAAAACCAAAATCAGGGTCAATATCCTGGTTCTAAACAGTATTAAGCTCCTACTGTGTACAGAAAAAATGCTACGTTTGGGGATTTTCAAATGGTATAAGGCTTGATCTCTAGCTGCAAGCTTAAATTTTAGCTCAACGAAACAGTCACAACTTAGTAATAAAATATTAACTTTTGAATTATTTAGCACACATTTATGGGATGTCTCCTATATACTTAGGCTCTATATTAGGCATTGCGAATATAAAAATGAACTCAGCTGGGTCTCTGGTCTCATGATTTAGAGTGTAGTTAGGGAAGCAGAATATGAACAAGTAACAAAAGTAACTTAAGCTAGTAAAAAAGTAATAAAAACAAGGACAAATTAGTATTATAAATGCTCTGACAGAAGATTAGATGAGATACACAGAAGATGTGTTTTGAGGAATAGAATCTGCTACAAAGAAGAGGTGAGGCTTGAGTTGAGAGTTGAGTCTTGAAAAGTGGGCAAATGATATTCCTGCTGACCAGTAATGTCTGAGGTTCAGGAAGATGAAGCAGCATGAACACAGGGATATGGAACACGGAAACCATGGGAAACACCAGGAGCTTGCAGTTTGTTGTGTAACTGAAACCCAGGATTCAGGGTGCGATGAAGAAGGGGAGCAAGGAAGAAAGAAACAAAAAGAAGTAATAAGCAATAAATAGACATGGCCAGTGACTTAATAATGGAGAACCTAAAATATCTTCTTATGACGTTTGGATTTGCATCCATATATAATGGGAATTTGTTCAAGAATTTTAATCAGAGGATGACATAATCAAAGCATTTTAAGAAGATCACTGACTTCTATAAGTAAGATAAGTTGACTATGGCAGTACTAGAGATAGAGAAAGTTGACAGGTTGTTGCACTATCTAAGTGAGCTATGATTAGAACTTGGGTAGTGGCAGAACGGATAGAGAGAGGTGATTCATAGCTTCAATAGACATGTATTGTGTCTTCTAGGTACTGGATGCCAGGTGATATGTCAAGTGCTGGGAGTATTGTGGCATAGAACTGAACCTGTAACTGTGCAAAGAGAGTACTCAAAGGCAGATGTAAAAATTTTTCAAAAGCTTCAGGTAAAAGAACCTGTTTCTTAACTGAATGTAGGAAGAAAATAAAAGGGGGGAGACCCCAGAAATCCCAAGACGAGGGAATGGTGGTACCTTAACAAAAAACTGTTATACAATTTAAACAGTATGTAATAGTAGATCAAGAAAGTACATTCTTTTACAAGTAAGCAAAGACTGAAAGTGAAAACATGAGTATCCAAAGAAGGATTTTAGAGGTATCAATTTTAGTTGTATTTATGTATTGTTTCCAGTTTTCAAAGATGACACTATGAACAAGAGTGTGGGGTGTGTGTGCCTGGGTGGCATGAGGTCTGATGGAATTATTCTACTCCTTTTTATCTTGTCTGTCCTTGACAAAGTCTGTCATATCTTCCTATGTATGGTTTAATTGAACTTGACCCTAAGATTTGATTATTTCAATTCCCTGTGGCTCAATAATTGGGTCCCATGTGTGGTATGGGGAGGTTGCACTGGGTATCCCACAGTGCTGCTTATGTGGGTGGATTAAATTAAAACTTCCAAGTATATCGCCTGCTCCTGATTTGATCATGACCATAAAAATATATTTTCTGTTAATTTTTTCTATGTAAAGCCAACTATAAGAAAACAATCAATAATAGTAACTCTCTTCCTCTCTGTTTACATGTTCATCTTTAGCTAACACTATTACACTGTGACTAGGATTCATTATTATATTCTGGGTATCTATTTCATCTATTGTGGCATAAATACCAACTTCCTGTCACAATGATAAACGCATTAGGTGACTAATACTCAATGTTTGACATTCATCTTGCTTCTAGCTTTTCATTAGGTCAGTCAGGAAACCTTTATTGAGTTCACATTCTGTGCTCAGCGGTATAAGACTTAGGGGAAGCAGCTTTGAGGAGGATGCAAAATCATCCTTCACCATCAAAAGAAGAGATGCAGATACGTAAACAAATACCTGACACATATTATTCATTCATTCATTAAGTTCCTGTTCTGTATTTGGCTACAGAAATAGAGAAATAATGCTGCTCTCAAAATGTTTAAAGTTGGGTGAGTATCTAAGTGATTATGAACATCTTATAATATTTGGCACTTTACATTAACTTACTAAGTATCTTATAAGTTATACAGGGTAGGTGTTATTATCCGTATTATCAAGCCACTCAAGAAGCTTAAGCAACTTGCATCAAGTCACATGGGGAACTAGGACTGAGTTAGCATCAATTATGTGTGAGTGCTAACTCTATGGTCTCTCCTTAAAACAGGAGAACTTAGCATAATGTTCTAAGTTATAATTAAAAATACCACCAACAATAATATTCAGAACAACAAGATTTTCTCTTATCATTGCCCCTCCTTTCTTTACTGTCTCTCTCACACACTTTGTAGCTGAACTCCCTGAAAATATAGCTTGCATTGTCAAATTTACATCACTTTTGCCTTTCAACCACAGTAGTGTCCAGATCTTTGAAACCCCAAATACACAGATACATAGAAATATGCTGGCCCCCGGGGCCAATAAAAAAAAATCTTTCTTACTTAAAAAGGGATCTCATAGTTGCCAGTGAAATATACTCTTTTTAGTTTTTATTTGACGTAGCAGTAAGGAAGTAGCAGTAAGCAGTAAGGAAGCATGGTGAAAAGATTATGTGTTTCAGTATTGGACTTCTCTGAGTGAAATCCCAGTGCAACATGGATTTGTAACTGGCTCTGTGACCTCTGCCAGTTACTTAGGTTCCCTGGGCCTTAGTTTCTTCATATATAAAGCAGGAATGATGATACTCATCATAATACCTCTGGATGTGTTGTAAGAATTAATAATTTGTTCTTAACATGACAGCAAAATATCTTATACTTTTCAAGCACTCAATAAATATAACTGTTATTATTTATCATCATCATGAAAACCTCTACTGCCTGTAATAAAGTTGATAACCTCCTTCTCTCTCTCTCTTTTTTTTTTTTTTTTTTTTGGAGATGGAGTCTCCTTCTGTTGCCCAGGCTGGAGTGCAGTGGCGTGATCTCGGCTCACTGCAAGCTCGGCCTCCCGGGTTCACGTCAGTCTCCTGCCTCAGCCTCCTGGGTAGCTGGAACCACAGGTGCCCACCACCACACCCCACTAATTTTTTTTTGTATTTTGACTAGAGACAGGGTTTCACCATGTTAGCCAGGATGACCTCGATCTCCTGACCTCGTGATCGGCCCATCTCGGCCTCCCAAAGTGCTGGGACTACAGGCGTGAGCCACCGTGCCCGGCCCCTTCCTTCTTCTTTCAATTTCCTTCTCCCTACAGTTTATCCAGGCAGGTTTTTCCTGCACATATTTTCCCCTTTGTTGTTCCTTTTCTTCTGCTGCTCATACTTTAAATTCCAGCATCCCCCACTGTCCTGTTCTTGGCCCAGCTCTTTTCATATTCTCACTATTTATCATAGGACATGCCCACCCTTCTTGTGATTTCCACTGCCTCTAATATATTTCCTAAAGTTATGTGTGCATGCTAGTGCTTTCTTCCAAGCCTAAGACCTATGTCCCCAAATATCTACTAGGCATCCCCAAGACAAGGTGTTTAAGCAGCTCGCACTCGGCTGGCCCAATGTTGGATTACAAATAACTCCTCCCTTTTCTCCTTCTACTGATAATAAATAAAACTTTCTTCCCTATATTCCTTATCATCAGGAAAATATTCCATCACCTATCCAGTTACTGAGACCAGCAATCTGAGTATCATCCTACATTACTCTTCTTGCCAGCCCCCAATCCAGTTAAAAATCAAGCACTATTGATTATATCTCTTCAACATCTCTTGTCTTCTGTTGTGCTCTGTGCATATTGGAGCTGCCCTGGCTTAGACCCACCTCATCATTCCCATCCCCTAACCTCTCAACTGGTTTTCCTGCCTTCAGGGAAACAACTTCTCCCACAGTTCACCCACTCACTCATGCCAGAATAGCCTTTCCAAAATGTGCGTGGTAAACTTTTGTGTGTATGTGTGTGTGCGCATACAAATATATACACACACATAATAATTATATACCTATAATATATTATATATATTTGTATTTTGCATATATACTTCTTATATATATACACACACACAATATAAAATGTATTTTTATATACGTTATATAAATATATATACACACACAAGTTTATTACAAACAAAAGTTTATCATTGACATTTTGGAAAGGTTTTTTATATATATGATACTACTATCATATATATGATACGTTGTAGTGTCTCATATATATGTGTTCCTCACTTTGTTGTAATATATATACATAAAATAACCTTATATATCATATATGTAATAATGTCATATGTCATATATATGTCATGCATATAGTCATATAGTCATATGCATGACATATATATGACATATATATGACACACACATATATATATGTATGATACTACAACAAAGTGAGGAACACATATAGGCAAAATGGGGACATAAAAATAAGCCACTTAAGTTCAAATGGAATTAGCCAACATAATGCTCAAGTGGTAGATCCCCAAGATTCAGGATTTCCTGCCTCCCACCCCATTCTGCTGTGTTGAGGCCCTTCATAATCCTTGGGACTGTGAATTTGGTGGATTTTGCTTCTATGATTAGGTTGTTATACAGCACGGCTGACTTTAAGAAAGAGAGATTATCCAGGTGGATCTGACCTAATCAGAGGAGCCCTTAAGAAAGCAGACAATTTTTTTCTGGCTAGTTGTAGAAGAGGAAGTCAGAAATTTTCAGTTTAAGAAGGATGTTGTGTACCTACTTGCTTGGAAATAAGAGGAACTCATGAAGGAATAGGTGCAGCCTCTAGAACCTAAAGGTGGCTGCAAACTGAAAGCCAGGAAAGATGCTAGGACTTCAGTCCTGCAATTGCAAGAAACTGAATTCTACCCAAGAATGAGCTTGGAAGAGGATTTTCCCCAGAGCTCTATGAAAGTGAGGTAGTCTCAACAACATCTTGATTTTGGGCTTGTGAGACTAAGCAAAGAACCTATGTAGGCCATTCTAGACTTCTGAGCTACAAAAATATAAGCTGAAGAATAGATGCTTTCAAGCTCATAAGTTTCTGGTAATTTGTTATGTAGCAATAGAAAACTAATGTATCAACTCGTAGTTGACACTAGTTTATGTCAATCAGTTATTGAGTATTGAAAGAATGGAGGGATGGATGGGGGGGTGGATAGAGATTGATATGTGGGTGAGTGAGAAAATGAACGTTTTATCAGGCTCAATGCCATGTTCTGAGAGCTTAATCTAGTGTAGGGCATACATTTGGCCCTTGACAAAAATCGTTTGATTTAAACATATGATGGGAATAGAGAAGAGTATGATACTCTGTGCTTTGAGTGCTAACAAATTATTCATTCCATAAACCAAGTGGGGATGTGGGGTGGAGAGAAGTGGAGAGTGATAGGAGATGGAAAAACAGGCAGGGGCTGAACACCAAAGCTCTCCTACCTGATCTTAAGGAGTTTTAGTCCTTTATTTATGAGTGCAAAAACTCTCTATCTTAATTCTTTTAACATTTACTTTCAATATCTACCCCAGTATGCTTTACTTCTTATTTTGTTTTTATTATTGTTAACTTAGTAGGTTTTAAAAATTATTATATATGAAACCCTCTTGTTTACTTTTATAATTTAACATTTCCCTTCTCACTACAAAGCAATAGATTCAATAATTACCTCTAGCTTTTTGTAGTCTTGTGTATATTCCTGTCTCTCTGACACAATTATTACTAGTGGTTGGTTTATGAATTAGAAAAGTTGATTAAAGAAGGAACTCATAAAAATGATGCATAAAGTACTACAGGTACTTCAATTTATCCCCCTTGGGCATAGGGCCAATGCCTGTTCTTGAGAATAGGTTCTCTGGGTGTGTCTCCAGTCTTACCCCAACCACCCCAATAAGGCACATGTACGGTTCCCTATTAGGGTTCTTTAAAGTAGCTGTACAATTCAAAGACAATCTGAGTATAGACTCCTGCTAGAGTTTTATGATGCTTTCCTCCATCTTTACGTTTGTCTCACCTACCCCTAATTTGAATAGTTGTTAACAAAAGATTTGATTTACTTTTCATGGAAACAATTTTCTACCTTTTCTCAATTCCTTTGTATTGATTTGTGTAGTATTTGAGCAACAGTTCATTTATATGCTATCATTAACAAGGACAATCACATTAACGGATTTGGGAATAAACCATCTGATTCTTGGAAAGCTTGTCCCACAAATGGTGGGTGCAGCAAGGCACAAGCAAAGAGGAGCTCATTTGCCAGATTGAGCATTCAGAATGCTGTGGCTATTTGCCCCAGTATTTTACAGATGGAGGGGAGTGTGGATTCGTCCACTAAGATGGTTGAGTGAAGACCAGTAAAAAGGTATTTTATATTACAACCTCTGCAATTTCGGTCAGGTCACTTAATCTCATGCCTCGGTTTCCTCATTTATAAAACAAAGATTATATTAGCACATATGTTTGTTTATTGGCTAGTCAAGTGGAACAGTGTTATTGAAAAAAGAACAAAGAAATTTGTAACCGTTTGTGATCAATTAGTTGTAAAAACCAAAAACCACTGCACTATGACCAGCCAGCTCCCACTTTAATGGGCATTTGTGGTTGTTAAAAAAGCAGTACATAAGAAATGCTTAAAAACATGTATGGCACATAATAAGCATTCAAAAATTAAAGGAAATAAAAGTAAAATAAAATTTAAGATAATTGCTATTATTTATAACCCCTTGAAATTATTTTCTGTTACAAAGTAGTATGAATATTATTGTCACCACTGTTGTCGTTGTCATAATTATGTGAGAATAACTAGCATGTTGACCGCTTACTATATGCCTGGCATGATGAGGAACACTTTGTGTGCATTAACAGTCATCCCTCAGTATCACCAGGGGAGTGGACACACCCCACCCCATACCAAAATCCTTGAATATTCAAGTCCCACAGTCAGTCCTGCAGAATCTGAGTATGTGGGAAGTTGGTTCTCTGTCTTCCTGTATTTCTGCATCTGACAAATACTGTAATTTTGATCTGCATTTAGTTGCAGATGCAGAATCTGTGGAAATAGCAGGCCGATTGTATTTATTGAAAAATGCCCGCATGTAAACGGACCAGCAAAGTTCAAACTCCAGTTATTGAAGGTGACCTGTATTTCATTTTGCGACTTGCCCAAGGTCACACAGCTATTAAGTGATGGATCCAAAAGAGAAAATCAACCATTTTGATTCCAGAATTTCTGCTCTTTGTCTGTTTATGCTATTCTTTTTCCAAAAAGAATTTCAAATTTGACTCACAAGAATACATTGAACACAGTAATATACCATAAATTAAAAACAACCTTATGCTACCAATAAAAACTTAGCTAGCTCCTTTTAATACCTTCATACATATATGTATATGAAGTTTTCTGCTTAATGACAATTCCCAAATCTAGTCACCACTAAAGTAAATTTCTGTTTTATAATTAGAAGGCATAGTATTTTTCCATTACATAAAAATGTCTGAAATCCATAGGTGTTACATTTCTTATCAGGAGGCCAAATTCACTACTCAGTCTCATATGCCATCAACTGTAATAAAGGCAAAAGTTGTCACAAATACACGTAGCCATTAAGAATGGAGTATGAACCAAAATCAAAAATCTAGTTCATCATTGTGTTTCTTCCTCTTTCCATGGAAGTTAATCAGAGGAAGCCCTTTAGTTTTGACTCTTGTCTAATCTATCCAACCCTTTATCCAGTGATGACTTTATGTTTTCTGCCTCTTTGTAGATACTACCAGCCTGGGCACCACATCAAAATGGAAATTAAACCGGCAATCCAGAACACATTGATTTATGAGGTTGCATTTCTCCCTTACACTTTATAATATTTTTGAGCAATCATAAATTAAACATAAAATCAATTTAAATTAAAAGGTAAGGGGCAGTAGACCCTCAGGTGGATGCTTAATGGTTTGCTGGTTTTATGAAATATAAAAAAAAACTAAGCTTTATACAGGTGTTATTATTATTAAATATTTCTTACACACTAACAATATGCCATCAATTTATATTTACTCAAAACCCAATTACCTAATTTTTGAGTTATGTAGCCTGCCCAATTCTACAATTAAACCTTTGGCCATTTATTTCATTCTAAATGTTGGCTCTTCAAGATAAAAAATGTTAGGAGAAGAAAAATTACATTGTTGTATTTTAGAAGCTCTATTAAAACTTAGGAAGAGCCTCCTCATTGGGAAATTATTCATTTTCAATTATTCAGATTTTAAAAGTCCTACTTTTGGAGGACATTGCATGATAAGAGAATGTTTACAAGACGATGCTGTGAGAAAGACTATGTGAAACATGTCCATAATTATTTATTTGCATTACATATCTACTAATTTATTCAACACAAATTTATTGTATTTATAAAACATGCATTGCATTAGGAATAAAGCAGAGAAAAGAAAACCAACAGTTATGGGCTTGGCTTCATGACACCTGCATTCTAAAGAGAGAAAAGTAGGCATAAACAATGAATTATTTCACTAAAACTAAACAGGAATACTTTCTAGTGCTTATTGTACAGTAGCTACCATTCTAAGTGTTCTCTGTATGTTAGCTCATGTCATCTTCCTACCAACCTTATAACAATCATACAGTAATTATCTGTATTTTATAGAGGTAGAAATTGAGGCTCAGGGGTGTTAAATAACTTGTCCATATCTAACAACTGGGATGTGATGATACTGGGGCTTGGACCCAGCAGTCTGGCATCCAGGGGTAGATGCTGGATCCTTTAGCTATTCTGCCTTTCCAATGCGGTGAATTATTATGAAGGGGATGAACTTGCCAGGCCACAGGTAGTGTCAGAGGTGCATGAACCAGAGCAACTCCATCTTAAATAGGAGCTGGGTAAAATAAGACTGAAACCTACTGGGCTGTATTCCCAGATGGTAAAGGCATTCTAAGTCGCAGGATGGGATAGGAGATCAACACAAAATACAAGTCATAGAGACCTTGCTGATAAAACAGGCTGCAGTAAAAGGAGCTGGTCAAAACCCACCAAAACCAAGATGGCCACAAGAGTGACCTCTGGTCATCCTCACTACTACGCTCCCATCAGTGCCATGACAGTTTACAAATGCCATGGCAGCATCAGGAAGTTACCTATATGGTCTAAAAAGGGGAGGCATGAATAATCCGCCCCTTGTTTAGCATATCATCAAAACATAACCATAAAAATGGACAACCAGTAGCCCACCAGGCTGCTCTGTCTATGGCATAGCCATTCTTTTATTCCTTTACTCTCTTAGTAAACTTTCTTTCACTTTGCACAGTAGACGCCCTGAATTCTTTGTTGTGCGAGATCCATGAACGCTTTCTCGGGATCTGGATGGAAACCCCTTTCCTGTAACACATTTTTCTGTCCTGTAACAGTACTGCCAGGGAGATCAAGTAAGATTTTTCTCTAGAAAATTACAATTGGAATGATATATATAAAGCTAAATAGTAATGAACTAGAGATTAATGTAGGCAGGTAGCAGATGTTGACATAGGTACAAGGACCCAAATGTGCTAAGAGACTAAGTGAGAAGAGTGAGGGGAATTAGAGCAACCAAGAGATGTCCAGAGTAGTTGAAGTGCAGGCAGTCAGGAGCATGGGTCGGTAGAGCTGGAAAAAAAAACAGGAAAGGTCCGCTGGGTTTGGCTGCCTCTGATTTCATTCTCCATATATTGAGACTCTCTTTACATCAATGAATTTCAACTTTGGTTGCAATTAGAATCACCTGGGGAGCTTTTACAACACCTCACCCCAGACCAGTTATATCAGAATCTCTGGAGGAGGGACCCAGGCATCAGTAGGTTCTAAAGACCCCCACGTATTTCCGATGTGCAGCCAAGGTTGAGAACCATTGTGCTAGATGATCCTCAGACTACTGCCTAAATTAGAAATCTCTAGAGCCAAGCGTGTGAACAATATTATTATGATGATCAAATGTGGTTTTAAATTTTGAGTACGTGTTATTTGGCGAAATAGAGTGAAGGAGTGTATGATAGAGGCAAGTATCAGTTGCATGAATCCTCAAACAAAAGGAAAAGTTTCCAGCCTAACTGTGGGACAACTGGGTGGAGAGTACACATGCTCTGGTTGTGCTGACCTGAGATCAGAAATGTTCTAACTCCCTGGGCGAGAGAAGACAAGCCAAAGTCTGAGGATGAAGCGTGCCTTTAATGTAGGGACCTCCCTTCCCCACAGTGCTCCATCCACCCTCTGGGCTAAGGTGTAGAGGTAAGTGGGTGGGGAAGGATAAAAGCAAGCTCCCAAGTTTAACCTGAAAGTTTATGTTCCATGGGCATCATTGAAAAGAAAAGAACTAGGAGAGATGGTGACCTGTCAACAACCTGCCTTGAGGGAGAGTTTAATCCTGGCGGCTGTCAGTCAGGAATCTTCAGGAAACAAATGAAGACATTCGATGTCTGAAAGAACGAAGATTATGGGCCAGGTGCAGTGACTCATGCCTGTTATCCCAGCACTTTGGGAGGTTGAGGTGGGAGGATCACTTGAGCCTGGGAGACCGAGGCTGTAGTGAGCCATAATTGTGCCACTGCATGCCAACCTTGGTGACAGAGTGAGACTCTGTCTCAAAAAAAAAAAAGAAGATTGCGATGCCTCTTTCCAAAATAATAAAATGTTTATTTCAACATAACACAAAACTTAAGCATATGCTGAAGGTATCTGACTACAAGAATCTGAATATTTATATTTATTAAGCTGAACTCTTTCTCTCCTCTTCCTCCTCCTTTCTCTTTTTCAATGCCCCTTGGTAATTCAGTAGTGGAATAAAAGGTCTTATGGTAAAGGTGGGATTAAATATGTTTTACAGGGATTTTGAAGAAGGAATTAAAGAAAGACATAAGCAGATATCAAAATATCAGTATGAAGGCTATTTCTGCAGACCAGGTGAGATATGACAGTAGCTTGGAGTAAAGCCTAATGGCAGTAGAGAAGGAAAAAATGGGAAGAGAGTGAGATTTGGCCATAAGCAACAATGATAGCTAAAGCAAAAGGGATGATGACAGATAAGTGATAAGAGAGATAAACATAGAGATATCAAAAAAAAAATCTTGCTAGCTACCACTTATTTCTACTTTGCCCCCAAATTACATTTTTATAATTTATTACCTTTTTATGTTTTAAAGTGAGTGACTAATAATGGAATAATCAAATAAATATGTAATATATATCTTATTAAGTACATAAAATAGTCTGGAAAAAATACTCCCAAATGTTGAGAGTGATTAACTCTAGGTGGATGGTATCACTGTGGTGATTCTAAGAATAAAAACAGTGAACACATGTTGAGCATATGTGTGCCAGGAAAATCCTTGTACTTTTGCTCACATTATCCATTTAATCTTCATTTTCCAGGGTATGGAAATGTTTCTTTGAGCTGGTACATAAAAAAGAATATTGAGTATTTAAAATATTTTAAAATATATTATTAAAATTAACATAATATTGAGGTGAACTAAAATCACAACTCAGTTTATTAGAGAATAAACCACTGTAAAAATCACTATAATAGTTGCTAAACATTTATTGTGTACCAAGAACTGTACTAGGTGTTTTAGAAATATTAACTCATTTAATTAAATTCTCACAATTCATTTAGGTGAATACTATAGTCATCCCTAATTTCCCATGGTGGTGGTGGGGAAGTATATCTTAGAGGGATTAACTATGTGCAATAATGACTATAATAGTTGCTAAACATTTGTTGTGTACCAAGAACTGTACTAGGTGTTTTACAAGTATTAACTCATTAAATTCTCATAATTCATTGAGGGAGTACTATAATCATCCCTACTTTGCCAGTGGTGGTGGTGGGGAAGTATATCTTAGAGTAAGTATGTCTTCCCTAGTCATATATTTGTGTGACTCTATAGACTGAAATTCAGGAGAGAAATGCAGAATTCAGTGTTTAAGAGCTAGAGCCTTACTCTCCATCATGGAGATTTCCAAGAAGGCCGCCTTTTTTCAGACATAGACGAACATATAACATTACAATCTTTCAAATAGTTAACGTCTCATTTTTACAAAGGAGGTTGTAATCCTGTGTTATTCAAGTTATATGGTTAGGTCTAAATAACACTTTCCAAACATTTTACCGAGTGCAACCAAAGAAAGAAAAAACAATAAATGTATTTGATTGTGGAGATGCCTGGAAAATTTTCACTGAAAGCAAAATATAGCCATTTTAAGTTAATAGTTTTTATTATCCACCCCTCAGTTCTACCATAGGCTTTCATTTATTGTAATTGAATTCAAGGAGGAACTAAGTCTGAATATCAAATGCGACAAGGACCACATTTTGAAAGGGAGGAATTTCAGACTGCTTATCAAAGAAATATTCATATAAATATAACTAACATTAACCACTCAGACATTAAAGTTAAGGAGCTCAAATGCTCACTTGGGCTTTTGATATTTTTAGAGCCCAATATATGTAATCAGTGGTAAATGATCAGATCCTAATAGTCGTATCATGTAAATAAGCTCTCCTAAATATATTTTCATTGCAGTTTATTCCAAAATCCTCTTCACCAAAGTCATTTGTTCATTGTTTCAGCTAGGAAAAGCAAAATTTACATTCCCATAGCAAAGGAAAAATATATACTCTTATCTCTTGCTCTTGTATACCTAAAATGTAATTTTAGTGTTTTTTGTTGTTGTTATTTATTTGTTTGTTTGTTTTGAGACCAAGATGAGAATAAAGTTGCAATGGCCAATTTTTAAATTAACACAGTTATTTTAACTAACTCAACACCAAGCAGAGAAGCATTTTTCAAACTTTTAAGTACTTGAATTATTTTCTTGATTTAATTCTAGAGCCTAGAAAGGAGGAAAGGAATTATGTATTTTTATTGTCTTTACTTTTTAAAATTAGACACATGCAAACACCTGAATAAGCTATGGAGTTCATATAGCTCACAACATGGGAAAATTGTGTTGAGCAATGCTAAAACAATAAATACTGCTCTAAGACAGAAATAATATGCCTATATAAAATTTCATTTAAAAAAGCAAATAATTTCATAAATGATTATCAAGATTGGAAGTTGGATTACGTGGCAGTTGGAAGTCAGACTTGGTCCTTAGAAAATTAGATACGTTAAGATGTGACTACTTTAGAGTTAAACAAGTGTACAGAGTTGCTCTTAACAGAATTTTTGAACAGATGGATTTTTGTTTGGAAATCTAATAAATTTTGAAACATATTATAACATGTAACTCTAGAAAAAGAACTTCATCAAAAATCCATGGACATTGCCTTGTTAGAACTTTGCACTACTGACAGAACAAGGTAAAAAGTAAAATGTCCAAGCAGCATTTTCTGTACCAATATTGAGCTTTCATCTCTGGACAAGCATATAGTCATAACTGTTCTTTGTATATAGGTTTTTATTTTGTCTCTAGGGTTATTTTGCTGTTTATTAAAATGAGAGACCATGTATCATTCTCTTTTCTCTTTTTTTTTTTTTTTTTTTTGAGACAGAGTCTCATTCCGTTGCCCGGGTTGGAGTGCAATGGCGAGATCTAGATTCACTGCAACCTCTGCCTCCCGGGTTCAAGCAATTCTTCTGCCTCAGCCTCCCAAGTGGCTGGAATTTACAGGCGTGCACCACCATTCTCAGCTATTTATTTTTATTTCTGTATTTTTAGTAGAGATGGGGTTTCACCATGTTGGCCAGCCTAGTCTCGAACCCCTGACCTTGGTTGATCCACCCACCTCGGCTTCCCAAAGTGCTGGGTGAGCCACCGTGCCTGACCTCATTCTCATTTTTTAAATTCATTCCTTTTCATTTTACCTAGAAAGCCTGGTATCTTTGTCCAGGCTGCTTGGGCTGCTATGAAGAAACAGCATGAACTGGGTGACTCATAAGCAAACAGAACTTTATTTCTCACAGTTTTGAAAGCTGAGAAGTTCAAGATCAAAGTGCCTGTAGATTCTGTGTCTGGTTCATAGGTGGTGCCTTCTCCCCATGTCCTCACATGATAGAAGTAGTGAGGGGCCTTTCTTACGCCTCTTTTCTAAGGGCACTGATCCATTCATGGAGGCTCCACCTCCTTAATCTAATTGCTTCCAAAGGCCGCACTTCCTAATACCATCATTTTGGGGGTGAGAATTTCAACATATGAATATTGAGTGAACATGAACATTCAGACCATAAAATCTGCTAACAGGAGTTCTATCACCATTTAATTTACACCAACACCAACTGACCAACCAAAGGAAACAGGTCAGTTGAGTGTATAACAATTAACTGTCGGTCTGTGTCTGTAAATCTTGTGTTTGTAATGATTTGGTCCTGGACATTTGAAGATATGTGAAAAAGAAGCCAGAGATTGTCTAGGTCAACCTTCTCATTTAGTAAATGAGCAAAGTAAGGCCAAAAGAAGCTAAATGACTTGCTGTGGGAGCAGAATTTCAAGATTTTTTACCTCCCTGTTGTACACATCCTGCATAATCCCCAAAACTGTGAATATGATGGATTTTACTCCATGATAAGGTTATCCAAGGATTTTAAAATAGAGAGATTATTTGGGTAGGCATAACCTAATCTCATAAGCTCTCTAAAAGCAGAGTTTCCTTAGCTTGTTGCAGAAAAGAAAGTCAGAGATTTGAAGGACTAGATGGTTTCAGTGAATTAATGCCAGCTTGGAGAGGGAGAGAGCCACATGGCAAGGGACGTGAGAGGCCTCAAGTACCTGGGAGCAGCCCCTGGCTGACAGTCAGTAAGGAAACATAAACTTTACTCTTACAGCTAAAAGGAAATGCATTCTGCCAACAACTAATGACCTTGGAAGAGAACTCCAAACCCCAGAAGAGGCCTGTCACGTTGGCTAACACCTTGATTTCCACCCAGTGAAACCTTGAGCAGAGACTTCAGTTACACCCCACCCAGACTTCGGACCTGCAAAACTGTGAGCTAATACATGGATGGTGTTTCAAGCTTCTGTTTGTAAAATATTGTTCCCCAGCAATAGAAAAGTAATACATTTATGTGAAATCCTACTGTTAATAAATGAGAGTCCAAGATCTCCTAAGACTTAGAACAAAGTCTTTTATCTCCTGCTAGAGACAGAGATAACAAACTGATTTAAGAATGAATTCGATCAAGCACCAAGGTATATAATCAAGGTATAGCTGCCAATTGGGTGAGGAACAGCCAAACTATTCTTTAATCAATAACAGAATGTAAAAACTGAGGTTTATAATTGGTCAAACATTAATTCTGAATAAAAGAAAACTATTTCAGATTAAGTGGAATGTATCTTCCATTAAATTGCATGGCTAAGAGTTAAAAAAAAAAAAAAAAAAAAAAGGAAGCTACTCATCCAACATTTTAGCCTTTTCAAATCTGGTGGTACCAACTAGAAACTAAGAGGGGTATTTGGTCTCATGTACCCCATAAATACATACATCTACTATGTTCTCACAAAAATTAAAAATAAATTTTTAAAAGGGAGTATTTGGTGAACAGAATATGAACTCCAAACATAATCTTGTAAAAATATCCTTACCCTATTAAGACTCAGGTAAGATTTTTGTGATGTGCAAAATTTTCCATCCCATTGCATGAAATTACTCTGAAGAAAAGAGTTATGATTTCTGAATTCAGAATAAACCAAATGTCCTTAGTTATTCATCCAGTTAGAGAAGTTATTTCACTCTCTCTTCTTTCTAAACCCAAATAAGAAATTACTTACTCAAAGGGAAAAAGGACTCACCAATATTTGTATCTTTCTCAGTGTTTATGAGGCCTGGAGTCACGTATGTGGTGATTTCCAGTATCAATTAGTACCAATTTCCATACATCAGACAGTGTGAAAAATCATGTAATTTCTACCACACGCATCTAACCATTGTGACTTTGCTGATGAGGGAAACAGTGGCTTCATCTTTCCTGTGGCATGCCATCTCTATTAGACTTTGTAAACTGCAGCAGTTGAAATCTTTAACCAGCCATTACTAATAAGCATATGTTAATTGTTGCAGAGATCATAAGCAGGTCAATTAGGAGGCAAAGACTGGAACCGAAGGAAACATTCAGCTAGAGGGAAAATCCAGGGCAGGTGTCGGCCAGCATGGGCTGCCCTGGCGGGAGCTCTAAGCATCTTGGGTAGAAGCTCATTTAACGTTTTGATTTGCTGAATTTGCATTTCAAATTTTCATTCCTAATAGACAATATAGTCAGTCTTTGTTAATGAGGACTCTGATTACATGTGCCATTATAATTGGGAATTAGCAGACCAGCCTTGTTTTGGAGATTAAACCCAAAGCAAATTGGATTAAATACGGTGTGACTGAAACCTCCTCTCTCTCCCTTTTTGTTTTTTTATCTTGAGTCAAAGGTGAAAAGAAATCCATTGGTTCCAGGCATATGGCTCCTAACTTTATTATCATTTTTAGAGCTTTGATTATACTTTAAAAGATAGCCTTCTTTAGCAGAGTTCATTTATAGCTTTAAAAACTTGTTTATTAAATTTCCTTCCGTAAACTGAGGAGATTTAAGAGCAGATCATTAAATACTTAGAACTAATTATATAATACACACATGTATACAGGTAGATTTGTTATATTTTTATGCAGTATACTATATATGTAAAAGCAATGAGGGAATAATGCTTTAAAATGAGTTTTAGGTAAAAGTGTACAACCCATCTTCACAGCAATATTATTTGAAACCATTGTTTTATAATCTAGCAAATCTGTGACATTTGCTCTACTAGATGTTAGCATATCATCTTAAATGCAAAGGTGGAATACATTTTATGGTAATGTTATCAGTTCACAAAAACCCTTTTTATCATTTTATCA
This sequence comes from Mandrillus leucophaeus, assembly GCF_000951045.1. Classification (NCBI taxonomy): domain Eukaryota; kingdom Metazoa; phylum Chordata; class Mammalia; order Primates; family Cercopithecidae; genus Mandrillus; species Mandrillus leucophaeus. The sequence continues at coordinate 2,445,969 of NW_012105764.1, read as the reverse complement.
TGACAATTACAATGCAATTTTTACATTTTAGACTGTAAATATCATAACCCTTAAGTGACATATAGCTTAGGGTTATGTGGTCTTTTTTATTCTCTTGGGTCATTTAATATTGTAATCCAGTTACACTCCAACATTTTCATTATTAAGCTGAAGACCAATTCTTCAGAAACTACCACTAATCCCAAGACATTGGAAAATCATGCTTATTAATCCCCATGAGATTCAGTTAGATGTTTGTTTGGCTATAGGCCACCTTAATTACACAAAAGAAGATCTTCACAAGATGAAGAGAAATTCAAATACTTTCTGAGTGCATATTGGTCTTTGAAGACACACAAATGAGGTTAGACCTGGATATTAACAATCAGGTACACTTTTTCAGCCTTAAAAGGTTAATGTGTGGAGAAATGAAGGAAGGGATATGGTTTTTATTCTATTGTACTGTGTTTACAGAGGAAAGTACTCTTGGTGGAAAGTAGCTATGCAAATAAAGGTTAAGGTACCATGACCTTACCCACCTAGAAATCTCTTACAATGGAAACAAGAGAAAGTGGTAAAGTTTTCTAGGAATGTGAATTCTATTATAGGAGGATCAGGAATTGTTTCCTCAGGGAAGCTTGTTAATTCTGTAATCACTCAATTTCGTATGTATCACCTAGCCCAGTGTCTGATTTGATGAGATGGAAAAGGTAATGGCAGCTGCAGAGACACAGGTTTGCCTTGAAAATAGATGAGTTCCTGTGGTTATGCGTAAATTCTTTTCTTTCTGACGGAAAAGAAAAGATGACTTGTTTCAGTTAAACTAATAGATAATTGCTATTTAAACCATATATGAGTTTCAGAGTTTTTTTTTACAAGGGCAGAATGTAATACAATTAACATTGAATTTTCCAAAGTGCTATAATACTATTAATTTGAAGTTTTATTCTTTAAGTTCCATAGAAGTGCACTGCATTCTTCTCTAACACCAATGCCTGACACATGAATGAGTTAAGAATCTGGAGTGTTTTGGAGTTATCAAATGATAGTAAATTATCACAGTCAAAGCTTAACATTACTGACTAATAACAATTTTCCTTTATCAGATAACAAAGACAAAAGGATGTTTGGGTTACATATTTAAGTTTGCTAGTTTTATATATTTATTTAATTATATTCAAAATTATTTTATTAAGCTTTGATTATAGCTAACACTGGTAAGGATAATAACTTATTAGTATCTAAAGAGCAAGTTTTAAAATGGTTTGATGGTGACAAAAAGGGACAATTTGCTTCTTAGTTATCCTCCATAAATTTGCTGAAGTAAGAATGTGAGATATTTGGAAATTGAAACTGATTTTAAATCTTGGTAACTCTGCCTGATGAATTCAGTAAATGTAGTTTTGGCATGCATAAATATTATTAGTTACTCTTTTTATCTTTGCTATTTTGAGATATTGTTTTTATTTTAGAAATTTCTTTCTTGTTTTTGTAAAGAAAAAAAGTGCTTATGCCAAAAAGTAAATTCAACAAACAAAAGTTCAATAAAAACCATAATATTCAAAGCCCCACTTTAAAAACTTACTTGCGAAGTAACTAAAGGTTACTTTAACATCTTTAACATTTCAATGAACAACTTTCATCACCTCTCTGTGTAGATACACACACACATATGAATGTATTTATAATATTTTACATAAAATGAATCAAAATAGGGTATATATATATTAATCTCTAACTTGATTTTTATCCATAGTATTTTATAAAATGTTTCTATGTCAAAAATGAATATCTGCAACTTAGAATTATGACAGATAATATTTATGAAACTAAACTGAAGGTTGTGAACTATTAGTAAATTGTGAAATTAATTAATTAGTTTGGTGAAACTCATGCAACATTTCACAAAGGATATAGAATAGACAAGAATGGAATGGGATGGGAAATATTAGAGTGCACTGTATGTAGTAAAAGTAAGAGTTTTTTCATGAAGTTTGTCTCAATAGTGTGGGTATGCCTATGCAAGCATGTGCTATGTCACTATGTAAAATGTATTTCATACTGTGGATTGCAGTAAAAATTAAGTCTGAGGGCACAGCTAATAGGGGGTAGACCAGGGAACTTTTACAAACCAAATACCTACTCATCGACAATGTTGGCATTATTTCCACATAAGCACGGACCCATCTCCACTTCATCTTCCTTCTCTCCCCACCCCATACACTGGTGTAGTTAATCATTTTTATTGATGGCTTGTATTGTTGGTGGGGTATTTTGGCAAAACAAACAAGAAATGAAGACTATGCAATAAATGGCTAACTCAACAGGCTTAGGGGTTGCTTATTTTAAAGGTTTTCTTTACCGGCCCTTGATAGGCACCTAATATAGAACCTGACAGCCCTTGAAATGTCCTCACCAATGAGTGTCTTTGTATATCTGAGATCTTGAGCCATGCCAGAAAATTTATGCTAGCAATGTGATTTATAGTGCATACCCGTTTTTGTATGCCTGAGGCTTTGGACCATGTATCAGTTTGACCTGTGGGGGGCTAGATACTGAGAAGCTAGGGCTAGTCCTGCAGGTGCATCACCAATTAACCACCAACAAAAACCCTAGACAGAAAGGCTCAGCTGAGCTTCCTTGGTCAGCCACACTCACACGTGTCATCACATATCACTGCTAGAAGTCAGTGCTGCCCATGAAACTCCACTGGGAGAAAACAACTGGAAACCTGGGCCTCATTTCTCCAGGATTTGGCCCTATGCACCTTTTTCCTTTGTAGATTTTAATCTGTATTCTCCTTTTGCTGCAATCAAGTATAACTACGAGTAGAAGAGCTTTTCTGAGTTCTCCGAGTCCTTTTACTGAATGGTCAAACTTAAGGGCAGCCTTGAAGACCCCACACAACAAAAGAGTAATTAGCCTCACTATTTTTAATGTCCACAGAGTATCTTGTGATATGGATATGCCATAATTTATTTTACCAATCCATTACTGATGGTCATGAATTTTCCATGTTATTTTTGCTTTTGATAATATAAATAATCCTGTATGTATAACCTTTTCAACTTGTTGAAGTTATTATTCCTATCATATCTTTGCAAATGTAAAGGCAAAAATATGTCTCATCTTTACTTTCATTTTCTTGATTGTAATGAGGCTGAATATCTAATCATGTTTAATGGGCCTTTATAGTCCTTTTAAGAATTGTCTATTCTATGTGTGTCACCCATTTTTTATTAAAGTACATAGCTTTTAAATATTGATTTGTACTTTAATTTGGATGACTTGAGCAGGTTAGTGAATAAACTTGAATTATAAAATATTTTAAAACAAGTGTAGTCCTATTGTTCCTAAATGCTACAGAAGTGTGCAAGTAGGACTCTTGCCAAGACTATCCTGAAGAATAAAAGATTCACATACGTATTTGTATATAATGGTCGCTTTGGAAGTGGCTAAAACTGCCTAGTTGTTTTGCTTAAATGATTCATTTGCTTGGCAAAACTTTTTTTCTTATTCTAAGGTATTGCCAAATAAAATTCAGTTCCAGTTTGGTCAAAGCTGCTTTCTAAATAATGGCATTTAACAACAAAGTGGAAAAGAGAAAAAGTTATACAACTGTCACACACTTTTTAAAATAAAATGAGTTTGCATGTATCCACACCTTATACTTAAAAACTAAGCACCAATTGTTCTTTATTCCCAGTTAAAAAGCAGGCTCATCTTAGTCAAATGCATTACTGTCAGGTTCACAGAGAGAAACTTATTAATGCCAGGCACACTTGCCATGTGTGCCAAACACACATTTAATTTAATTTTCTGTATAATAGATATCCATGGCAATTGGCTAGTCTTTATAAATGAGAGAGAGAGAGAGAGAAAAAAAACAAGCTGGCTACTAGTGAGCTGAGTACGTGGGAATGCACAAAAATCTTTAAAGACCCTGGGTCACCATTAATGCTAGAGAAACAGAGAATAATAAATGAGGTCTTTCAGCATTTTTTTAGAGTTTTTTTCCACCTTTAAATAAATATATTACTCTATAGGGATTCAACTATGCTTCATACTCCTTCTGAAACGGGGGCAGTATTTTATAAGGTGGGACATATTGCTGCTAATTTTAAGTATTATTACTGCTGTTGCTATTACTATTAGAAATATAAGTAGTAGATTATTGTTGTGCTTCAAGTGTTTTCACATACATTTTCTCATTATTAAATGCTCATGACTTTAGCTCTTAAGTCTCTTTTAGCAATATGTAAAGGCGCTTAGGAGAAGAACCTAATCAATCAACACATTGACATATTTTTACAGTAATTTAGTTTACCAAAAGCCTTCACCTCTGTGATTTTGCTTCCCTCTTCTGAAGCCTTTCTGGAAGTCTCTGTAACCTGAATTTTTGGGGAGAAGTAAATGGTGACTTAGACAGGTTACTTGCCATACCCAGACTTGCAATTGTACAGTAAGTGATAGAGTTGATGCTCTTGATTCGTTTATTCATTTATTCATTCAGGACTCGTTTGAGACCCTGTGATGCATCAATCATCCTGATAAATGGTGAAGACAATATTTAAAATATATATGGCCTGTTCTCTTAAAGGACATAGTTTAGCAGAGGCATTTTGCATGAAATCATATAACTAAAACGCATTGTCTTGCTTGGTAACAGAAAGATGAAATGCTGTAGAGCTCAGAGGAAGGAATGATTACTTTTCTGGGATGATATGGAGATGACCAGAAATGTCGAGAAGGATTACAATGCTCAGAGTATCCCTGGTGTCCCACAAAGAGACCAGAGGATATCTCAGAAAGAGTCCAGGAAGAAAGCCTGCAGCTGTTCTGAGGAAGCAAGCTAAAACTAATTGGTAATATTCCATATTCTCTGTCACCATCTTGAAATATATGAAAAGGGATACTATCACTCTGAGAAAAAGTCATTCCCTAAACACTGAACCTAAAATATATTCTCACACTGGGTAGGATGAACACATTTAAAATTTTTTTTTAATTTTAAATTTATATTTTAATTAGACATTTTTACTGAGCACATGACAATTAACATCCATGGGACAAAGTTTCAAATGTAGAGATAAAAAGTTTTAAAGGAAATTAAAAAGCACACAATCTTGCCATAGGTATATAGGCATTTTGTTCTTCTTACGTGTATTATTTCATAAGTAATAATTTATTCTCTCTTTTTATATTGACATTATAAATTAGAGGTTTCCAAATTTTATCTAATTTGACATAATTTAACTATTGTTGTGTTATTGAATATGTCTCTTGTCTGTATAGATTTTCCTGGTTATAAATGATGCTGTTTCTAAGATCTTTTATGTATTGCTTTCTCCTGTTATTTCATGTTATTTACTTAGAATATTGTTTTCCTAAAATAGGTTACCAGAAACAGAATTACTGGGTCAAAGGTGTACCACTTTTTAAACATTTGATATCTATTATCATTTGTCTTTCAGAAAGCGTGCCAGTTATATTCCCACCAATTTGACTTATTTGAGCTTCAGTATTTTTTAATCAACTTGTGTATCATTACACATTAGGAAGAGTAACCCTCTACAGTATGTACTCTAGATATTTTTCTCAGTTTACTTTCTTTCATTACAGTGTGTAGTTTCTAAAGCAGAGATGTTAAAAGGGTCAAGCCTATACATCTTTTTCTTTATATGTATATATATTTAGAATTTCAATACTTTGAGGGTACAGTGGTTTTTGGTTACATGGATGAATTGTATAGTGGGGAAGGCTTAGATTTTAGTGTACCCATCACCCATGTCATGTACACTATACTCAATATTTAGTTTTTTTTATCCCTCACACCCTTCACCCTCCTCAATTCTGAATAGCCAGAATCCATTATACCACTCTGTATGCCTTTGTGAACCCATAGTTTAGCTCCTACTTATAAATGAGAACGTATGGTGTTTAGTTCTCCATTCCTGAATTACTTCACTTAGAATAAATGGCCTCCAGCTCCATCCAAGTTGCTGCACAAGACATTATTTCATTCCTTACAGCTGAGTAGTATTCCAGGGTGTATATATACTACATTTTCTTTATCCACTCATTGTTTGATGGGCATTTATTTTTGCAGTTGTGAATTGTGCTGCAATAAGCGTATGCATGCAGCTGCCTTTTTGATATAATGACTTCTTTTCCTTTGGCTGGATATCTGGTAGTGGGATTGCCGAATTGAATGGTAAATTTATTTTTAGTTCTTTGAGAAATCTCTGTGCTGTTTTTCACAGAGGTTGTGCTAATTTACATTTCCACCACCATTGTATAGGAATTCCCTTTCACCATATCCATGTAATTTCTATTTTTTTTACCTTTTTAATAATGGTTATTCTGGCTGGAGTAAGGTGGTATCCCATTGTGGTTTCAATTTGCATTTTGCTGATGACTAGTATGTTGAGCATTTTTCCAAATGCTTCTTGGCCAGTTGTATATCTTTTTGTGAGAACTGTCTGTTCATGTCACTTGCCCACTTTCAATAGTTTTTAATGAAACTATTTGGTTTTTTCTTGCTGATTGGTTTGAGTTCCTTGCAGATTCTAGATATTAGTCCTCTGTCAAATGTGTAGTTTGCAAATATTTTCTCCTGTTCTCTAGTTTGTCTGTTTACTCTAATGATTATTTCTTTTGCTGTATAGAAGGTTTTTAGTTTAATTAAGTCCCGTTTATTTATTTTTGTTTTTGTTGCATTTGGCTTTTGGTGTCTTCGTCATAAATTATTTCCCTAGGACAATGTCCAGAAGAGTTTCCCTTAGGTTTTCTTCTAGAATTTTTATGAGACCTATACACCTTTTTAATTGTGGTTTTATTTTTCCTCTAGTGTTTTTTTTAAAGCTTATAAGATTTTTTTTCCAGAGAAAGAGTTTAATGATCATGGTGCAGCTGAGCAAGGAGGCAGGAGGAACCCCCAAATCTGTCTCTCTGAGGAGTTTTTGGGCTGGGATATTTAAGGGGATTATGGAGAGCCAGGGGCTGGAAAATTGGGGTAATTGATTGGTCAGGGTAAGAGAGATGAAATCATCAGGATGTGGAAACTGCATTCTTTGTTGAGTTAGCTTCTCATGGGATCCTTCAGACCAGCTGGTGTCAGTTGGTTTCACCACTCTGCAGGACCCAGAAGACTATCTCAGATGAAAAACTCAATGTTTCACAACGTTTGTTGTTATCTATAAAGCAGTTAAGAGAAGAGTTATAATCTTGTAACAGGGTTTATGTGATTCTGGGGCAATAGACAAACAACTGTGAGGAAACAGGTCAGGGAGCTAGCTGGCCTAATCATTAATGCTGAGTGTGCTGCAAGCTTGCTTTATTTTCAAATATCCGACTCCCTTCTTCTTTGATTAATTTTATAAAGTTTATAGGATCAGTTTCAGAATTGCTGAATTATATGGTAAGAGTATTTCAGTTTGGTAAAAAACTGCCAAACTGTCTTCCAACGTGGTGGTACAAATTTGCATTCCCAGCAGCATTCTTGTTACTCCAAACCTTGCCAGCACTTGGTGTTGTTAGTACTCTGGATTTTGGCTATTCTGATCATTGTGTAATGATATCTCATTATTGTTTTTAGTTGCATTTTCTGATGACACGTTGAACACCTTTTCACATTCACAGACTTATTTGCAGTCTGTATATCTTTGGTGAGGTGTCTCTTAAAGCCTTCTGTCCAGTTTTTAATTGGGTTGTGTGTTTTGTTATTGTTGAGTTTTAAAAGTTCTTTGCATATTTTGGATAATAGTCCTTTATCTGATATTTTTGGCAAATATTTTCTCCCACTCTAGGGTTTGTCTCCTCATCCTCATGGTGGTGACTTTTGCAGAGCAGAAGACTTTAATTTTACTGAAGTCTTTCTTGGATCATGTCTTTAATGCTGCATCTAAAAATTAATTGCCATACCCCAGGTCATATAAGTTCTTTTCTATGTTATCTTGTATTAGTTTTATAATATTGCATTTTACATTTAGATCTATGATTCATATGTAGTTAATTTTTTATAAATTTTGTTAATTTTTACTTTGCGTAAAGCACATATTCCTCTACATAATATGATGAGCCTCGTCCAGTCAGTTAAAGGCCTTAAGATCAAAGTTCCCAGATGCAGCCCCTAAACCTTGGACTTTCCAGTGTCCAGAACTATAAAAAAATAAATTTATCTTCTTTTTTTTTTTTTTTTTTGACAGAGTCTCACTCTGTGGCCCAGGCTGGAGTGCAGTGGCGCCATCTCCGCTCACTGCAAGCTCCGCCTCCCGGGTTCCCGCCATTCTCCTGCTTCAGCCTCCCGAGTAGCTGGGACTACAGATGCACGCCACGATGCTCGGCTAATTTTTTGTATTTTTAGTAGAGACGTGTTTTCACTGTGTTAGCCAAGATGGTCTCGATCTCCTGATCTCGTGATCCGCCCGCCTCGGCTTCCCAAAGTGCTGAGATTACAGGCGTGAGCCACGGCACCTGGCCAAGTTTACCTTCTTTATAAATAACCCTGCCTCAGGTATTCAGTTATAGGAACAGTAAACAAACTAAGCACCCAAAGAAGAGATCTTGCGAGCACACAGGGAGAAGGCAGCCTTCTATAAGGCAGGAAGGAAGTCTTCATCGGAAATTAAATTTGGCAGCACCTTGATCTTGAATTTCTCAGCCTTGAAAATTTAGTCATTTATTACAAAGGATACTTTTAAAAATTCCATTAAACGCAGATGAAGAAATATATAGGTCGAGGTCTGGAGGGGGCCCCAAGAGCTGGCAATTATGAAGGATTTTTAAACAACAGACCTAAAGAGCGCCAAACGTCTCCAGTGTCAATAATATGGCCCATAGTAGGGACTGCTATAGCAGTATCTTCCTTCTGTAAGTGGGAATACACTGATCAGCAGCTGAAATTACATGCTGTGAGCTTTAGCACATAAGTCTTCTGGAAGGACAGATATTTTAAGTGATTTTAAAGAAATTAACATACTTGACTTTCCTTTTTTTTTGTATAATACTATAAATAATCTGGATTTTTAATGTATGCAAAATAAGATAAGAGTCTTCATAAACTTGCAGTAGTTTCTAATTTTAGATTGGCTAGAGTGACACGAGTTAAAAATCATGAAACAGCATATACAACAATCGACTTGACTGACTCTTTCTTTCTTTGGACAAATTACGTGGAATATAATTATTTAAATTGTCTTAAAAGACCCCCATGTGTTCCAATAATAGAACACTAGGCATAAATGGGCTAATAAAAGCTTATGTTTCCTGGCTAGGAGCAACTCGAGTTGCCTCTATTATGAAGTACCCATTCACTTAACCTCATCATTTTTGTTGGAACAGAAGTTAGGACAAAAAATACCTTGTTGGCTTGTCAGTGTCTCTGCTTTCTCCAGATGCTATTTGGAGTGACACATTGGCAGTTGTTCAGTGATAATTCTAAGGCAGCCAGAGCAGAAATGAAGCCAGATTGACACAGACTTCAATTGACTTTCGTGATACTAGATGCTGTGAGAGACCCTTTTCTCAGCCAAACAACAAATGTAGGATACTAATTCATGAACTGTGGTAAAAAGACTCTAAACTCCAAATTCGTTTGACAATTTCCCTTTTATATCCTGGTGAACAAAATGGAGCATGCTTGACTGAATACATGGATACTTCGTGTGAGTTGGGTTGGTAATAATTTGTATGATGAAAATGTATTCTACATAATAATTGATATCAATCTAGAAGGAGACTGATTTTGTTCAACATTTTTATCTGTGACTCTGATACAAGTATAGAAGGCTTACTCAACAAATTTATAGATGGCACAATGGCTTTTGTATTTGATTACAGCTTCAAATATAAAAAGATCTCAACAGGCTAGAGCAATGATATAAAATCTAGCAAGATAAAATATAATGGGAATGAGTATAAGATTCTACATGGAGACTCCATAACACATCAAATATAGATGCAGGATTCAGGAAACAGTGTGGTAGCTGCAGATACAACAGTGGCTTGGCAGTCACCCCCTCTGTCCTATTTAAGTATCCCACCTCAATTTGAGATAACAACATTGCATAACTCCTTGAGAATTTTATGAAATTCAGTCCCTTTTAATAGGAGTCAAATATCAGAAACAAACAAGATGACAATTTCACTTTAGGCTTTTAAGATAACACTTTGACTAAGGCTTCGCATCCCAGAGGCCTCCTTTAAGAGAAGTTAGACAAACTGGAACTCGTTAGAAAGAGAGTAAATAGGAAATAAGTGGGCTTAAAGTCAACCATGGAGAAACAGCTGAGGATTTCATACTTTGCCTTCATCAACTGGGGGAAGTTCCTCAATTGTTTTTTGGTTTTCAAGGCCTTGAAACCTTCAAAGAATATTGGCCAGATATTTTTGTAGAATTGCCCTCAATTGGGCCTTGCCTGAAGTTTTCTCATGATTAGATATAGGCTTGTGCATTTTTAGCAAGTATTTTACAACCATGACATAGTACCCTTCTAGGTGCATCATATCAGAAGGCACATGATTTCAATATACTTTCTTACTGATGAGCTTAACTCCAATCATTTGTTAAAGGTAATGTCTTCCAGGGTTTTTCACTGCAAAGTTACGACTTTTCCCTTTGCAATTAATAGATATCTTGTGTGGTGATACTTTGAGTGTATGTAAATATATGGTTCCGATCATAGTTTCGCACACTAATTTTAGCATCTATTGGTCTTTTCTGTTTGCAACAATTATTGTGATGTATCTGTCAAGTCAAATGGTGATTTTCTATTTGCGTTATTTCTTTCACACTTATTAATTAAAATCCTACCGTAGGGCAGGGCTGCCCTTTCTCTACTTAATTGTTGATTTGACAATTTTTTCAATTGATTTTTATGTCTATATCAGTATAGATATAAAATAAGTATAGTAATATTTGCTTTATTCTTTGAGTTATAATTCACTTTTCTCTAGATTTGACCATGAAAATTACTTCAGATTAGCTCCTGTGTCCCTTCAAAGTCCTTTTGACATGCATTTATCATTTTTTAAGCATTTGCTTAATTTCTGACACTACATGATGCTCCTGGCTTATCTCGTTTTGTTTTTCTTTTCCTTGTCCTAGTCCTGGAAAGTCGTGAAGGATTTTATGAAATCAGCAATTTTGCCAATAAATCCTTGTTCTGCTTATTGGAAAATGGCATTTCAAAACCAAGATCCAGGTGTTAGGTGTGTTTGTTCCATCTGAGGTGTTATTTCTTCTAGGCCCCTTTAGCATAAAGAACTGGGAAATATGACTATGTATCCACACACATGCACACACACACACACACACACACACACATATCAATTTCTGTATCTGTCTACCTGTAAACATTTTAGAAACCATGAGTTCATATCGATACGTCTCATTCCAGTCCAACACCAGAGGGCTGATTCCAACCTTGTCTCTTCCCTTATTTGTAACTCCTTATCTGGCAATGAAAAACCCAGACCTCATTAGCCACAATATATTTACACATTTATTTAATTCCAGATTACATATAAAGTAGCCTCAGTGTCACTAACTCATACTCCTGTGAAAAACAAATTTAAAAACTATTGTTCAATATTTGAGTACAGTTCTTTTTGTTTTTTACCTTTATGTTTAGTGTCAGAAGATTGTTTTCCAAATTGACTTAGATCTATTTTTTAATTCCCTACCCACTTCAGTGTGTCTTTGCTATACATTTGTAATGCAGTTAGATTAATTTGTTACTCTTTACATTATACTTTTGGTTCCTCTCTCTTCTAGTTAATTTTAATTATTTATTTTTATGCACGTGAAACATTAACATGTTTCTAAAACTCAGAATTATACCAAAATCTCATGTACTCAGAACAGTGTCATCCTCCTCTTACCCTTTCTGTTCTATTCTCATTCCTCCATTCTTTCCTCCATACCTCCTGTAAGTAACCAGTCTCATTACTTTCTCGTTTATCTTTACTGTGTTTTCCACATATAAGCAGATACATGTTTATTTTCTTATTTTTCTGTCATACTTACATAAAAATTTAACCTCCTACAGATGCTCTTTGCACTTCTCATTTTTTACTTATCAATACACCCTAGAAAGCATTCCAAATCAGTCATAGAGCTCTTCTTCATTCTTTTTTGCAGATGACTTGTACTCCCTTGTACAAACTTATCACAGTTTATCCCATCACTCTTCTATGTATGGGCATTTAGGTGGTTTCACATATTTTACAATTACAAACAATGATGCAATTAGTATCCTTATGCTTTTATTGTTAATAACGCAATTAAAAACTGTGTACTGTGTTTTATTTGTTTATTTAGAACCTTTGTTTTATTGGAGGTGTAATTACAGTGTAAATTCCTGTAAGACCTATTGCTGGGTCCAAAAGTAAGTGCATATGTAGATTTGTTAAATATTGCCAAGTTTTCTTGCATGCAGGCTGTAGGTATCACTTTGCCTTCCCACTAGAAGTACATGAGAAAGTACCTATTTTCCCACAAACTTACCAACAGAATGTATTATAATACTTTTTAAATTTTGCCAGTCTGCTAGGTGGGAAATAACATCTCAGTGGGTTTTTTTTGTTTTGTTTTATTTTGTTTTTCACTGAGTTTCACTCTTGTTGCCCAGGCTGGAGTGCAGTGGCGCGATCTTGACTCACCACAACCTCCGCCTCCCGGGTTCAAGTATTCTTCTGTCTCAGCCTCCCAAGTAGCTGGGATTACAGGCATGCACCACCACACCCAGCTAATTTTGTGTTTTTAGTAGAGTCGGGGTTTCTCCATGTTTGTCAGCATGGTCTCCAACTCCTGACCTCAGATGATCCGCCCACCTCGGCCTCCCAAAATTCTAGGGTTATAGGCATGGGCCACTGCGCCCATCCCTTAGTGTTGTTTTAATTTGCACTTAAGTAATTATGTGTACATTTGAATATCTTTCCATAGTTTAAAAGCCGTTTGATAATTTTTTGTGAATTGTCTATTTATGGATTCATTTCATTCTTCTATTGGGTTTTGGGTCCTCAGTATCTCAATTTTTAAGAGTTCTTAATATATTAGGAATAGCAGACCTTTGTGATGTATGTTGAAAATATTTTCTTCTGACGTCTTAGTGGTCTTCTGACTTTGTTTATGGTGTTTTTGTCATGAGAAAAAAAAATCTATGGATTCAAACTTATCAACTACCTTTTTTACTGCCAGATGTTAAGTCATAGTTCAAAAATATTTCCCTATCCCTAGGTTAAGGAGAAATTGAACTATGAATTGGTCTGGTATTGACATGGCTTCATATTTCAAATTTTTATAGATATGGAGATTATTCTTGTCATATGAGGAATAAATCTAATTTTATTTATTTCTAAAAGGCTATTCAGCACCATTATTTAGAAAATTTACTGTTACTCAAATGATTTCAGCTATAATCTTTAATATATACTAATTTTATGTATATACTTGACTTTATTTCTGGGTTATTTTCTGTTCCACTCATATGTTTGTCTTCTTATGTGCCAATACAATAATGTTTTAATTACAGAGACTTATCATATGTTTTAATGTCTGGCTGGATTTTTTTGTGTTTTCTGAGCATTCTTTCATGTTTGGTATTCCATATAAACTTTGGTATCAATTTGACTAATAAAACCTTCACCATAGAGTTTTAATCTAAGTTTGATAGCTATTTGGAGTCAAAGTTTACTTCAAACTTTTTAACAGCCAGATCTGTCCAAAGACAGAATGGCATTCGTATGGGTGGAGATGTTTAAGCACTGCTAAGTTGGACTAGTGCTTTTCTGACTTTAACGTACACATGAACCACCTGAGGATCTTGTTTAATTCAATCACCCAAAGATACTATTTAATTTAACCACCTGAGGGTATTGTGTAATTAATTGCTATGGTACAGATGGAATAATACACCAATCACTAGAACCCATGGGCATGTTCATTCAAAGCCCCATAGTTAATACTGGGAGCAAAGTCAATATAGCAGGAATCCCAATGAATATAAGTGTACATACTGTTAAGCTTTGTTTTGTGCCACTATTTTCTTAATTCAATCAGAAAGTAGAGTTGCATGAATTTTCTTTTTTTTATGATGATATTTTGAATTATGTTCAAAGTTTTGTGTTTGTAACCAATATTGTACCCAATAGATAATTTGTGTTTCTATACCCTATTTGGGTGATGGTTTTACTAGAACCATTACCATTATACAATATATCTGTGTAACAAACCAGCATACTTACTTCCTGAATCTAAAATACAATAAAGTAACAAACTACTACTACTACTACAACTACTAGTAATAATAAATAGGCCAGAGTCTACTACTTTTTGGCAAGCACTCACTGATTCTCCTTGTATGAAGAAAAGCATTGGGTCTTACTGAGCAAGCCTAATAATCCTAAAATATTCTGTTTTAAGGCAATATACTTAATATGACAATACCAAATAATTTTCAAACAAATTTAGCCCAATTCATGTATCACAATAATTCTTGGGAAGATGCTAGAATACAATTACCATGAATGTTTTCTTTCTTTTTTAATTATACTTTAAGTTCTAAGATACATGTGCAGAATGTGCAGATTTGTTGCATAGGTATACACGTGCCATGGTGGTTTGCTGCACCCATCAACCCACCATCTACATTAGGTATTTCTCCTAATGCTACACTTCCCCAAGCCCCCCAACCCCTGACATGCCCCCGTGTGTGATATTCCCTGTGTCCGTGTGTTCTCATTGTTTAGCTCCCACTTATGAGTGAGAAGATGTGGTGTTTGGTTTTCTGTTCCTGTGTTAGTTTGCTGAGAATGATGGTTTCCAGCTTCATCCATGTCCCTGAAAAGGACATGAGCTCATCATTTTTTATGGCTGCATAGTACTCCATGGTGTATATGTGCAACATCTTCTTTATCCAGTCTATCATTGATGGGCATTTGGGTTGGTTCCAAGTCTTCGTTATTGTGAATAGCGCTGCAATAAACATACGTGTGCGTGTGCCTTTATAGTAGAGTGATATATAATCCTTTGGGTATATACCCAGTAATGGAATTGCTGTGTCAAATGGTATTTCTGTTTCTAGATCCTTGAGGAATCACCACACTGTCTTTCACAATGGCGGAACTAATTTACACTCCCACCAAGAGTGAATAACCTTCCTCTTTATTTGAAATCTATCAGACTTTAAATCCCATAGAAAAAGCAAAGAACTCAAATAAAAATATTTGACCTGAAATATGATGACAAAGTAAATGAACTTTGAAATCAGAGGACTAGTTTTAAATTCAGGTTTTGACATTCTTTGAACAACTCTGGACGATTTTCTTAACCCAAACTCTAATGTTTTCATCTATAAAATAAAGATAATCATAGAATGTACTGTCTAAGGCTATTGGTAAGATTAAATGAGATAACATCTGGAAAGCACTTAGTAGAGTATTCCATAAGTGGCTGCTTTTATTACTGTAACTTCATGCTCATTTGGGGATAGACCCATTGCACAGACCCTTCCTCTTCATATTGTTTCTTGTGCCCGTTTGATGAGGTCCTGTTACATATGAAGGATTAAGCATCATTGCCCTGGTAGGAAGTCTTGATTGATCGACCATAGCTCTATTAGAATCATAGGAGCTTGTGATTTACACTAGAGATCCCCGGACACAGCCAATAAAGCAGCTTTGCTTTGAAAAGCAAAAACTTTGTGTTTCATACATTTAGATCTTTATCATTCTTATTTTAATCTGTAACATGCAGAGTGCATTGTTTTTTCTAGGTTTTCATTAAGCAGATTACTAATAAGAAAAAAAATCTTATCATCTTAGAATACGTTTTGCAGCCACTGCTTAAGCCAAAACATCCATGGATTAGTTAAGAATGCCAGCTAACTGTCCTTGGTTTTTAAAGGGTTTTTCATATCATAGTTCTATATTATTTAATTAGATGACATCGATTTTTATTCTCTGTTCAGTGAAGTCTGATACATAATGTATACTAGCCTCAAAGAAAGCACCCAAAAAAGGCCACCCCAACAAAATATCTAGTTTCTTGTGTGGAACGCACACAGGGAGTAACATGAAAGCATGTATGCATGCACACACACGCAATTGCGTTCTTCATGACATTTTCACTTAAGTTCATATCCATAGCAGTAATAGGGTTATAGCAAAGGTTCAATGAATGCTTATTAAAAGAGTAGAAGAACTAATGAATTACAAGAACTAATAGAGAAACTTCTAATAGAAGAGCTATTAGAATTAATGAGGTAGAAACATGAGTATTATAAACTTGTATACATGTGAATGAGTATACAGCCATATGCTACATATTTTCTAATAAGATCTCTTTAATTATGAGAGCTACATATTATTTCGAGATTGTTCAATAAAGCTCCCCGCCTTCTTTTACATAAATACCATTGCTGTTTTAAGCAGATAGGGGCTAATAAATGGTTCTACCAGTTATTTCTTCCTGCAGGGGTGGCAGATGTACACAGGGAATCAGTTACTTAATTCCCCTAATCACCCATTTCTTTCCTCCCTCTTCATTCTGTGCTTGGAAACTTCAACATTCCCCAGTGTGCTAATAGCTGACCCTGGAAACTGGCAGAAACCAAAACCTTCTCTTGAAAGCAGCAGGCTCCATATGGTTGCTTCAAGGATGGAGGGTGACCCTGCCAAGTCTCCTGCAAAGGGATTTCACAGAGCAGAGAGGCAAACGTGTGTCTTTAAATGTTAGTCATTGAGCCAGGGAGAAGAAATCATTTTCCCGATGAAAGGCAGTTAAAGTACTTTTCAGCTTCTGATCTGCAACCTATAGGAAGTTTTGTACAATGGCGGCTCAATGCCAAGCATTAAAAATAAATGTAATCATCAGATGATTAGCTCTAAAAATCTTCCCTCAAAAAATGATATAGCTGTCAGTTACAATTGAACATACATATGCATATTTGAAAACAGGGAGACCAAAATAACTTTGCGTGTCTGAAACCAGCACTATTCTACGTGTGTGAGGGTAACAGAGGCTATGACATAGCATATGAAGTCAATGGTGGAGTTGTTATTATTTATACATGAGTAAAGATTACAAATGCAAGCCCCAGCTCAGATCTCTCACCCCCTGGATCTGTGAAACCTGTCACTCAGTCTCCCGCGGTGTGTCTTCCTGTCTCGGAGCCATTGGACCACCTGCTGCCAAGACTCTCATCTACTGCATCGCCCGAAGGCCTCGATGATAACAGCATTGATTCCAATGTACATCTAATTACTTCTCATAATCTATTCATTTCACAATAGTGTAGTGAAACATCTGTCACATCATAAACTCTTTAGTAGCCTTATCAAACCACCAAAACACACTCTGCTGCCAGTTGGCAGTTTCCTCGGTTTCCCATTTATTAATATGATGCAAACATTCCTAGTCTTTTTTGCAGCTTTAGATGAATTTCCCCCATGACCAGTGAAGCAGAACTGGGCAAACTGCAGTTGAAATGTCTGTATATTACCTATTGAGGGACAAATCCGGACGTCACACAAAAATCAGTTAAAACAGCATTGTTTCCTTGGAGGAATTGTCTCTAAATAAAGTTTTTTCTTTCGTAACGGTGAAAGACAGGGCCGCTTCCTTGGCTTCGATGTGTCTGATTAATTTACTAAAATAAGCCCCTGGGACATTATTGCCTTTGAATGGGATATTGCACAGGAAAGCTTTTTACCTTCCTATCTTTAACTTTACCTTTGGGATACACTCTTTCCTCTTTCTCTTCTTTCTGATTTTCTCTCCTCACCATTTCTCTTCCTCCCCATTCTCTTTTCTCTCTACCCTTTTGTAGAAAATCTAATAAAGAGACCATCATGTCATAGTTGATTAGCAAATACTGCTATTATTCAGTGATAACGTCAACACAGTATTCTAGGCACAATACAGACAGATACAGCATCTTCCAAAAAACAGATCCATCACCAGGTCCTGAATGTTGGTAAACATACTTCTACTCATTCTTTAAGATGCAGTTGAATAATACCTTCTTGGAGCAGCCCTCCCAGGGAGAATTACTCAATCCTTTCTTTATCAGCTCATAACAACTTGACATCTCTATTCATGCACTTAACATAATAATTGAGGATCATTGTTATACATATCTGCCTTATTCACAATGATAAATCCCTCAAAGATAAGGACTATGACTTTTTCATGTTTGTATCCTTGGCAATTTGCTGGGTGTCTGGCACCCAGACAATGTCAAATATATATAGATTATTTTCTAGGTTACTTAGGAGGATTGAAAAACTGCAATTTCAAGAGCTCCTTTACATTTATTATGAACATCAGTATCATTCCCTATGATAATAATAATAGTCCATCTATTAATAATAATAATAATAGTCAATCCTTAAATGTACCAGGCACTGTTCTAAGTACTTCATATATATCAGGTCATTTAATACTCACAACAACTCTGCAAGGTTGATCCTATTATGGTCCACATTTTAGAGCTAAGCAGTTGAGTGGCAGAGAGACTGAATGCCTTCCCCAAGGTTACACAGCTGGTAGGTGGTGGAGCTCAGCAACCTGGCACAAGTCCCTGCTCTTAATTCTTATCCTATATGGTCTCTTCAGTAGCTAAATTATGCTCTTGTTAACTGCAGATGGTCCTCACATCATCTGATCAGTTACTCTTTCTTGACCAATTCTAGAAGGTCCATAGGGATAGAGTGCCATCCATGTGGTTGTCCCAAGCTGTCCATGTGAGTTTATAGGATGTATATGTGGCCCATGTCCTTAACACAGTGTTATGCAAATAATTTCAGCACAGCCTTTTGATATTACAATAGGAGGGGCTATTTCCCATGTCTGTGGAGCGAATTTAAGCTTTCTTTTACATTTCCAGTATGGATTTCAGGAAATCATTTCTGATATAATTATCAACTCGTATTAACATACTTTAAAAAATCCTTCAGGAAGACATGGATGTTAGAAGGTTTTATGGCTATATTCCTGATGTCTACCAGAACATACATTTATTTCTTGTAAAGCATCAAATAGCCACCAAAAAACACCTTATGGCCCTTATTATCCTGGATTGGACTTAGTGCTAATGACCTAGAGATGAAAAATTCTGTCATATTACAGATCCCCTCAGATAACAATTCCCCTCAGGGAATTCTTGACTTAGGGAACTCTTGACTCAAGAGTCAAGACTAAAGGGAAATCAGCTGTTTGCCTGTTTCTTCTGTTTCTTCAAATAGTGTATAGCTTATAGCTACATGTATCAAAATAAAATATCATGTACTTAACAGGACAGATCTCCATTTCAGCATATCCCAGTGAAGTACATAGCTCTGTGAACTATAAATTTGCCCTCTCCAAAACTGGTAAAACCTGGAAGAACAAGGTTTGGGCATGGCAGCAGAGCTGAATGAAAGCTTGCCATCATGGTGTACTGGAGGGGTACTGGAGGGATAGAAAGGTGAATGCCTGTTCTGGACTTTGTGTTCATTGGTAATACATGAAGGAGCTCAACTTGTTTTTGCAAGAGGGACATTTGCAATAATTAATCTGGGGACAGAGAGAGACTGTAAAGATCAATGGTTAGGATTTGGGATCTGGCCAAATAAACCAGGGCTCAAAATTCCCTTCTTCCTCTTAATAAGTGAGTGAGTGACTTTTGGAAGTCACCTCCCTAAATCCCAGTTCTTCAGCTCTTAATGGGCATGTTAACAGTACCAGTCCCAAAGGGCTAAAGGAAAGAAAATACATTTAAAGGGTTTAGAATACTAGTACCTGTGTTAGATGAACATTGTTTAGTATTGTTATTGTCACTGCAGGTACAAACCATACTATTACATTATTCATCCCCATGTCAAGGAGAAAAGGAGAATGAGAGTCAAATAATTCAAAGTTAAGACTACAATTTATTCCATTTCTTATATTTAAAACTAAAAATAAATTTTGAAATGATCTGAATATTTTACTGGGATCTTTAAAGTATCTTTAATCAAAAGGCTCTGTTTTTTAAAATGGTATAGAATTTAATTCAACTGGTCATGTGTTAACTAATTTCCAACAATAAGTTCTTGAAAGCAAAAAATGTAAAGTAATGAATTATAGATGTTTCTTTGAAGGAACTGTCAGTCTAGTTAAGGACAAAAAATTTCCCCTTATGAAACACTAGGTCGTCCCAGCGCTTTGGGAGGCCGAGGCAGGAGGATCACTTGAGCCCAGGAGTTTGAGACAGGTCTGGGCAACATGGTGAAGCCCCATGTCTACCAAAACTACAAAAATTAGCTGGACCTGGCGTCATGCACTTGTAGTCCTAGCTACTGGGGAGACTGAAGTGGGAGGACTGATTGAGCCCACAAGGTGGAGGCTGCAGTGAGCTGTGATCACACCACCGCACTCTAGCCTGGGTGACAGAGCAAGACTCTGTCTCAGAAAAAAAAGAAAAAAAAAAAAAAACCTAGAAAGCAGCACAATGTGTCCAAGTAATCAGGTATAGACAGGGTACCAAGGATTATTAATGAAAACAGTGCAGGTAGTACAGGCTCAGAAAAATAAGGGACTGCCATAAGAACCATCAGCAGGAAAGGCACCTAGCAGCGAGAGAGAGGGAGCTGACCTTTGAGGAATGGGCAAAATGTAGATAAAAAGCTGAGTAGTGGGAAATCATTCTGATCCAGGAGAACAACAACTTCTGACTCCTGCAGCTCTCTAGTCAGTGTAGTTAGCTTACTCAAAGCAGAGTGTGCTAGGGGACAGGTAGCTGCCCATCCTTGCCTATTAATCCTTGCCAATTCTCCTTGTACAAATTCAAGGTGGATTTGCCTGGAGAAGTGGAAGGAAGTAATGAGGGTCTACTGAAGCCAGGATTTATATATCTTGTGATCCAGATAATAAAATTCGGTTGCTCAAGCCTCTGGCCATTGACCAAAGAAAGGCCTCCTCTTGAAAGCTCAGCTTGACCATGAAGCCTTTATGACAGCATAGAATGTGGGGAGAATGCTTTTCCCCTCTCAAGATGGCCCTTGCTTTATAAATGTTTTAAGAAGTGACATTATAGTACAGTTCTCCCATTCTTGCAAAATAAACTTTTATTTGGAGGTACAGAATAATTTAGGGTTCAGGCTGTCGCACGCTTTTGATATCTGCAAACATATTTGTGTATATTGACTCATTCCATACAGCCCCATTCCAGTCCTTGGTACAGTATGGTTTGCCATGCACACACTAGTTACATGAACACACAGAAATTGACTAGCTGATAAAGAATTTGAACACGTGGAGGCAGAGAGTAGAAAAATGGATAACAAAGACTGGGAAAAGTGAGAGAAGTGGGTTAAAAGATGCAGACATACAATAAGATAGAATGCGTAAATTCAGTGTTTGATAGCAGAGTATGATGACTATACTTAACAAAATGTATTGTACTTAAGCAACAGACACCTTGATTACCCTGGCTTGATCACTATGTATTATATACACATAGCAAAATTTATCATGTGCTCTATACATTTGCACAAATTAAAAAGAGAAAGGAACTGGACAGCTGATTAATGAGTGAAAAGAATGAAATGTTAAAGTTTTGTCTTTGATATTTAGATTTTTTAAGTAGTTAGCTGGACTTACCATATATTTGCCTGCTGAAGAAACATTCTTTTGTTAGCTCAGCTTGTGGGGGGTTATTGAAAGGAAGGAATTAGACCCCAATATCATGGTCCTTCCATGTGGCATCAAAAAGGATTAAACATTTTTGGGTCCTGGCTATGTTTTAAGCTCATAAGAAGGCTTCCTCTCCACCTTGTGGCTCAGCTTTAAGGCCCTAGGCATGTCCTTTCTCTCAAAACTTCTCTGAGGCTTATTTCTTTTTTCCTGCCTCATGGCTGCCTCCTCACACCTGTAGCTAGTTTCTGACAAGCAGTTTCAGATCCCCAACCTGCTTTGTGACTTGCTTTGTCTGGGTATGGGGACCAAACACTGAGAAGTCCCACTCCTGGTGGCAGTCTTCCTTAAGGTAGTGCTAGAAAGTAGAATAAGTCCCCAGGTTCCCCTCCAGCCACCGGCCTCCCCCACCTCAAGACAGTAACAGAATCAGTGGAGGATGAGGATATAAATCCACCTCAGCTGGAGACATGACTCAGATGGACAAAAAAGCAAACAAATTGAGAAATCCAGGTTATAAAAAAACTTACAGGATGACCAAACAATGATGAGAAAGAGAACTATACTATTAGGGATAGAAAGGAATAAGAGCATGCATAAAAGAATTTAAGAAAAAGTGGAAGTATTGGTATGGTGTGGAGAAAGGGAAATTGAACTGGCCAGATGGGAAGATATGAATATAAATGAATTTGGGCCATCTTTATCATTTCTTCTCCCCTGCCCTCACCATAATGAGAAGAAAGCGTCTTAGGCCTCCCTCCCTTGCCCTGGTGTCCTGCTTGCGTTACCATCCCCTTGCTACCTGGACTATGCCTTGGCCCCGATTCAGTCTCTATAACCTTTCCTCACATCATTCCCCACTAGAGCCTCTTCTTGGGCATGAACTGACTCATCTACTACTGTTTCTTATTTCGTGACCTGGAGATGCTTGGAGAGTTCTGGGGAAGAGCTAGCAAGAGAGAAGGCAAGTGAGGACCTCCTCAAAGAAAACGTCTTCCTCAACAATGTGGGCTAAAGCCAAATAGAGAGCAGTCTTCCTTAGAGAGATATACTCTACTTCCATATTTTTATTTTTCATTTATTCTAATTCCCCAGGCCAAGGGGCCATCATCTTTGTAACTATCTCACACTCCTCTTTATGTCTTCAAAACAGTCACTGTTACTGCCTTTATAGTACTCATAAGAAGAAAAAAGTGCAGGGCCAGGAGCTGTGACCCTATAAGAAAAAGGAGGACCTCAGCCCAGGCTTCTATGAGTGGGGTGAAAGATGTGATGAGGAGTCAGGAGAGAAACGTGGGACTTAAGGGGATACCATTTAAAACAGGGTAAGAAGGTATGGACTAAGGAAAATGATGAACTGAAGGGAGAAGTTTAGGGGATACAGAGGAGGAAATGCAGAAAGGGAGGATTCTAGCTAATTAAGATTTATTTAGACCCTTGAATCCTCAAAATATTACAGATGATGAAAATTCTGTAAAATACTGCTTCTATTTCCCAGGATTCTTGTTCTATTCTTGTTCAGGGTAGAAATAAATGTGCCCACAGACACTGTCATCTAGGGTAGAATAAAAAGTACCATGAAGGCCATATTCATGAGGCGGATTCAGAACACAGGTCAGAAGGATGAATTCCAACATCTAGGAAAGTTGCCCTGGGAGCTGTCATTTGACCTGGACAGGAACACATAGGGCAATAATAGATAAAAATGAGATAGAAAGTGGCAGGGAAAGGCTTTCCAGGTGGAGAGTGCAGCACAAGCAAGGTAAAGGAGAGCTAGGGAAAGGCACACTTGACAGACAGCCCCATGGTTGCATCCATCCATTCATTCAGTAAGCACACGCTGGCCACCTACTCTGTGCCATAGCTTGTACTGAGCACAGGAGAAATAAAGTGAATCCACCTTGGTCTCTGCACTGAGTGTTTCCAGCATTGCTAAAATCAGGGTTTGTGGAGGGAGTGAGAGATATAATAGATTCCAAAGAACCATAAATGCCATGAAAGAAACCTAGGCTTTGTTCTATGCTTTCTGTCACTGTGACCCATTCTTTGAAGTGGGGAATGGCATTATCAGACATGTGTTTTGAGAAAGAAATCAGTAAAAATGCAAAGTGAAAGAGATCTTGAAAAACTTTGGTGATAAAATTATAAAACTATAACATTATACAACTATAAAATATACTTTTATAAAATTCAAATACCCAGTAGCTAGTATAGACAAATTAATCCTTATTGAATGCCAGAATATTTCAGCCTAGGTCTTCATCTTCTCAGGCACACAGGCAGATGGAGTATCCTTTCCCACATCACATCATCATACTATGTGACCCTTATGCCCATTGGTAAGCACCTGTGGAGACAAGAAGCAATTTTTGGGTTAGAACACCATCAATTTCATGGAAAGACTAGACTTCAAGATGTCTAAGGCATGGCCAGTGAGCTAGAGAAACTGAGCAAGGACTGTAACTACCAGTGAGTCTGCCAGGTGTGGGCCATGAGGAGGAGAGAGTAAGGGGGTTTCAGTGGATATCAGCATGATGAGTTCATCAATCCCATGTTGGGATCTTCTCAGGCACACAGGCAGATGGAGTATCCTTTCCCACATCACATCATCATACTATGTGACCCTTATGCCCATTGGTAAGCACCTGTGGAGACAAGAAGCAATTTTTGGGTTAGAACACCATCAATTTCATGGAAAGACTAGACTTCAAGATGTCTAAGGCATGGCCAGTGAGCTAGAGAAACTGAGCAAGGACTTGCAACTACCAGTGAGTCTGCCAGGTGTGGGCCATGAGGAGGAGAGAGTAAGGGGGTTTCAGTGGATATCAGCATGATGAGTTCATCAATCCCATGTTGGGCCCCAAATTGGCCTTCTAAGCACTCCTGGGATACATTGTCTTCTTCTCTATAGCCCTGGCCAGAATTGCTGATTTAAAGAGTTGTAGCCTTAAAATAAGATCTACCCTCTTAGCAAATGTTGAAGTATAAAATGCGGTATTGCTCACTGTAGACACTAGACCATACAGTAGATCTCTAGGATCTATTTATCTTGTATAACTGAAACTTCATACCCTTTGGCTAATACCTGCCCCTGGCCCCTGGCAACCATTATAAGATGGTAGCTCTTATCTAAAGTGTTCTTATCAGAAGAAAAAAAAATGATGTTAATAAATAGAGTGAGAGGAAATCTTTGGAGGGGATGAAGAGATTTATGGCATAGATAGTGGTGACAGTTTCACCAATGTATACTTATCTCCAAACTCAAGTTGCATACATTAAATAGTACAGTTTTTTGTATGTCAATCACACCTCAATAAAGTGGTTCGAAAAAGTTAAAGTACAAATATTAGTAGACTTAGATTCTAGCTGTTCCATTTTAATTCTGTGCCTAGCAAAGATGAAAATATCTTCATTTTTCTTTATGATACAGAGGGCAAATGCAGAAATGGAGGAGTCTAACTAATTAAAATTTACTTAGATTCATAAACGCTTGAAGTATTATGGATGATGAAAAATTGTATAAAATACTGGTTCTATCTCCCAGGATTCTTTTTCTATAGGGTAGAAATAAATGGGTACACCAGAAACTGTAATGTAGGATAAAATGAAAAAGTATCATACATTTATAATAATCATATACTCTCCTGTAACATGATCACTCAGTATTCCTCTGTTTACTTCTCCTGAGACAATGATTCCAGAATTTATTGTTGTTCTTTGTCTGCACTATTTAAAAATCTTAGCACCAATTTTTTTCATTTTTCTTCAAAAATCCTCACTTTTGCAGCCTGTTTATCCTCTCTTTGAAATATATATGTTACCCTCAGGTAGCCTACTTGATTACAGCTAGGAAATCACAGCTTTAATCTTGGGGGGACCACAAATTGGTGGAGGGATAAGGCAAGTTATTTAAACACACTGTTGTAGTTTCTCTAGCAATAAGTAAGGAAAAGCAAAACTCCTACTGCCTCAC
Organism: Mandrillus leucophaeus; assembly: GCF_000951045.1. Taxonomy (NCBI): domain Eukaryota; kingdom Metazoa; phylum Chordata; class Mammalia; order Primates; family Cercopithecidae; genus Mandrillus; species Mandrillus leucophaeus. The sequence goes on along the minus strand of NW_012105764.1, from coordinate 2,420,359 downwards.
AAGGGGACTGTGAAGATTATGTATAACATATTTTAAAGTATCTCCAAAAGTAGAATATGCTTAGCAAATTCAGTGCACTTCAAGAAATAACAATAGCACTAATCCATTAATGGTGCAGGAAATAAATTTCAGGGACTTCCTTCCGGAGTGACCACCCCAAATTTCTGTCCCCCAGCCGGATTCTGCCAAGGGTAATAAAAAAGCTCTTCATGCTTTTATACCTTCAAAAACATTCGATTATGACCTACTATGTGCCAACTATTGTTCAAATGCTGGAGATACTACAGCTCTTAAAGTTATTTGGAAGAGGTTAGATCGTGTTAGGTTATGAATTGTAATCATGATTGTTATTACAAATTGAGTTATTTTTATATGTTTAAGAATAAAAAGGCATTAACTTTGAGCTTGATCAAATGTATTCTCTTTATTTGAAAACTATTGCAAAGGACATCTCCATTTTACTCATACCAAATTTAGGAGGAATTGTTTTTAATTTATCTTTAAATGATAATACATAGAATTTGTAGAGTGTTCAACTTGTTTTTCTCCATGCACTATACCTGGGTTGAAAGGAAAATGATGAAGGAAGGAAGGAGAGAAGAGAAAGTGAATATTTATTGAGTGCCAAAATTGTTTCAGGTGCTTTTATACCAGAACCTTACATAAGCCTCTCACATCTTCTCTTGCAATGTGCTGGATCACACAATGATTTTCTCTGCCATGAAGGTTTATGGCTGATCAATGACAGTGTAGTTCTTTCTTGTACAGTAACTTAAAAAAAAAAATACCTTGTCATGATTTTCCCATTGAATCCAGAGGAGAGAGGATTTTGTCATGTAAGGCTGACACCAGATATGCATTCCCCAGTGGGCTCGAGGGCTGTAGTTTCCCAGAGAGGCCAGGTCACAAATAGAGCACAAGAACTGACATTTTACCTCTTTCACTGCTGAGATGTTTTCTTAGATTCCAATCCTGTTCCCTCTAACTTATTTTGCTTCTGGGTTCAGCAGGCATTCCACTTCATTCTACCAGAGCTTCATTCTGTTGTTGTTAATTCTAGAATAGAATTGATTCCAAATTTTGCCTATCATAAATCACACCGAAGAGGATTTCCCTTCTAAAGTACCCAAAGGACTAAATTAGAGGCTATTTCACCTCTAGTGGTGGGGATGGGATCTAGTGATGTCACTATGGGAGTCCCTTAAAAAATTAATTTTCACTTATAAAACAGTGTGTAGATAATTGTTTTGATATTCAGTGACCCAATGACCCCTAACTTTAGAAAAAATTTGGGAATGGACCGTAGGCATTCTTTTGTCCTTTGTCCTAGGAGTGATGCCTGCCACTACATTCTTTCCGCTGATCAGAGTCTACTGCAAATCATGAAAAGTTCTTCATTCTTTCATACCTTCAAAAATTATTTAATCAGCACTTACTATATGCAAGACACTGTTCTAGGAACCGGGGATGTCATTAATAAATTAGTAATGTCCCTGCTTTCATGGAACCTACCTTCTAGTTGAGGAAGACACAAAAGAAATAAGAAACAAATAAGGAACATGATGATATTAGGTACTTATGTGAGTAAATACACACACACACACACACATACACACACACAGGGGAAGCAATAGAAAGTAACTAAAGAGGGCTAATATTAGTAAGGTCTATCTGTAGAGGTAACATTTGAAAAAGAACGAGCAGAGCAAAGAACCTGGGAAAGAAATTTCCAGGCAAAAAGAACTACATGCAAATACCAAGGCCTTGAGACAAGAATAAGCTTGCTTAAGGCACAAATTTAAAAAAAAACGAATAACGTAGAAATTGCATCTGAGAGGTAGGTAGAAAACAGATCAAAAAGGCTTTGTAGACCTTGAAAAGGTGTATGAATTTTAATCCAAATGTGACAGTGAACAACTAGTTTTTAAACAATACATGTAGTAATACAATTTACAGTTGAAAAAGTTGCTGTGGCTGCTGGTGGAAAATAATCTTCTGGGAGACAAGAGTGGGTGCAAGTAGGAAAGTTAGTGGTGGTCCAGGCAAGACGTGGTGGCAGCTTGGCCTTCAGTGGTGACAGTAGTGGTGAAATGTAACAGGCTAAGTTGGGATATATTTGGGGGACAGGGAGTTCCTGCATAAAGAGAAGGGGCTGGACCACAGGAAATTGTGTTCTTTCTCACTACTACTTCCTCACAACTCCCCAGATAAGAATTCACAGCTTAGTTTGTGTTTTCAATAGTGTTTGTGCTTTTGTTTGGAAATGATGGCAACACAGAGCCAATAGTAGTCGCTATTATACTACAATAGTGTACTCGAAGCATTTAGCACCGGCCTGGCTCATAGTAAGTGTATAACCAATGGGAGTTATTATTATTCAAAAAATGATAATCACTAGCTTCAGTGCATGCTCAATACAGCTTGCTGAGTTTAATATTTTAAAGGGATTGGTACTTTTTTTCCAGAATATTCTATTGAAAAAATTTTTTATTCTATGACTCTAATATGATTAAAAAGGTAGACAAGATAGTGTGTCCAGCCGATACAACACTAGAAGTCTGGTTACAGACCAGGAAATAATTCACTGTGTTACCCTTCACTGAGCACTCACCATGTGTCAGACACTCTGCTCTGTGCCAGCAATAGATGAGTGTGACACACAGCTCGCCCTCGAGAGTTTCTCAATCTAAGAGGAAACATAGAAATGTAATTAAATCTATGCAATACAAAAAGTAATTAAATCTATACAAATGACATGTACCACAATACAATCCAGAAAGGAGTGCAATGGACTATGTCTTACGGTAGTGGGTAAGAGGAGAAAGGGTAAAGAATGGTTATACAAAGAAAGTGAAACTTGAGAAAGATTTTGAAATATAACCAAGGGGATAAGGATGGACAGGACAGTTTGGCCAGGGGGGACAGCATATGTCATCAATTTATTTGAGAGCCACTTAGGCCAATGTTCCCATTGGCTAATAATAATGTCAGTATTTTATTACCAAACTAGAATTTGATGTCCATTTGGCAAAGTAGGTTGGAACACCAATGAAAATAGTTAAGCATTTACTGAAATATTTTCAATAGAATACTCATTGTATGAAATATTAAGAGATACTATAGGCAATAAATTCTCTGATCAAAAATGCTTGGTAAATACTAGACTTAATAAAATTAAACAGCCCTCTGAAATATGGTATCAAAGTCCTTAATATGCTAATAGACTGCATGAATCACTCTGAGGAAGAGAGAATATATAGTGTTTTCAAATGTATCGTATCATAGAGTTCTTTTTTCTACTGATCTTCCAGGGATAATGTTCTGAAAAACAGACTTAAAAGGCAATAGAACCAAGCAAGCTGCACATTTAATTTTACTTCTAACCACTTTGAGCCTCAATATGATTATCTAGAAAATAGATTTGGCAGCACTTTTTGTTGGCTTTTCTCGGACAGTTGTCATAGCCATCATTTGTTCTATGACTTAACAGAAATGTCACAGAAATGCCAGGAAGGTGGCACCTCCACCTAGATGCACAGCTGTGTATTCATTTGCTAGTACTGCCACAACAAAGCACCACAAACTGAGTGGCTTAAACAACATAATTTATTTTTTTTATTCTGGAGGTTGGAAATCCCAGATCAAGGTGTCAACTGGGCTGGTTTCTTCTGGGGATTCTCTACTTAGCTTGTAGATGGCTATCTTCTCCTTATTTCTTCACATGGCCTCCCCTCTATACATGTCTGTGTCCTAATCTCCTCTTCATATAAAGACATCAGTCATATTGAAATAAGAGCCACTTGATGACCTCATTTTAATTCAATTACCTCTATAAGGGTCTTATCTCCAAATGCAGTCACATTCTGAGGTACTGCGGGTTAGGACTTCAATGTATGGATGAAGTGGGAGGGCGAACACAATACAGCCCATAATACTCTGGTCCTCAGGTTGGCAGAACACTCCAAGGTCAAGATCTCCAATTACTCAAAGCTGATCAGTGCTAATCCAACATGTAAGAAAATGGCTGTAGAGTAAAAACAAAGCTACATCCATTTTACTAAACCAATATTGAGCTCCATTTTGTATACACTCTATGCTAGAAGCGCATATACAAAGGTTAGTAGGACAGACACAGTTCTTGACCTCACAAAGTTAGTCTAGTGTGATTCTAGCCAATTACCGCTGAAAAATGTTCATGGAAAATTGAATAAGTATGTGAAATCAGAGCCAAGGTGGTAGTCGGCCAATGCTGAAGGATTGTTACATCATCTCCACTAGAATCACCAATTAGGTGGACCATGGCTCTCGGATTCTCTCTGTTGAGGATAGAGAGGAGTTAATCTTCTATTTCTTTAGCAAGTCTACCTTTCAGACTTAAATGTACTTTCTAATCACCTTGTTTTGTAGACTGAATGTTTGTTTGCCCTCACAATTCATATGTTGAAGCCTAAATCCCCAGTGCGATGATATTTGGAGATGGGGCCTTTGGGGAGCAGTTAAGTCATGAGGGTGGAGCCCTTATGAATGGGTTTAATGCCCTTTAAAGGGACGACAAGACCAGAGCTCTCTCTCTTTCTCTGCCATATAAGGATACAATAAGAAGTTGGCAGACTGGAAGAGGCGCCTCACCTAGCCATGACCTAGCCATGCTAGGACTCTGATTTTGGACTTCCAGCCTTTGGAGCAGTGATAAATAAATTCTTGTTCTTTATAAACTGCCTGTTTTTTATAGCCATTTTATGGTATTTTGTTACTGCAGGCGAAACTAAGGCACTTTGACAGGGCTTGGGTATTTCCCAAATCTCTCATATTAATATACATCTTCTAGGGCAGAAAACTTCTGTAGATACCTATTCAACACTTTTTTGTGGACTTTTTTTTAGTTACTTCAAATCTTTAATAATGGCCATTTTATATATTTGTTTCCAAGTTATATATCTGTCTTATTATAGCCTCCTATGTACTATCTTATTTATTTGCCAAAAAGATAATTTATCATTGAGCCCTAACTTTAGAAAATATTTGGGAAATGGACTTTGGGCATTCTTTTGTCCTTTGTCCTAGGAGTGATGCCTGCCACTACATTCTTTCCACTGACCAGAGTCTACGCAAATCATGAAAAGTTCTTCGTTCTTTCATATCTTCAAAAATTATTTGATCAGCACTTACTATATGCAAGACACTGTTCTAGGAACTGGGGATGTCTTTTGCCTGGAAATTTCTTTCCCGGGTTCTTTGCTGTGCTGGTTCTTTTGCAAATATTACCTCTACAGATAGACTTTACTACGGTCTTAGGAACTAAGTGATTCTATAGAGAAGACATGCAATTAACCTAGGTGTTATCTGGGGTATATTAGATAAAGAAATTGTGATATATATATACCATGGAATACTATGCAGCCATAGAAAAGAATAAAATCATGTTCTTTGCAGCAATATAAATGCAGCTGCAGGACATTATCCTAAGCGAGCTAATACAAAAGCACAAAATCAAATACCATATGTTCTCACTTATAAATGGAAGCTAAACATGGACACAAATATGGAATCAGGCACTGGGGACTCCAAAAATTGGTAGGGAGTGAAAGAGACAAGGACTGAAAAACTACCTACTGAGTAGTATTCTCTACTGAGTAGTAGTAATGGCTGATGAGATCAATCATAGTCCAAACCTCAACATCAGGCAATATACCAATGTAACAAATCTGCACGTGTGTCCCCCTGAATCTAAAATAAAAGTTGAAATTTTTTAAAAAAGAAAACTTTTTATGGTGATGGAACTGTGTTATATCCTGGTTATGATTACCTCATCTTATACAGTTACCACAATTCATCGAACTGTACACTTAAAATCGGTATGTTTTATTTTGTATAAATAATATCTCAACCAAAAAAGAAAAAGAAAAAAAAAGGATCTAAGTGATAAACGCCAAATTTGGTTAGTGCTATTGAACTAACCAATCTAGAATCAATCAGATTTTTGTTTTTCTTTTTTTTCTTGTTGAAACCAACTAAGCATTCAGGGCTTACCCAGGCAGTAGAAAAAAAATGAAACCAAAGTGATTATTTTAGCAATAGCAAATATACTTAGGTCGTGTCTTATCCTTTACACTCTCAAAGCCCACTTCTGTTTGGAACCTTTCACATACTTTGTGCCTCCGCTGCATGTGTCCACTGTCAACCTGCTGAAGTAGGATGGTCAATCACCATGGTTTGCAGGGGACTAAGGAGTTCCATGGGATGTGGGACTTGCTAAAACCAAGAAAGTCCTGGGAAGACTAGGAGTTGGTCATCCTACAAAGGCACAAATAAACACAGAATGCAAATTTTGAGAATTTGGGCTCCCAGCCCCCAGCACCCTGATTTCTTCTCTTCTTTCCAGCCTTCCTGACACAGGAATGTAACTTTCTCTGTAAAGCTTTGCCCACCTCCCCTCCACCAATCACAAGATGAACTGTCCCTTTAAGGTTCTGCAGCACTTTTTCATGCCTCCCATGAATCGTAATTATCTATTTCCTTGGTTCTCCTTCACTAGACAAGATCCTCAATGGACCTGCCCACACCTTCTTCATATTGGTAGCCTCAGTACAGCCCAGTTATCACACTTATTAATAACCATTTGCCTGAATACATAGATGAATAAGAAGAGAATTTTCCCAAACTACTGTGTTTATTAAAATCATAAAAACTGAATACTGAAAAGAATACTTTAGATAATATGGTTCAGTTACCCATCGTGATTTGGGGGTCGATAAACCAGGAGTCCCAAGACTTTCCCTTATTATCTGTACTTCCTGAACACATAGCTGAGCCACCTTGAATTCATTCGTTCATATGTGAAACACAGGTCACAATAATTTCTTCTCAAGCTGTTGGGTAGATTAAATGAGATGATATTTATAAGAAGAGAGTTGTAAACTCAGGGGCACTAGACAAGTATCAGGTATCATTATTACTATTGCTAATGATGTTAGCAATATTGTTATTCAGTGAAGAAGATAAAAACACTATTGTAAAGCCTTTGCAGATTCCCCTCCAAGTGACTATCCATCTTCTGCTAAAATTTAATCTCTCTGAATGAGAAATATTTTCCATTCTCTCAATTGTTCCCCATGTAAAATAATTTTGTATTTTATTACCACCCTTGTTACTCTTCTGTAAATAGTAGTTAATTCGGACTAGTCTCAGGCTGAGAATAATATATTGAGCACAGTAGTCCAAATGTGGTCTGAGCAGTAATATCTTCTCCTAGATTCTAGACTCCATGCATCTGTTAATTGAATCCAGGCACTCTTTAGCTCTTAGCAGCAGTTGCATCACACTACTTTGATTCTTCATCAGAGAAAATACCCTCATTCTTTCTATCTTCTTTCTTTTCCTTATTTTTCTTTTGGCTTCTTGGATATTTTTGCATACCCAAGGAAGGTCCCCCTTGAGCTACTTTTTCCCATCTTGAGCAATTATTGAACTAATAAGTGGGAAAACGTGCAAAACAGTCTCTCAAAAATCAAAAACAAAACCCAGCAGCTATTTGCCTTCTCCCACACCAACAATAGAGACTGAATAAACACATGTTCTTTGCATTTTTCACTTATGATGGGCAACACTAAGATTCACTTCCTCATAGGCCTGTTTTGAATGTTCAAGTTTATCTGGCTTTAGATTCAGAACACTCACTAATGCTTTGATGCTCTAAGACACAGTTCTTACTGGAAGGGCTTTTATTAAGTGGACAGCTACGGTGTCACAGGCAAGATATTTGCACAGTATATTAATTTAGAGAGAAAAAGGTTTCTGTGTAACTTAACCAGACTGAACAGCTATTTCCACTTTACCTGAATAAAGTATTTTCATGTTTTATCACACTAGTTTGCAACTGCAAAGGTTCACCCAGTTTTTAAGAGTAGCTATGAACTGTCAGGATACGTTATTTGAAATGAAGCCTGACAGCTCCAGGCTTGAAAGTAAAATATATTTTATTGTTTAAAAGCATTTCTCTGCCACCTCACTTTCATCCCCCCTCCCAAACTCCACCCATCCCACCACCCCTCATAAGTACCCCTCTCCTGGCTTGAAATAAGATTCACTGCAATCATTCTAAAGTTGTTTAACCCTTATTAAATAACACTGCATGAAGGAAAATCTTAAAGGTGGGGTTTTCTTTTCTTAGTCTGAAAATGAATCATGAGAACTAATACAGAGTATTTTGCGTATGTGAGAGGAACAGATAGCACATGAGAAGTTGTGCACACTGTCGTGTTGGAAGAAACAAAATCCTGTTCAGTTAGTATCTGGAGAAGGATGATTAAATGCAAAATGGTTTGTACCCTGCACTACATATATTACCACCTTGGTAACTGGAAGTTTCTTAAACCTCTAGTCTGATAGTCCACCCGAACAGAGACAACGCAGTGAATCTTTCTCTTGACAACACTTTCTCAAGGGACCCTTGAGTCTTTAAAGCAATCTTTGTCTGGTTCCAGATTCTGGTTTTTCTGGCCTTGGACAGAATGTTGTTTGCCGGAGAAGAGTTTTTCTGGAATCTCTGACATTACCGTGGATTTATACACACCCATCAGTTATGCCTTATATATTCTGAAGATTGATATTCTAGGGAATATGGTAGAGGTGGGGTGATATTTTCCAATGAGCATTCTTCTCCAGAAATTCACTGCTACCTTCCTCTTACCACAGCATCATCATGATTGAAGACAGGCAGGATTCCATTCAAAGCATACAGTACAGAAAAGAAAGGACTGGAAAAAAATTAACTTACAAATGAAAATCTTTTGTTGTTAATGATATTCAATAATAGAAGCCTAATCTCCTACGTATATTATCATCTGGCAAACTAGTTACACATTTAATAAGGTTTTGCTGTATAAATTATAAATGAAATAAACAATTCTGTCACCATGGTGTGCAATGAATACACCACATGTTATATGTAAATATATTAGTCATTTGCCTTTTGTTTATGTGTCACTGAAATCCATTTTCTTTATGGTGTGTTTTCTATTCCCTATGGGTTCCAACCAAAGTCGTTTCAACCATACACATATCGGCCTTTAAAGTGGAATTATGCTGTTATTGTCCTTTTTCTGCCCAGTTTTAATAACACCTGCTTTTGTGCCAGTTTCATTTACTGCTGCAAATTGTAATTCAACAGAGAACAACAACAACAAAAACAAAAAAAAATCCAACCACCCTAACAGCAAATGTGACTCCAGAAAGGAGCTGTGTGATATATTGACACAATACAGAAAACATATTGAAACAATTTTTATTCTCATTATTTTTCCCCCAAAATTAAATATGCCCCATAAAGCAAGTTAACATATTCTGCGTGTCTCTCTTCACTCCCAACTAAACCCAAATCCTTGGCTTTTAATGAGATAATTTTTTAAAAAACAGAATCAGTGGTTTAGCCTTTCAAGTGGTGGCATTTTTATTTTAAGCAGAGAGGCATAAATGCATGAAGGATGCAAATCTGGGCTCTTTCAATGGCTCACCACAGTGTGACAGCTGTGGACGGGATCAAGACAAAAGCGGTGACTGCTCCAAGAAAATGATGGCTTAGGCATCTCCAGCCCAATCAATAATCTGGCATGTTGAGGTCAATCACTGCATGACCATATTCAGTTCGAGCCAGCCAAAGATTATTAGTTTGACACCCAGAGGCTATTTCTTTCTGCTGTGGATGGCGGAAAGAGAGCTTGTGTGAATCTCTTCAGAACCAAATGGAGAAAGCCTAACTATTTATAACAATGGAAGCACTGAAACAGAATTTTCAGAGAGATTTCATATTTGTTAGGAGGGATCCCCTACAATATCCTCCAGGCTGAGTAATGCTTCTGAATTGTCACTAAGCTAATTTTGTGTTTCATCCATTCAAAAAATAAGAATGTTTTTAAGTCTCTATCACTTTCCAGACTGTGTCCTAGAACCTGGGGGATGCAAACACAATCAAGATGCACTTGTTATCCTCAGAGAGGAATAAATGTAGAAGCTTCTACAAAGATGTTGATTGATACTCTAAATTTCCTCTAATATTCTGAATTCCTATTTTTTCTTCTTCCCCCTCTTCTCCACCCTGGCTAAATTTCCCACATGCAACCAGGACAGATTTTACTGGGATAAAGATAAGATTGGAAGCAAGATAATCATTATTTCAGATTATTTGGGCTAATAGTACTCAGATCTGTCCAAAGAGATGGCTATAAGTGGGTTCCAGAAAACATCTGAAAGCTTTATACATTACTAAAAGGGCAACAGAAGTAGCCAGGGGAAGCTATTTCTAGGTGACATACTAGTCCTTTTCTGCAGTCCACCGCCTGTCTAAGGCATTCGGTTGCTGACCATGGCATTCACATATGCTCACTAACGGGAAACAGTTTGTGGCAAGGAGAGATCCACAGGAGTGTATGGAATAGGGCTCTTGCTGTCTGATATTTCACCAGTCATGTTTTACTGTTTCTCCTGGATGGCATGCCATAGAGTGTAATAAATCTCAGTTTGTTTATATTCTGTGTCTGTATTTGCACTTTGGTGATTATATTTGAATTCATGCAAGATCCTTTTTTTTTTAAGAACTCGAGCATAATCTTCTCATTAATCCTGTCCTGTTTGTCTGTTATTAACAGGCCACTGTACAATGTATTCTGCTGCAAAACTCCACCAGGCATGACTAATTCAGATAATTAATTTGCTAGAACATTAACACCATCAAATGAGCCTGCTAAACCGGTAAATTTAAAGTAAATTAAACTTAATTTGCAGGTTATTGCAATTAAGTCTGCCTTGTCTTTCTGAGGGATTTCAACATCCTCAGTATTTAAGAGGCAATCATAATGCATGCAAGTGGGCGGGCTTTTTGGCTAATTAACACAAGAGTCTAATCTGCTTTTCAATTAGGGTGGATGTTTATAATGTGCTGGTGACAGTGTTGCGATTCAGTGCAGCATAACAGGAGTGCATGGCATAATTATAGCTGAAAAGAAAAGCTCATGCCGGGCCTTTTTAGGGGTTAATGAGACATTGGCAGCTTCCAGCTGAGGAGATCGAGCCAGTTTAGTGTAGCTTCAAGAGGAAACCACCCATAGGGGTTTCCTTTGAAGTGTCAAAAGGTCCCCTTGTTCTGGGTGGCTTATGTTTCATTTGTCTGAGTGGCATATCAAAAATTGATGAGCTGCCAGCAGCAGTCCCTATGACATTAATTCACCAATTGTGTTTCTAATAGTTTCATCCTTAAATAAATTTGGATGATGAGAATGGTAAGGAGAGTCAAGGTTCTGAAAACAATGAGCAGGGCCAGGCCGTTGCATGGTTTTTATACAACACAGACAAATGTAGCAGCAGTAAATGTTAAAGGCATGGCTGGCCTACTACACCCTGGGTTATTAGCTAGGGGAAGACAAAGATGTATTATGCCTGTGTCCTCTGCTGAACAACAGTCGCTCAAAACAGTGATAAAATGTGGTATTCACTGGCAGTTGGCTTAAACTCTTAACTATACAGGGGAGGGATCGTAAGCTGGGGCTTCAGAAGATGAAGTTTCTATGAATCTGAGACATAAAGCTCCTTGGAAACACTCTTACTAAAGCCACTTGTACATCAGAGCTGAGGCTAAGGGGAAATAGCCAAATAGTAACATAATAAGATTGTACCTACATTTAGAGTATGGAAATTCACATTATCTCCTCATGTCTACAGTAAACACTAAACCAAGGTGCTTTGAGGCTCAGCTCGAAACTGAGTTGTTGAGGTATACTTGCATAGAAACCGTCTTTCAGTGCTTTTTATGGTCTGGTTCACCTGAGGCCATGTGATGTCATTGTGCTTTCTGGTTTTTGTTGTTGTTTGTTTTTGTTTTGTTTTGTTTTTGATGGAATCTCGCTCTGTCACCCAGGCTGGAGGGCAGGCTCGCTCGCCCAGGCTCGCTGCAATCTCTGCCCCTTGGGTTCAAGCGATTCTCCTGCCTCAGACTCCTGAGTAGCTGGGATTACAGGCGCTTGCCCCCACGCCCGGCTAATTTTTGTATTTTTAGTAGAGACAGGGCTTCACCATGTTGGTCAGGCTGGTCTCAAACTCCTGACCTCGTGATCCACCCTCCTCAGCCTCCCAAAATGCTGGGATTACAGGCGTAAGCCACCATGCCCGGCCAATTTCTGATTTTATATGTTCTTTGGTTATATAATGAGGAAAAAAGAATTTATAAATAGTTATTTCCAGGATGAATATACCATACATGTCATGCCTAAAGCTTATCTGGGAACATACATCTGGTACATGCATTGGAATGACTAGCATCATATTCTCAAAATATTTAGGTGAGCAAGTGGAAAGTAAAGACATCAAAACCTTGTACAAAATAAAAGTTCTCACCACCACGGTGCCACATGTTTTCTTTTAAGAATACCAAATTATGCATGATGATTATAAAAAGCATTACAAAGATGGTTCTTCTTTTGGCCTTCATGTAACATGCATGAAGTAAATTACAGCTGGGTAAAACCCCCACCATTTCACAGAGACATGAATGGAGCAGTGAAATAAATTATTCCAGGTACCTGCAGAAAGATTAATCGAATTATCCAAATTAATTGTAAAATCTCCTAAGCTAGTATTGTCACATAGACCTAGTCGAAGAAAGTCATGATGTATTGCAATGGATATTGGGGAATAAATCCATTCATTCATTTATTTGTTTCTTTACCTTTGAACACATATTATGTGACATACATTGTGCATTGAGGCTAAGGCAATGACCAAAACAATGTCCCTATATTCATGGAGCGTACAAATAAACAGAAAACCGTCAGTTATTGATAAATGCAATGATGATAATAAAGCAAGGTAATGTGACAGAGTGACTGAAAGGCTACTTTAAACTGGGTGTTAGGGAATGACCATCTTTGCAAGGAGGTCGCATTGAAGCTCAGACCAAAATGATACTGAAGAGTTTTCAATAACAGATGACCTAATTTGCAGTTGCAAAAAGATCACTTTGGCTCCTGCCTGGAAAACGGAAGTGGAAAGGCATAGTACTATAAGAATTAAAGCAATGAGACCATTTAGAAGTCTACTTGTGTGTTCTAGAAGCTACCACCCAGGCTAAGCACCTAGGTTGAAAATATGATTTAGAGGTAAGTTTGATGATGTTTGGTTATACAGGACATTGAAATTGTGAGTAAATTATTAGGCATTTACATGGCAATGTCAAGTTGGAAGTTGGACATATGAGTCTGGACATTAAAGGAGACTCCAGAGCTAAATATATAAAATGAGGAAGCAGCCGTTGGTATTCAAAGACATGAGCTGGCAGATTATCCATGGTAGGCAGTGTGCTTAGAGCAAAGACAGAGTCCCAGGATCCTTACACAGAGCCATAGAGAGAGAAAAGGTAGCAAAGGAAACAGAAGCCGAGTGGTCAGTGAGGTAAGGGGAACAAAACATGAATATGAAGGAGGTCGACACTGGAAACAAAAGAAAATGTTTTGAGAAAAAAGGGAGCAGCCAGCTGCGTTGAATGCTAATGAGAGGTTGAATAAGATGAAAAGAGACAAACGTCCATTGGATTTAGCATCATGGAGGTCAGTCGTGACCTTGACAAGAGCCATTTCAATGATGTGTGGGGCCAGAAGAAAGCCTGGGTGGGATGAGAATGGGAGATGAGCAAGTGAAGAAAGTGTTTACCGACAATTACTAGGAATATGAGATCCAAGAAGATATTTTTAAATATGGAAGAGAGCCGTGTGCATGTTGATAGCAACAATCCAGGAAAGAGAAAAACGTTAATCACAGGAGAGAAGTAAAAAGGACATGGACTCCACAGCACACGGGGAAGACTTGGCCTTTGGTGGGAGCCAGGCTGAAGCCCCTTGAAAACTGAAGGAGAATTTGAATGTGGGGATTCAGGCAGGGGGCTGGGGAATAGGGAGCTGTGTGAAATAGTCATCTGAAGGCCAAAAGCCACCAATAATAGATTAGGTTCCATTCATTGTTTGATTACAAATGTGTTTATTGTGAGGTAATACACACTCATTAAAGAAAAAGGAAGAAGAAAATACAGAAAAGTGTAAGAAAACAATTGCCCTTAACCTCCAACATAATAGAGTGATCTAACAGTGAGGAAGACAAGTGGGTTTGTTTCTCTGTTGAAATCCCAGAATGAGAATGAAAAGAAGTCTCTGTCCAGTAGAGACCTATATCTAGGATGCATTCAGAGAAAGTTCCTTTGTGTTGGGTCTTTGGTCCAACTTACTGTGGATGTGTGCTTTGCACTAATGTCTATCATCAGCAGCATTTTTTAAGTGGGTTCTGCCTTAGTGGTCTATCATAAAATTTGTTATACTCTTACTTTCCTTAAATTCCAAATCCTCTTACAATTGTCTTAAATATTGTGTAAGTTATATAGAAGCTTTAATCAGTTTTCAAGAAAGAAATTGTTACATATATAATGGGATGTTTCAGGGAATTTGCTTTTGCTGCTAAATTTCTGGCATGGTTACAATAGGGGGAACATAGCCAGGAATAAGATGTGGCAAGGTTGGATGGAGCCTAGTGCACAATATTAAGAAGACACTCACTCTCAGACTATGCAACTGAGAGTGAGTGCTCCCTAAAATGTTGTGCCCCAGGGCGTCAATATTGCTTTACCCTAGTCCTGACCCTCGTTAACACTCTTTCTCTTCCATAAGCTATTTCTTGGAGCTACTCTTAAGATATGATGGATTGGGTATAGCAGGAGTGAGTCCCGGCACGTTCCTTTTTGGTATCATTTTAAAGATTTAGTAACCACAGGTACGTAGATTTGTGGAAAAAGTAAACAACACAAAACATGCACAGCCACAATCAGCTCTTCTTTACATTCCTAAATTAAAGATGTGTTTTGTTTTTATATAAAAGTAAATGACAGAGAGTCAATAGCAATCATTATTATACTGAAATTGAAGGATGCAAGGCAGGTAGCACAGGCCTGGCTCATAGCAGATGCTCAACAAGCGAAAGCTGTTATTTTCAAAAGTGATTATCAATAGCTGATGTGTGCTCAGTAATGTGTTTTTCTGATTTTAATATTTTTTTAAAAACACGTCTTAATTTTTTAAATATATAACTTCTTTTAAGTAGATATTTATATGCAGCTACTCTTACTTTTGTCCTTTGCGCTGGTCTTATACTAATAATCACATCTATAAAGCATCTTAAAATTTACAAACTACTTTCACTCATAGTAGCTTATTGGCTCTTTGCAACCGCATAAGTTACCCAGTATTACTCACCCAGTTGATAGAGTAGTAATAAGTTGAGACTTGCCTAGGACACAGCTTTGGAAAAGCAGATCCAAGCATGTACTTAGGATTTCTGACTTCAGATGCCAGATCTTTCTACTCTGTGCCATTAACAATTAGATAATAAGTCTTTTCAACTCCTAAGCTTGGATGAGAAAGAAGTCAGCAAGATTTCGGGTTACCGTTTTTATAAATCAAACAGGGCCCTCACCCACAACAATGGGGAGGAGAGAGAACGAAATTAATCAAAGGGTAAAATCAAGAACCTGAATTGCTTTCTAGCTCAACCAGCTGAGTTCTCCTCAGGTATCTATGAGTCAGGGTGGCCTAGAATTGAGATTATACTGTAGAAACTGAGAGCCCGAAAGTTGCAGTGGCTTAAAACAACTGCATTTAATTCTCACTCATGTGACAGGACCTATGAGCAATGGAATCATTCAGGGTTCAGTTCCATCTCAACACAGGTATCCACAACCACAGAAGCAGGAAAAAGAGGGCCTGTGAGCCATGGCCTTGCTGCATGTCCAAGTTTTCATCTACCCTATCAATTGCCCCAACACACCTCCAGGCACCAAAGCGCCCAATCTCTGGCTCCATTTTAATTCTCTCTCCCTCATCCTCTCTAACACCTTACTAGCCAGTTACCAAATCCTGTAGACTTTTTCTTTCTCATATCTCTGGCTTTCTCATTTGAGGAAAAATGCCTTAAGGTCAATGAATATTGTATATGAGGGTTTCTACCACAAATGTCACTTGAGAAAACAGCTCTCGATTCCATACAAGACACGTTTTGCTTCAGAAAGAAACCAGAAGGGGCACAAATCTGTAGTCAGAAACCCTAGGTTTCTGTTCCATATTTTGCAGTTCACTTAATTTCTGTAAGTATAAATTTCTATATCTGTAAAATGGGGATAATAGAATTCTTATCCCACTGGATTGTAATGAGGATTAACTGTTGTCATAGGTGTTGAAGTTCCTTATAAGTTATAAAATCTTGTACACATGGTAGGAATTATCATTATTAATATTAATGTGAGCTAGGCAGCAATAACCTTGAAGCAATTAGCAGCTGTTAATATACTAAACTGAATTTACTTGTCCTAATGAACTATAGAATGGTTTTACTTAAAGGGCAAAGGCAATCATTAATTTACTCAAGTACCTATTAAGCACAAATTATATAGTGGTTACTATGCTGGGGTACAATAGATTGTACAAGCCAAAAAAGATGGTTTCTATTCTCACGGACATAACAATAATAATCTAAGACAAAATAGTGTTTTATCGCAAAGCCAGAAAGAATCAAAATGCTGTCATATATTTAAATAGGAAAAAAGATTACTTGCAACAGGAGACACAAAGACTTAATTGAGGTGGTGGAATTTGAGCTGGACAATTAAGAAAGGGTAAAGTTTCAACAAATGAAAGGGTATAATTATATGGTAGAAACATGACCACCATCTGAACACAGAGAACTGCTCCATCCCTTAATGGCTTTGTTACCCTGTGCAGTGACTGAACCTCTCTGAACTTGTAGGGCTGTGGTGTGGAATTAGAAAGAAAGTGTGAAAGCAGATCTCTAATGTGCAATACAGATCTGTAATGTGCAAGGCAACTTAGAGAGCTTGTCACAATGCAGATTCTGATGCTGCAGGTCTGGGATGGGGACAGAGATCCTACCTCTCTAACACGCTTTCAGGTGATGATGATGTAGTTGATCTGTGGATCACATTTAAGAAGTGATTCTCAAGTTTCACTTTCCAAACATACACAACACCTTTCCTGCTGAAGGTCCTACATTATTATTTTATTCTGATAATTACTTAGAGAAAACTTACTGAATGCGAACAATTCTTTGTATGGTACCTAGAACGTGCTCAATATATGTTCCTATTTGTACAATTATTTCCAAATCATTGAATGATATAAGGCAAAATCCAAAAATGTAAAAGTATAGGAACTGTTCACCAGATTTTGCCTTGAATTCCTACAGATTTATTGTGCCTGAATATATTTCCTAAATATAAACAAATCGTAATTCTTAATAACTAATAAAGATAAAGGAAAGCCAGTCTTTAATAGAGGATGTAGCTATTTTTCATATAACAATTAACATGATCTGTATTTAAACAAATGGTTGGCTCTTTATAGCCATAATAATAATTTGAAGCTCTGGTTCATCATCAAAGTTTTTAAACAATTTAAGAACAAAAGTGTCTCATGTAACATTTCTCATTATAACAATTATCATGCAACACTTAAATGTACTTCAAACATTAAGACTACCTGTCTTTTCTCTGTGCTATTTCTGAACTTGGTACACATGCCCATTGTTACAGTTGTTATGTGATATTACATTGATGTACTTTCCCACTATACTCTCAGCAGCTTAGGTAGCTGGCACGTAGAAAAAGCCACCTAACAGATAAGAGATTTTTACTTCCCTAGCTAGGTGGCATCCCACATAGACCTGAGCAATTTGACTGGCCTTATTTGCATACCTCAAGCTGAGTTCAATCACTTGCTTAAAAGTACTAAGGCACTCACTTAGATTTATGTTTTTAAAAAAGGATGCAATCTAGAAAAATATGAGATGTGTAAAGGATAAAATTCTATGTCCATGGCTTGTGAAGCAGAATGACTTCAGGAATCCTGGATACAATAGTGTTTAGGCAGATCAGTCAGTCAGCGTGATGATTGTACATATGTCGCAGCATCATCCAGCACAGTCCAGAAATAACAGCATGGCCATCACAGTGTCTGCACACAGACTTTGCTTATCAGTTTAGCCCAACATGACAACTGAAAAAGATCTCAGAGCCATCCTGATCCTTCCTGTGCAGACACAAGCAAAGATCACACACAATTCACTAGAACAACTAGTTACCCTTCTCAAGTTTCATTTTCCAAACACACACAGCACCTTTCCTGCTGAAGGTCCTAAATTATTATTTTTTAATTCTGATAATTACTTAGAGAAAACTTACTAAATAAGAAAAATGATGATGATGTTCATGCTGATGATAATAGCAATAATGATATGCTCTGTACCTGAAAGATAGAAAGGTATAAAATGTATGTTTTTGCCTCTAGATGTTATAAAATAGATGGCCAAGAAAGTTAATACATGGATACACATAGATGGGAGGGATTAATGGTTATGACATTTATGATGACAATAATAAACAATCAGTTCAGGGGTTGACAATATTTATATACAGTGTTTATGTCTTCCTTTGTTTTTTTACAAAATAAGCCCCTTTAAACTGAAGGAGAAATTAGAGCAATTAAGAAAAAGAAATCTGCAATCTTTGATGCATGCTTTAGTCATTTTCTTAATTTTTTTTCCGAAATGCAAAGCACAAGGATTCTTCTGGAATACAAATTACCATAAATCCCAGCCTACAAGTGCATGACTAATCTAATTGCAGGCAGAGGAGGATCGTTTGCTAATGCTCTCACTAGAGCTCTGTACTAAACGATTTGCTCAGAGAGCAATTGATACCCCTAGAAAACTTTGAAAAATGTTCTAGTTAGAAACAACTTTGTCCATGTCATATATTTTCTGTTTTTATCTCCATCATTTTTATTCTTTGGGACATTTGGATGAAAATTTCATCTCTTTTGCTTGAGGGTTCATGTGCTCCTGCTTATTCCTCACCTGAAATCATGAGCTCATTGTGACAGTCTAAGATGCCAAATTGGGTGTCACGAAAATCACTGTGCAGAACCCCAACTCCCAGCCAGTATTTATAGAAAAAAAGAAGAAGAAAGAAAGGCCAGTCATTTGTCTACAGAACATGAAACTCATTACTTATAAATTATGGTTAATTATATATTGAGATAAATATAGAATCATTCTTTCTACATGCCTTGGAAGTAGGCAAGTTCTTAAAAATTTATTGGCGTTCTTAAGATTTGGTTGATATAAACCAATAAATCCCTCTGCATGTGTGCAGTCTTTGAGGTCCTAGAAAAAGTTGCAATTACTGTAGAATTGCAAATCCTGAACTTCTGGCCATGAGTATAGCAGCAGCTCAAACCAAGCCTCCCTTAGCTACTCCAGTGGTGGGAAAACATCACGGTAACTAATATAGAAAAGCTGCTGACCTGCTACAGTGAGCTCCCTCACTGCTGCCTTCCACTTTGCCACACTCACCATTCTCAGGCACCCCAGCTACTCAGAAACCCCAAAAGTCAGCCCTCAATACTGTTAGTCTCAGAACATCCATACCCAACGTCAATCCAGCAGAGCCAAAAATAACAAGTGGAATTGAGGTGGTACATAAATTTGCATACAGGGCTAAATGAGAGGGAAGGCAATAAAAGTTGAGCTAATTTCATGAGTACATTTGGGATACATTAACATGAACGCCAGAAGGTTATCATTGACCAATATATAAGCATCATAAAATACTTTAAAAAGACTACACAATAACAATGTAATACATTTTCCCCTTCACTATAGTTTTATTTTGTAAGTGCTAGATTTTCTTGGGATCTCAGTTTACGAGGAGATTTAGAGCTATTTCAATTGTCAAGTAACATGACTTTCTATATATATTTTTAAATAATAGAGAATAGTGAAATTTAAGTCACCTGGGTGAACATAATTGAGGCTATAAGGAGTTTTGATGGCCAAAGAGAACCTTTGTTAAATTCAGTTTTATTCTTTTTGCTCATGTGTAAATATTTTAAAATTTGTTTTAATTTTTTTAACTTACAATTGATGTTTTTAAAAAGACTTTCATTGGTCAAGCATTCTGCAAATATATATCAAAGGCTCTCTACTTGCCTAGAAATGCATACACATGAAGACACAAAGCATGGGACGTGGTACCGTCCACAGAGGTGGCAGCCTACTTGATAAATAATAGCATGCACTTTACACAGTTAAGAAACAATACCAATGTGAAATACTACAAAAATTGTGCTTAGGGCCGAGCACGGTGGCTCACACCTGTAATCCCAGCACTTTGGGAGGCCGAGTTGGGTGAACTACAAGGTCAGGAGATCGAGACCTTCCTGGTTAACAAGGTGAAACCCCGTCTCTACTAAAAATACAAAAAATTAGCTGGGCGTGGTGGTGGGCGCCTGTAGTCCCAGCTACTTGGGAGGCTGAGGCAGGAGAATGGTGAGTACCTGGGAGGCAGAGCTTTCAGTGAACTGAGGTAGCACCACTGCACTCCAGCCTGGGTGACAGAGCGAGACTCTGTCTCCGAAAAAAAAAAAAAAGAAAAGAAAAGAAAGAAAGAATATGGCATAGTGCCTGGCACAGAGCCATAATTCAGTAAATATTAGTTTCCTTTCCCTTTACTATGGGAGATTTTGAGATATCAAAGATGACGGCCCTGAAGTCCACAAACTTACAATCTAATTAGAAAGATGAGACAATGCCTCTAGAGATGAAAAATACATATGACTATATGAAAAATACATATGGTGTATTGAATTATCAGATGTATTCCAAAATATGTACATCTATTATGTATCAATAGAAAAATAAAATTTAAAAAGATGAAAAATGCATGAGGCAATAGTGAAAAGTGGCAACGAAGCATGCAATAGGTTCTAGAGGGCTAAGAAAGAGAGAGGATTTTAAACAGATATGATGAGGAGGGATTTTCCAGGATGTGATGGAATTTGGGTGGTATATACACATAGGTAAATAGTATTTTCCCTCTCTCATATGGTTATACTCACCACACTTCTGACACCAGATGTGTGGAGGTTGTCCCCCCAATACCAAGCAATTCTCCAGCAACACAATCTCTGGTGAACCAGCTGGGGATACTCTAATCAATTCAATTCTGACAGTATCTACCTGGCTAGATAGTTGAGCCCACAGGTTGAAGATCCAGTCCCAGAAGACTATCCCCCCACATCAGATGCCAGTGGCAAGCACAGGTAGCAAGTGACCTGTGCTTGACTTGATATATAAATCAGGGCTCCCACAACCTCCTTGTTGTCTTCAATTAATTTGCTAGAGCAGTTCACAGAACTCAGGGAAACACTTAAGTTTAACAATTTATTGTAAAGCATATTACAAAACATACAGATGAACAGCCAGATGGAAGAGATCCACAGTATGAGGTAGGGGGAAGTGTTGTAGAACATCCGTGCCCTCTTAGGTGTTGCTACCCTCTAGGGACCTTCATGAGTTCAGCTATCTGGAAGCTCTCCAAACCTTGCCCTTTTTAGCTTTTATGGAGGCTTCATTAGATGAGCACGATTGATTATATCATTGGCCACTGGTGATCAGCTCAACCTTCAGCCACTCTAGCCTCCCTGGAGGTTGAAGGGTGAGACTGAAAGTTTCAACCCTCTGATCACATGGTTGGTTTCCCTAACAGCCACAGCAATACACTACTTTTCTGATTACTCTTAAAATGCATAATGATTTACTCAAAGATTTACTCCCTACCTAACTATTTCCAAAGATGTCAGAAGAACTTCACAAACGCCTAGGGAAAGAAAAATTATCTCAAAATAATTTTGAATAGAAATTTCCAAGTTCCCCATTATCCTATGCATATTTATAAGAAGTAAAGTTTTAGTAGTCTGTGGGGCTTAATATCTAGATGATGAGTTGATAGGTGCACAATCCACCATGGCACACATTTACCTGTGTCACAAACCTGCATGTCCTGCACATGTATCCCAGAACTTAAAATGAAATAAAATAAAATAAAATTTTAAAAGCTTCAGTAGTCAAGAAAGACCTTAGAATATCTTCAAATGGTTTGTCACTTTGGGGGCAAAATCAACTGTACCTTACTCAGTAGCTTCTGTAGGAGGGAATGCCTTTCACTTAGCTATATTTGTTTATAACTGCATACAAACTTAATACATTACTTTAAAATTGAAATATTTAATAATAATGATATTGACTTCATAGAGTCATTGTACGGATCAAACAAAATGAAGCACATAAAGAATTTAGCAGAATGTCAAGCACATAACGTTCATTAAATGGTAGTAATCTTTATTATTATCAAAATAGGTTAGTCTTTATTATCATAGCTATTGCAAGGTGGGATTTACACATTCCTGCTAAGATAGTCCCATAATGGAAAATAAGGTCACATTTTACTTTGATAGTGAATTACATGATAGTTAAAAATTTATCCAACAAACCTTTTTCGAGTGACTTCTTTGTTGCCAAAGTAGGCACAGAATATCCAAGAATAAATAAGACCTGTTTCTTGCCCTCCAGAATCTCACAGTCAATTGGGAGACACATACAGAGATATAATTGAAATCCAAAAGAATAAACATTGTAGGAGAATACAAAGGAGACAGCAATTAAATCAGTTTGGGAGATTAGAAGAAAGAGAAAAGGTGATTATTTAATTGAGCCTTATTACAAGAATGAATTGTGTCAGAAAATGGAGAGGCATTTTCAGGCTGGGTAAATATTATGTGAGAATTGTGTAAAAGTTGTGTCAGAAACGAAACGGCATTTTAGGCTGGGTAAATATCATATGCAGAGAAGTTAAAGTGTAAAAAATGTGTTCTATTAGGGGAAAAGTATACCTCTGATTTTTGTTTTTGTCATTTTGGTTTTGAGAGCCTGAGTTGTATCATTGGAAATACACGTGACAGATGATTAGGGAATGCATGGATTATGAGGCAGTTCAAACGAATGATACGTTTAAAAAATTGGTGTTTTTGAAACTGTGGTAAGAACACTTAACATGAGATCTACTCTCTTAACACATTTTTATGTGTACAATGTGCTGTTGTTAACTACAGGCACAATGTTGTCCAGCAGATACCTAGAACTTATTCATCCTATATAACCAAAAATTTACACCTGTTGAATGTCAAATCCCCATTTTCCCCTTTCCCCAGCCTCTGATACCACCATTCTACTCACTATTTCTATGAGTTTGACTATTTTAGTTACCTCATATAGGTGGAACCATGCAGTACTTATTCGTCCTTCTGTGACTGGCTAATTTCACTTAGTGTAATGTCCTCCAGGTTTATTCATGTTGTCACATATGGCAGAATTTCCTTCTTTTGAGGCTAAATAATATTCCGTTGTGTGTGTGAATATGTGTGTGTGTGTGTGTATATATATGTATATGTGTATATTATATAGATACACACACTATGTTTTTTTAATCCATTCATCTATCAATGGACATTTAGGCTGTTTTCATATCTTGGCTATTATGAGTAACACTTCAGTGAATAAGTGGGTGCAGACATCTGTTTAAAATCCTGTTTTCTATTCTTTCAAATATATATCAAGAGTGGGATCTTGTAATTCTAGAAATTTTTGTTCATCTTGAAGTGAAAGAAAAAAATAAGTTTTTAAAATGAAAGAGTTATTAAATCAGATCTGTGTTTTCAAAAGAAACATGGTGGGCAGTATAGAGGATAGGTTGGAGGTATGCAAGATAGAAAGCAGAAAGACCATTCTGGGTGTTGTTTTAATAAATCAATCAGGAAAGGATCATAACCTAAACTAAAGCAGTAAGAGTAGTAACAAAGAGCAACGGATGTTGACTGGTGAGGAATAAGAGACAAGGGAAAATACTTCAGGGGAACTCACAGCATTCTAATCGAGCAATAGTGAAATGGTGCTAACATAGATCAGAGATGCTAGAAGAGAATATGATTTAAGAGAAAATATGTACATGTGTGGCCAACTGCTGTAACATACAATAGGAAAAGTTCAATGGCTTAACAAAGTAGGATTATGTCTTGCTTGTTTAAACCCCATTAGTAAGGACGGGATGTTTCGGCTCCATACAGTCACTGAGAGACCCAGGCGTCTTCCACCTACAGTCCAGCCATGTCTTAGAGCCACACACTTCTGCTGGATTCTTAACATCCAGCAGGCAATATGGAAGTAGAGAGTGGAAGGTAAATGTAAGTTTTGTGGGCCAGGCATAGAAATGATGTACATAACTTTTATCAACACTTTATTACCCAAACCATCACCTGGCTACACCTAATTTCAAGGAAGGCTGAGAAATGTGGTCTGGAGACATAACCAGGAAAGGAAAGAAAATAACAATAATTTGGTTAAAAAAAAAAAAACTTCAGTTTCTGACACAGAACATTTAAGGGAAGATATCCAGAAAGCAAGTGAGCCTCTGGAATTCAAGAGAAGTCCTGATGGGAGATAAAGATTCAGAAATCATAACTGCAGATGGAATAGATAGCATAGTCAGGGGACAGTTTGTACCATATGAAAATAAGGCACTACTACAAAGGTGTCCATTTCACAGGAACTGGGAAAATTACCTAAGTTTATGATATAGCAATTATTCATCCTTATTCAATTATTCATCCTCTTCTCTGGTCTTTTGGAGACCAGAGAAGTGTGACCAGATGAGGACATAAATGAGTGTTTGTGTCCCTGATACACCTATCAGTAGATTGATCAATTAATCATTCAACAAATCTATCTCTACACTTACATATTGAATGCCTGGTAAGGGCATGATGCTCTACTGGTGAGTTGGTATCTGGCTAACATAAGCCTTTGTGAAACTCACATTCTTGCAGGGGAGACAACATAAAAAACAAATTACTCAATCTTTTATATAATTTTAATTGTAACAAAAGGAACAAATCAGAATTATAGGGTGAGATGAAAGTATAGATGAACAGCTGGTCTTCATAGACAAAGGAAGTTTATGAAAGTGTTTCATGAGAGCCAAAAAATGATTACATTATGAACCTTTTCCCTTACAGAAACAGCTGATAAGGGGAAAGTATAAGACCCTCATGCAAACAATTCTATCAGAAAATAAAATGCTAAAAGTGCCTCTAAGAAACATACACATAAAGTGCTTTTTGAGTATCTGGAATGGAGAAGAAATATGTCTAAATAAAGAGCTTTGGTCTTTACACTGTGCCTCCAAGGGCGACCACGAGTTGGAAGGGTGGTGAGGCTGATCTTCCAAGGACAGAAAGGGTTAAGGCTGAGTACAGCTGTGGGAGGTGGGACAGGTGGAAAATGCTTAGGGAATAAGTCCACTCAAACCTATGGAGTGTGGAAGAGGAAGGCAGCCAATTGGAAAGATAATTTGGGAACAGATAATAGAGGGTAGAATTGGAGTAAAGAGACTAGCTAAAGAAAACCAACCTGAAGGCTATTTTAATCACCCACAAAAGAGGTGATGTATAAGTTGGTTATTGGCATTGGCCATGAAGGAATGGAGGGGGACAGATTTGACTCAGAGGAATCAGAAAAAATAGGACTTGTCACTTTTTCAATAAATATTAATTTAGCACCTAATATGAATCAGATACTGCTAGATGCTGGGGCCTAAGCTCTCTTCTTTCTCTCATTAATGCTTCAGGAAACAAAAGGATGTCCAATACAGATTTCATGCAGTACTTTTTTCCCTGCATAGCCTTTTGAAGATTCATTACTGTTGCCCTTCAAATCTTTTTAATCCATGTATATTACAATTATTTTCCTTTTACTAATCTGTCTGAAAACAGCATGTTGTTTTACTCAGAGGTGAAATAATTCCAAGGACTAAATATACTGCGGTTCACACGTACATAGCTAGGTACAGCCATGTCACACTATATACGTGTTATCTTGGCCTAACAGACTTTATATTTGCACAAACTGTGAACTGGCAGTTGGTATTTATATACAGCCTGTCCCCCAGGGATGACCCATGGGCATGCAAGTCTTCCAGAGCTGGCAGCCCTCTATGAATGCTGATAGTGTAATGTGTTTTTATAGAAACATATCCTAATGTGTGTTTCAAACTTGGAGCTATCTGTCTATGTACTCCTTCATTTAAAATAAAACACAAAGATGTTTAGCTGTGCAAACAGGAAAGGTGCTTCCAAATAGGTTTCAATTTGGGCCATTCTCCATAAATCTCCTCTGATTTCTTTGCTTTCTGTTTTCAAAAGGAAAAAAAAAAAAAGCTATTGAAGTGCTAGCATATTACAGTTTTTGTTGGTTATTCACAGTGTGAAATGAGCATCACTAAATAAAGCAACTGCCAAATAAATGCATTCTGGTTACAAAGAGAGCCCACTGTAAAACTAAAATCTTAAATCTAATTAAGGAATTTCCAAAGCCATATCTTTGAAACCTTCCAACAACAACAAAAAAAATACATTTCAGCTGGGACTTGTGAATTGCGAGCTTTGTACATAAAAGAAACAACTTGTTCTAAAGCTGAACTCCAGTAAATTACAGAGGCGGTGTATCTTTCATAACCCCATTATGAGAGAACATTCCTCTGCTAAAACCTTTGGGTAGCAATGTCTGCAAGCACTGCTCCCGGCCAGTGGGTTCTCCTGTAAGAGTTTAGATAAATATCATGCACAGGCTGAAGTCCTTGTGTTGCTTTCAGTAATCAAAACTGGAAATTAAAATAGTTAATGAAAGTGGCTTGTACATGAATAATTAGAAAATGTAAGTCCAAAAGGTGTATTTTAGCCATAGATTCTCTTCCATGTGAGTGTACCTAGCTGCTTGCAGTGTATATACATTTTTCTAAATTTAAGGTGGAAATCAAGCTGAAACTAGAATGGCAAAGAAAGCTTCTCTGTGCTGTTCTGGAAAAAAAAAAGAATCTTAGTGTGTTTCTGCATGAACAAAGAATTTTTTTCTCATTCTTTCTTTTATCTATTTTAAAAGGTATGAAAACAAAGGAAAATTTCAGAACATTTTCTAATAGTACAAAATAGTCATCGTTTGGAAAAAATAATAAAGAAAATAAACCTATTTCTTGTCATACTGCCTAGGCTATGTATCTCTATACATGTGGACAACTGTTAATCACTAAATATCCAAATGGGAAAACACATGCATCCAACTAGACAATCTTTATTTGATCTGCAAAATGATGTGAATATTTGGCATTCGTAAAGCAAAATATACAAGTGTCATTTTCTCTTTTCAATTGTGTATTTTACTATGTAGCTGTAACTAAAGAAAGTACAATCATCTAGGCCACATTGCCATGAAATTCACTTTTGCAATAATACTTTACATTGTGTGAAGGCAGGTAGCTGAAATGGGTTTGGGCCCCTATAATACAGATGATAACTCAATTCTGCATTTTAGTTGCGTAGATGTGCATAAAGTAAAGCCTTAGTGCTATACAAGGTCATGAGGTATTGGCTCCAAAGACTTAAAATATTTTTGAATAATCTTTATTTCATATATACAATTTTAAGTTTATTTAAAGAAATATTATTGGAAATTATTTTACATGTTTTATCATATTTTGCATTTTAAAATGCTATACATATTATTCTTGACAATTGAAGGGTTAGAAATTCTTTTTTAATTGCATCTAATGTACATATGGCCATGGACGTATGCTTGCATGCATATATTTATGCATGTGTTCATATGTATATATACACCTATATATACATATGTATGTAATTTATATGCATACATATACACCTGCATACACACATTATTTACTGATAAACACAGACTCATGTGAGTGCTTTGTTGAGTTCATGTGATCAGCAGCCAATATGCTTAGCTTGGCCTTTTTTCTCTTTTTAAACAAAGAGCCAGATTTGCCTCTGGCCACACTATGCACTCTGTGGAACATACGCCCAACTTCAAAAGGACCATGTAAGCAATGAGCTTTTAAAGCTAGGCGGAAGGCATATGTCTACATGCCTTAAGGCACAGGGAGGTCAACCAATGCCCTTATGGTCACACAGAAGGTATATCGCTGTGATCAAACTATCAATGAAGCGTTTCAAACTACCTAGTCCCTGTTACTTCTGTTCATATGGATGAATGCAAATCACTATAAAAAGCTCATGGGTTAAGCAGGTGGCTCCTGGAGCTAATGTTCAATGATAGTTAATACTCTTTACCCTTAATTGAGTACCATACGCCAGCCCCTCTCACATTATATACCTATTTAATCCTTACAGTCCCATTATGCAATATGTGTTAGTGTTATTCCCATTTATTGATGATTTTTATCTCCATTTAATCCTTGTCATACCTCTATGAGATATGTACTCACATTACTCCCATATTATAAATTTAAAAACCAATGCTTACAGAAGTAACTTACACACAGGCAGTGAACAGCAAAACAAGGATTGGAGACAAGGTTTTTGTGTCTCCAAAACTTATTTCTGCCTTTAAAAAATTTAAATGGTTACTATTTATTGAACACTTAAGATGTCCCAAGCATTGTGCTAAACACTTGCACGTACTACCTCAATGATACTAATCACACTACGAGGTTGAGATTTTCACTGTTCTCCTTTTACAAATGACAAAAGTGACCCATGGAGGGCTCTTAAACCCTACAGACTCTGCCTCTCTCACAGAATTTGTGTATACCTGCTTCATCAGAGCTGGAGACAAAAGCAGAGGGCACATTACAGAGCACAGTTAGAACTCAATCTATAAATTTCTGTCCTCCAGGTCACTTTACTTTCTATGAGGGCCACTGACAATCTATATTTAAATAATCTTAAGCAAGAGACAAATCTCTCAATCAAAATTGATGGTGAAATCTAAGCTGCAGATCATCTTTCACAATCAACGCATGGGTGCATTTTACGATATAAATCTGTGTAGGTCACAACATTGCTCACATCAAGTCACTATTTCATGCTTTATATGAAAATTGTGCATAGCTGCAGCTGTGGAGGCAACTGAAACCATGGAGATGGATATGCTCTCCCTCCCAACCTTGCCCATCAAGATCCCTCTGCCTTAAGATATACAAGTACCTAGCCAGGCACTGTACTAGGTACATGTATACCTTAAATGCTGTTCATGGCACTTAAAAGCCATGAAAAACCTTTGTGTCTTTCATTGTCTTCAAACCAGAGCTTTTACCCTGAGTACAACTAAGCACCCTCTTGGGAAAATATGTTGAGTTCTGTGCTGCTGCTGATGAAGGAAGCAGCTTCCATGTTTGTCTGATTATGCTGTTATCCCTCCAAACCCCATTCACTAGGGGCCCCAAGCCAGGGCTGTTCAGCCCATCCTCCATACAGCTTGTGGGTTCTCAGCAATGCCTGTACAATGGTGTTGCAGTCTTCTACTGATTTTTCACCAGGAAGTGGAGCTGCATAGTCAGGTTTTTGGCCGGATTCACACTCTGGCCATGACCAAGACCCGGGGCTTTCCCAGAGCTGAATCTTATAGTCAAGCACCACAAGCATGTCTCCCCAGGGCTCTGTAATTACAGGTGGAGTCCAGCACTGCATCCTGACCTACTTCCATCAAGAGAGGCATCTACGCTAGGCAAAGTGTGGCTTGGTTTTACCCATCCATCCATGAAATAGGAATATGCCTATTGGCCACATGACATATGAAAGCTGAACTCCAGAAAAATTCCCATGTTCAGTGACTTTACCTTCCCAGAGAAAACTGCCTGCTGTGATTCCTAAATTCTCCATTGTCTTGTTGACTAGCTTCCCAGACTTAAGCAGTTCTAAGGATCTGATTATAAAAGTACATGGCTCTTCATGCTTTCACACAGCCAATGCTCCCATTCCACAAAATAAAACTAATTATGCTTGACTTTACTTTGGATACAATAATAATATGTTAACTACCCCTGAGGCCATTTGTCTACTGTAAGGAAATAGATTCCTTATTCAAGAAAGTGAGAAAGAACTGATGTTGTTAGTGTACACAGAAGGCACGTGCGTATCACTTTTCCTATGTAACCACATATATCCAGCCTCAGTGTCCAGTGAGGTACTAGAACAGACTCCTGCATCCTCCTGCCCAGTCTTACCCATCTGAGATTTCCAGAAGATGATACAAAAGGTGGAATTGCCTCCCATTATATCTACTTCCAAAACCTAGAAGATGAAGTCCCCAGCAGCCCATTTTTAAAAATAAGTATTTATATTTTGAAACAAAACAAGACAACCTTAAAGCCCCATTCTGTGACATAAAATGTATCATCATTTTAAGAACTATAGTATCTGTGAAAACTAATATGCCTTTTGCTCATTCTGTGACCCAATAGAGAGCAAAAAATAATCCAAAAAGGCATAAGCATCAATTGCTCATTCTGTAAAAAAAAAACCCCAAACAAACAAAACAAAAAGCCACCATAGAATAAGCCTCAAAACTGTGGCATCTTGTGTGCTCTTAAGTCAAGGTTGGTTTGACTACCACTCTTCAGGATGATTAACTCCATTCATTGGATGAATATTTATTAGGTACCCTTTCTGCTTCTGACTTACTAGACTCATAGTGAAGGGAAAAAAAGAAGGCACATAAGTGTTTCCTGCATTTAGGGACCAAAGTCTAAGAAGGATATTGACATGAAAAAAATAATAGCTCCTATTTTTTTTTAGCTCTTACAGCATAACAGATATTGAACCTAACATAGATTATCGAATTTAATTCTCACAAACACCTGCAAAACAGTAGTCCTAGTCTCATGAAGGGATAAGAAAACTGAGGCTCAGAAAGTTTATGTGACTCTTGTCCAAGGTCACTCAGCTAGAAAGTAGCAGCACCTAGGTTTACCCTCCAGTCTGTCTAGCTCCAGGCTCACATTTGTCCTGCTATACCAGAAGGGCAGTGGCAGAAGTGAATGCATATTTCTATGGAAATACAGCTTGACGATTAGCATGATTTCTTCTTCTAAGTGCTATATCCACTTTAAGACTCCAAGGATGCTGAGTTGACTAAGCCTTCCCTCCAGCACTTCCTAGGGAAAAATTCAAGCCAAAGTCCTTTGATGAATGAAGTCAAAGGAATAATCAATAGTCCTTCCAGCTTCTGTCACTAACAGTGAGAAGTGTAGGTGACACCAACTGGTCACAAAATAGTTAAAGGAACCTCCTCCCACCATCCCTCACAATCTTTCTTTCCCACTTTGGCCTGGCAGAATGACTCCCACAAAGAAAGGTGGTGGTGAAAAGAAGGGTCGTTTTGCTCTCAGTGAGATGGTGACCTGGGAATATACCATCAACATTCACAAGCGCATCTCTAGAGTGGGCTTTAAGAAGCATGTCTTTCAGGCACTCAAAGAAATCTGGAAATTTTCCATGAAAGAGATGGGGACTCCAGATGCATGCATTGATAAAGTCAACAAAGCTTTCTGAGCCAAAGAAATAAGAGATGTCCCATACCATATCCATGTGAAGTTGTCCAGAAAACATTAGAAGATGAAGATTCACGAAATATAAGTAAATATTGGTTACTAATGTGCTTGTCACCACTTAAAATCCATAGACAATCAGTGTGAATGAAAACTGTTGATTACTAAAGTTATAAAATGGCAAAAAAAAAAAAAAAAGAAAAAAAAATCAGTTAAGGGAACATCCATTTAACATTGACCACCTAGCATGTAGGAGCTAAACAATAAACAGTTGTTGGTACCAAAAAACCAATATGGCCAGTGGGCTTGGGCATGGTGAAGGCATATAAAAAACTAGAACAGCCAGGGCCAGGCACAGTGGCTCATGCCTATAATCCCTGCACTTTGGGAGGCCGAGATGGGTGGATCACCTGAGGTCAGGAGTTTGAGACCAGCCTGGCTAACGTGGTGAAACCCCATCTCTACCAAAAATACAAAAATTAGCCAGCCGTGGTGGCATATGCCTATGATCCCAGCTACTCAGGAGGCTGAGGCAGGAGAATTGCTTGAACCAGGGAGGCAGAGGTTGCAGCGAGCTGGGATCGCGCCACTGCACTCCAGTCTGGGCGACGACAGCAAAACTCCATCTCAGAAAAACAAACAAACAAACAAACAAACAAAACAACCCTTTTATTTCTGTGATAGGCAGGGCACAGTCCAGGCTCCCTGGTACATCAAATACCTGTGACCTCCAGAGCAACACCAGCAGTTGAATTTCAAAAAATAAAAAGTGGACAGAGAATAAGGACAGCTGCTGACACAGATAACCTGATGCCTGGGTCCTAGCTCATGCTACACATATGGCCAGCCTGGCTATTCTTTCTCTCATCTGGGCCCTGACAACAGTTGGGAAATTGTGGTCCCCTTTTGTGTTTTGTGTATTCATAGAAAATATCTGTATTCTAACCTGCCCAGCTACGGTTACTTCCTCTGTAATTCCTTCCTATCCCTGTAAATTAAGTTAATTCAGCAAAGAAGTTAACAGGAAGGAAGAAAGAGAGAGAAGTGAGAGAGGGAGACACGGATGAAGGAGAGGGAGGAAGAAAGAGAAAGAATGAAAGAGGAAAAAGGAAAGAGGAGGGAAGGAAGGAAGGAAGGAAGGAAGGAAGGAAGGAAGGAAGGAA
>NW_012105764.1:2387126-2387735 GCF_000951045.1 Mandrillus leucophaeus | reverse complement strand
GAAAGAAAGAAAGAAAGAAAGAAAGAAAGAAAGAAAGAAAGAAAGAAAGAAAGAAAGAAAGAGGAAGAAAAGAGAGAGAAAAAGAGTATTAGTTTGTTTTCATGCTGCTGTTAAAGACATACCTGAGACTGGGTAATTTATACAGGAAACAGAGTTTAAGGGACTTACAGTTCAACGTAGCTGGGGAGGCCTCACAATCATGGTGGAAGGCAAGGAGGAGTAAGACATGTCTTACATGAATGACAGCAGGCAAAAAGAGATCTTGTGTAGGGAAACTGTGCCTTATAAAGCCATCAGATCTCATGAGACTTATTCACTGTAATGAGAACAGCATGAGAAAGACCTGCCCCCATGACTTAATTACTTCCTGCTGGGTCCAACCCACAACATGTAGGAATTCAAGATGAGATTTGGGTGAGGACACAGCCAAACCATGAAAGAAAGAGAAAGCAAGAAAGTAAGAGAGACAGGGAGGGAGGGAGGGAGGGAGGGAAGGAAGGAAGGAATAGAGGAAGGAAGGAAAGAAAAGAAGGAAGGAAGGAAAAGAGGAAGGAAGGGGAAGAAAGAAAGAAACAGAAAGAAAGAAAAAGAAAGAAAGAAAGAAAGAAA
>NW_012105764.1:2324669-2387076 GCF_000951045.1 Mandrillus leucophaeus | reverse complement strand
AAAGAAAGAAAGAAAGAAAGAAAGAAAGAAAAGAGAGGGAGGGAGGGAGGGAGGAAGGAAGGAGGGAAGGAAGGAAGGAAGGAAGGGGCGTGGTAGCTCTGCCTGCAATCCCACCACTTTGGGAGGCCGAGGCACGCAGATCACAAGGTCAAGGGATCGAGACCATCCTGGCCAACATGGTGAAACCCCGTCTTTACTAAAAATACAAAAATTAACTGGATGTGTTGGTAGGTGCCTTTAATCTCAGCTACTTGAAAGGCTAAGGCAGGAGAATCGCTTGAACCCAGGAGGCAGAGGTTGCAGTGAGCCAAGATCATGCCACTGCATTCCAGCCTGGTGACAAAGTGAGACTCCATCAAAAAAGAAGAAAGAAAAAGAAAGAAAGAGAGAGAGAGGGAGAGAGGGAGAGAGGAAGGGAGGAAAGGAGGAAGGGAGGAAGGGAGAAAGGGAAAGGAAGGGAGAAAGGGAGAAAGAAAGTCTGCCATCATAATCCTCCAGCACATTTCTTTGTGTAGGGCAAATCCATGTTTATTTATTTATAAACTAGCAACTAGGGATTAACATTTTAGCTACCTCCTTTTTTAACAACTGAATCACTAGGGGTACAGGATTTCATTTAACTTGGTCTCAGTTTTGTGAAATGCAGAAAGATGATTTTGGAAAAAAACTAATATGAGCATTTTTTTAAAGTGTCTAGATTGCTACTTAAAAAGTAAAGGGTAACAGTTAAATGGGGCATGAGCTCCTGAAACTGTCTTTGATTTAAATAAAGTGAAGAGCAACAAGAAATGGGTTTTGGGTTCAATTTGTGGCCTGGAAAAAAAAAAAAAAAAAAGGATTATGGCCAAACTATCAATGGGCACCAATCTGTCTCACTTTTTCAGATCATTTGAAATGGTCATACGTCATAAAATAAATTATTGTTATTTTTAAAAGGGAATTATCGCCAGGCACAGTGGCTAGTGCCTGTAAATCCAGCAATTTGAGAGGCCAAGGCAGGCAGATCACCTGAGATCAGGAGTTCGTGACCAGTCTGGCCAACTAGGTGAAACCCTGTCTCTACTAAAAATACAAAAATTAGCCTGGCATGGTGGCACAATCCTAGCTACCAGGGAGGCTGAGGCAGGAGAATCTACTGAGGCAGATTGGATGTTTGATAGGCAGGCACACCCAGCACAGTTTTAACAAGCAATTTATCCCCTACTGCGCAGGTCCCTCCCCAGGTTCCTTATAGGCTGAGGTTACAATTTTCCTGGACGTCACCTATTGATTGTTGGATGGGGTCTTTAGATGTTTTTTTTTTTTTTTTGTAAGTTTGTTTTGCTGCATTTTGTGGCAGCCTACAATACATTGCAATCCTAGTTAACTAGAGGGCTCTTCAAGTATTTGACTTATGACCTAAGTAGCTGGGCAGGCTGATAAGCTCAGACAAAGCAAGCTATTTTGCAAACTAGTAAACTTCCATTTTAGACTAAACCTTTTTGGTTTGGGTGAGGGCAACTAAGGCTGACAAGCAGGCTTTGGCTATCTAAGCAGAGGCCTAGTATATCCTGTTTTATCTGTAGTTTGCTGACCTAAGCTGATTGAAGGCACTTTGTTTTGGTAATGGACCATTGTATATATTATTTCCTTCAATTCCCTCTTTTTCTTTTTACCCCTATTAGTCCCATTTCCACGTTTATTTTTGTGTCCTTTGGTTCTTACATTTATTAGGCACTCCTTTAGGGACATCTATTGAGTTAACATAAATGTTGGGATTAAACGAATTTGTTAGATTTCTCCAGCTTTGGTAGCCATGTGGATTTTTGGGGATCTTATGGAATGTCAAGGTGAATGGAATGGCCAATTGAACTAAGGCACAAGTCCCTGTTCAGTTGGACAGTAATAGGTCATAGAGGCTCCTCTTCCCACAAAACCACCAGACATTAGCCTGGGGTATATGAAGAACCAAGTAGTTGCCTTTGTTCGACTCACCAGCAACGTTTAGGATGTGGGTACAAGTTGAGAGTTTTCCCACGGGCCTACTGAACTTTGCCCCCTGCCTTAAGAGGCAAGAGGAGTGGTTCATATTCCCTGTGGAGGACAAGGGTATGGCTTCACAAGGCGGGAGAGAGCAATAATAGACTTTTGCAGGTTTTATTTCCCCGTGCATCCCTGTCCTGTTATAGAGCCAACATGCAACGTATTCCTTTGGGATGGGTATGCCATTCTAGGGGAAATAGAACAACCTGTGTCTGAGTCTGCCCAGAAGAGCATGCCTAACAGTTGATTCTAACAAGAGCTAGTACAGAAAATTTGACCCATTTAACCCAGGCATTTACATACTCATATCCAGTCTTAATTTGTAAAGTTTGCTTCAAGTTAGTTACCTTAGTTATTTTTACTGTCTTAGGGCCATTGTATGGTGGGTTAAAGAAGTAGTGGGACTGGGAGTTACAGTAATCTTGGTAGGCTTGGGGTGGAGTTGGTAACCAGTCTAAAAGCTACCTGTTCCACAGGATTCCTTCCTGAGATATCTATTCCTAATACATAACTCCAGGGTTCCTGGTCTAGAGTAGCTGGGTTGTTTACGATAATTAATATAGGATTGCATTCTAAATTTCTACAGTTAGGTGCCATGGGGCCCTCATATTTAATTCTTTAAGGGTTTGTTTTTGGATACTGAGTGGTCCACCAGACCTGATTCCAGCTAGCACAGGGCTTTTCTGAGAGGGTCCAACGTCTGTTTTAGGACGTAGATATTTGTTTGCTCATGACAATTGCCTTTAGTTCCCTTAAATTCCCATAAGGTAAGACTTGACAGGCATTGAATTTTATAGTTTGGAGTGGGTGGAGGTCTTGGTTATATTGACTGTTAGTTTGATTGGATATTCCCTACTTTCCACCCCTAGTATGGGGCCCTATCCAATACTTAGGTCTGCTTTCATACCTTGTGTTAGGATTCATCCTAACCATATTTACCCCCAGTGACAAAGCCTGCTCCTAGCTTCCTCAGCTTTTCCTTAGAATAAGCATTAAGGGTTCCTTAGCTGATTTATACACTCTCCATTTACCCTTTTCCCTTCCTTCTGGGGGTTCTTTTACCAGTCTCTTGACCCGAGGGTCATGTGTCCACCCCCGTTCAGCTGTTCATTCTGCTCTTTCAGTGATTAGGAGCACTTGATGGGGACCTTCCCAGTTTGGGTGGAGCTTATCGCCAGGCTGGAAATGGTAAGCTTGAACTTAAGAGGTGGGGTTTGAGTTAGAAATTATTTTAACCTAAGGGATGACAAGGTGGAGGATATGGCCAGTATATTATTTCTTCAAAATTGCTTTTTGATTTTCATAGTAGGAAGGCCGGTAGTCCTGCCTAAATACAGGAATGCTTTGAAATGGCCTTAACACAGGAGGTCTTCCTTTGGTAGTCTGTTTTCTAACTACCTTTTTGTTTATTCTCTGGCAGGTTACTCAATCCCCACACACTTGTTTAGCAAGGGTATAAATCTCCATACATTCATAGTTCTTGACTATTGCATCACACATGGCCTGGGGACCCCAGTGACTGGCCTTATGCAGTATGGACATTAGTTCTCTTATTATGGGTTTGCTTATTATTTTTCTTCCACTAGGGAGCACCCACATTCCCTCCTCAGTTTGAGTGGCCCCTATCTTGCCCAGCTTTTCCTCCTCCTCTTTAGAAAATTGGAGTTTTAATACCACCTTAGGGATGTTTGGGATTAGGTTAAACAATTTAACTTTTTCCTGCAGGGAGGCTTGCTTAGCAGCTTTATCCACAAGCCTATTTGCTACAGTTTCTATAGTGTTTTCTTTTTGATGGCCATTTACATGAACAGTGGCTATCTCTGCTGGAAGCAAGAGGCTTTTTCAAAACTTGTTTGACCAGTTTCCCATGTACCAATTCTTTTAACCTGCTATTTATTAGGCCCTGCTTTGTCCAGATTTTTCCAAAGGTGCGAATTACTCCACAGGCATACTTGGAATTAGTATATATAGTGTCTTCTTGGCCTTCTAGGAGCTTTAGGGCCTGGTTAAGAGCATATAATTTACAGGTTTGGGCTGACCAGTTATTGGGTAATTTACCTTTTTTACATAAGGATTGTTTGTTTTGATTAATGACAGCATCATCATTGTGTTTTTTACCATCTATCACTTGGGATGACCCAGCCCCAAACTTCCTGATTCCGTTATGTAGCGGAGTTTCTTTAAGGTTTGATCTAACTTTAGTTTGAGATTCTATGATATTTTAAAAGTTATGGTTTGGTGCCTTTCTATTCTCCTCTCCTTTCCATAAGAAACTGGCTGGATTTAGGTTAGGCATCTCCCCAGGGCCCACTGACCCCAGGAGGAATTTGGGGAGGCAAGAGACTGACCAGCTGGCCTAGCCCTGCTGGGTCTGACTCTGAGCCAAGAACTGCTGGTTTGAAGAGCTGCCAGCCTGTAGCGCCTTCCCTGATGGGCACTCTTATCAGCAAAGGCATCCCTGGCTCCGCCCTCCCTTCCTTTTTCTTTGCTTCAAAGGCACCATCCATCTCCCTGGCAGACCAAGAGCTGCACTGTTTGTATTCCATGCCATCCCTGCTGGTGACCCAGCAACTACAAAGGGTCTCCGGTTTGTCCAGTTAAGGGAGGGGACTCAGTGGCTTTTCCTCCTCTTCAGCTGCAAGGATCCTCCCCGAGCACAGCCTGGCTCTGGGATACAGAACTTCCATACATCCCACCTCAAAGCATCTTGGCAGACTTCTCCCCAGCAGATCTCTCTCTACTTCAGGGATTGCAAACCGGGAATTTCTGCTCAGTTGGCAAGACTCCTTGCCCGGGAAGATGCTGTCTCTCCCAGTTGGTCATGGCTGCCCTTCTAATCACTCCCCTCTCTTCCCCAGTAAACAAAATATTCATGATCGACATTATCTTAGTCGAAGTATAAAAACTAAGCCCTAAACATTGATCTAGCTGCTTTGCTAATCTGAGGGAATTTCAAGAGTGGCCTCATTTTATTTTTAAAATTCCTAACCTCGGTACTTGCTAGAGGTATATTCACCAATCCAATTCCTCATGGGGACTTCTCTGAGAGGCCACCTGTTAGACATCTGCTGTTTAGAAGGAATAGGGAAATTCTTAATGTTCTTCTTACATTATTCTAATTCTTTCCTCAAATTTGGATAAGGATTTACAGAAGCATTGGGTTTAGCTCCTTCATGAGCCCTGTATTTCTCTTCCTTTGGCCATCCTGTTGCCCCTTGATCTTCCTGTCCCCTACTTTGTGAGATGTATGAGGGGATTCTAGGGCTTTTCATTGGATGAGGGCACTTTACTATGCTCTTTTCTTCCTTTCTAAGGGGGAACATGGGAGGTAATTCACTAATCCAACAAAGCATAACTCATCTCCTCTTGTGAGAATGGGGTTTTATTATTCACATAGAGAATTAAAGCTTGGCACACCTCGTCTGAGCCAAACTTAAGCTAAAAGACTGAAGGCTGACAAATGGGCTCTTTGGGCCAGATAAAACAGCAATACTTTATTATCTTTTGCTTTTCCTTGTCCCTGGTTTGAGGATTATCCTTTCAAATCTGCAACATTCTCCCCAGTGGTCTATCTGGGAGAATGTCACAAGGGGTCTTTTTAGTTCCCTCTTTCTTTGGTT
The DNA here is from genome assembly GCF_000951045.1 of Mandrillus leucophaeus. Taxonomy (NCBI): domain Eukaryota; kingdom Metazoa; phylum Chordata; class Mammalia; order Primates; family Cercopithecidae; genus Mandrillus; species Mandrillus leucophaeus. The sequence goes on along the minus strand of NW_012105764.1, from coordinate 2,381,434 downwards.
CCCTAGGCCTAGAATTTCTGGTTCCCATTTTCAGTTAGTTGCCATATCTGAGCTTTACCCTCTGTACCTAACTCCCTTACTGGAGATTTCTTGCACACCTCTATGTACTCAACCTCCCTGACTGGAGGTTTCTTGCACATCCTGAGTCCTCCAAAAATGTCCAACTGCCGAGGCAGTATATACGGTCCAATTTTCCTACCTTGGCTCATGCATGAGGTTGCCTGGTTACTGTAGTGCCTGCTTTTCTCCCTGTGTCACTTCCATTGTCTCCTGAATAATGGTTTCGGGTTTGTCTATGGCTTTTGAGGGGAGCCGGGACTTTCAGAGAGAGCAGGCCACATAAACCAAGTGGGACTCATCTCCCCTCTCAGTCAGAGCTTCACTCCACACAGGCACAGAGATCTCCGTATGGGCCATCAGGTTGTGAAAAACAAACTTACCTGTCCAAACCCAAAAATGGACTCTGAGACCAGAGAACAGCCAAAGTGAGACTTTAATGATGGTCTTGTGAGATTGGGTGTTTAATAGCACACCCAGCACAGTTTTAGCAAGCAACTTACCCACTACTGCTCAGGTCCCTCCCCCAATTCCTTATAGGCTGAGTACTACGGGGTTGCAATTTTCTCAGACATTGCCTATTGATGGTCGGGTAGGGGCTTCAGATGTTTTTTGGGGGGGAATGTCTTGCTGCATTCCATTGCAGCCCACAATGCATTGCAATCTTAGTTAGCTCAGGGGCTTTTCAAGTATTTGACTTATGACCTAAGTAGCTGGGCAGGCTGATGAGAACAGACAAAGGGAGCTATTTTGCAGGCTGGTAAACTTTCATTTTAGACTAAATTTCTTTGGTTCACGTGAGGGCAACTAAGGCTGACAAGCAGGCATTGGCTATCCAAGCAGGGCCAGTATATCCTGTTTTTTCTGCAGTTTGCTGACCTAAGCCAATTTAAGGCATTTTGTCTTGGAAATGGACCTCACTTAGTCATAGACAATATTTAATGTAAACCAGTGAAAGACCATGATTTTGTGTGCAGATGATCTAAAAGCTTTGACAGTTTGGAATTGAGATTCCCTTGCAGAGAATTTTATTGAAGGGTTATGCCTACTGAGGTGAACATATAGGTCTGGAAGCCAGAAGTCATAACATCTGAAGGGACAACTTTTTATTTTTACCAATAAGTCATATCTATATTATTTTGGTACCTACTGCTTAAAAGAAGGGGCAGCTAAAAGCTACCAATATATAGATAAAAAGACAGGAGAGAGAGAGAGAGAGAGAGAGAAAGATTTTGGGAGGAAGGGTGTCGTTTTTTGGGTTTGTGTTTTGGCAAGCTAGTGCTAAAATCAAATGTGAAAGCAATTCAGTTAAAACTGTTGAGCATTACTCTGGTGAGTACTAAATACAATACATGTGGTTCTTGCCATGAATACAAGTGATTTATATTGATTTTTTTCAACAGCTCCAAAGAATAATGAACTCTTTCTAGTGTCGTGTGGACTTCTCTGTTTCTATTTATTTTACATAGGTCTTCACATGTTCTGCTGTGTCTGGCAATATATGTTGATGGGTTGATTTATTCATCTTGTTTTCCAGTTTGTAATGACAGCTTTTAAATTAAGATACAGTTTTAAAAGGTGGTAAATAAATGGATAAGGAAGCCCCAGTAGACAGAAATGATGTTATTCAAGATCCCAGCATGAAAACCCCTCCCTGGGCTGTTCTGCAAAACCAATATGAATAATCTTTGAAATTTCCTCACATCCTGTTTCACCTAGGCTAAAAGGTAATTTAATGGAATGATTCCACAAATGGAATGGCCTTAATATTCCCAACTGGCATCCATGAAAAGTAAAAATCTCCATGGTTTCAACTAAAATGTCATCAGATGATTAGTGAATACTGACAGGCTAAAAATTTACTCACCGTTTGGTACAGGGAAGTGTTTTGTTTTGTTTTGTTTTGTTTGTTTGTTTGAAACAGAATCTTGTGCTGTCGCCCAGACTGGAGTGCAGTGGCACAATCTCGGCTCACTGCAACCTCCTCCTCCTGGGTTCAAGCAATTCTCCTGCATCAGCCTCCTGAGTAGCTGGGATTACAGGCACCCGCCACCATGACCGGCTAATTTTTGTATGTTTAATAGAGACGGGGCTTCACCATGTTGGCCAGCCTGGTCTCAAACTCACGACCTCAGGCTAACCACCTGATTTGACCTGACGAAGTGCTGGGATTACAGGCGTGAGCCACCGTGCCCAGTGAAGAAAGTTTCTCTCGCCCAGGTTGGAGTGCGGTGGCGCGATCTCGGCTCACCGCAAGCTCCGCCTCTCGGGTTCATGCCATTCTCCTCCCTCAGCACTACAGGTACCCGCCACCACGCCCAGCTAATTTTGTTGTATTTTTATTGGAGATGGGGTTTCACCGTGTTAGCCAGGATGGTCTCGTTCTCCTGACCTCGTGATCCGCCGCCTCGGCTTCCCAAACTGCTGGGATTACAGGGGTGAACCACCGCGCCCGGCCATTTTTAATAATTTTTTTTCCCATTTGACGTAGTTTTGTTTTCTTGAGTGTGCCTTTCCAGAATGGCTTTAACAGTAGCTCAGGCTTCTGGGAATGAGGTTTAGAAAGTAAGATGACTCAGAAATGCAAGACATCAAATAGAGAGAGAGAAAAGTCTCTAAGAGTACTCTGGTGAAGAGTGTATATTTTATCTCCTAAGAAGTCATTTCTGGGAGAGTGCAAAAATAATAATACATATTAATTAATTAATTAATAAAACAAAAAGTATTTCTACAAACCCCAAGAGGAAACCTCTCGTTACCTTTTTATGTCATTTTGGTGATGACCTAGTTTAAAATTCAAAGGAGATAAAAGCACAGTGATGCTTTCTTTTTCCTTGTCTCTTGCTTTTTTGCACCTCCTATTCCCCTCGTGCTTTCTAAAGCCTCTTTCATGGCTGACTCCTGCAATTTTACCATTTTGTCTCAGCAGTCCTGTCCCTTTCCTTATTTTCCATAGATACCTTCTTTGTAATACAAACACGTTTTGTTGTTTATATTTGCATTAGGGGTTCTACCATTTTAACAATATCCACAGGATTCTCCTGCTTTTTTATTTTTTGTCATTTATAGTTCTTGAAGAGCTTTTTTACTTACCCCAGAGGATAATCTACCACTTGTATTACTTCTGACAGATGAGGATTTTAAATCTTTGCTTATTGTTTGCCTTAGTTTTACGTGTAGTTGGTCCCCACAGCCCTAGATGCAATCTCTTGTGTTTTCACTTATGCAGATGTCTGTAATGAAAGGAAACACTTGGGAACACCGCAGAGAAAACACAGCTATTCTACTATAACCAGAGCCACAGTGTTAAATGATCTCCAGCAAAAAATAAAAATAAAATAAAACAGAAGGCAAATTGAAAGAAGTGAGAGGCTTGCATTGTAATTCAGAAGAACTAAACAGATGAGGCATTTTATAAGGCCATGCACACACCAGCATAAATACTGAAGTAGTCCCCATAACACTCATACTCTGGAATGACTTGTACATTTTCTTTTTGTGAATATGCTTCAGTCTATAATCTCATAATATAATAGGGATAAGAGTTCCAACAACCTTTTTATCTTGACATATTGGTGAGTGTTACCTTAAACAAGAAGAATTTCAGTTTTTTTGATTAAATAGACAAAAATGATATTATGCTGAAGAGTTACACAAAATATTTTCAGCATCCCAAAGCCACTTAAAAGGGATGGATTCAGCTGTGCATAGTGGCTCACGCCTGTAATCCCAGCACTCTGGGAGGCTGAGGTGGGTGGATCACCTGAGGTGAGGAGTTCAAGACCAGCCTGATCAACATGGAGAAACCCTGTCTCTACCAAAAAGACAAAATTTGCTGGATGTGGTGGTGCATGCCTGTAATTCCAGCTACTTAGGAGGCTGAGGCAGGAGAATCTCTTGGACCTGGGAGGTGAAGGCTGCAGTAAGCCGAGATTGCACCATTGCACTCCAGCCTGGGCAACAAGAGCATGTCTCAAGAAAAAAAAATATGTCGGGGTGGGGGATGGATTCATGCAATTGTCATCACAAATGCTGTAGAAATTCATTGACTTTTTTGTTTTGTAGGTTAGACAGAACTGACAGTGATCTACTGAATCACTTTCAAAGCCAAAATCTAGTGCTTTCACTTTGCAGTATTACCAGAATAAACCGGTCACCATCATCCTGTATATAAAATTTTCTCATCTAACGTATAATTCCCTTTTTTCAAATATTGAAACATGTATATAGTTTCATTATACATGTAAACGTGTAAAAATAAGGAACATGTAAATAGTTCCATTATTTCAGAGGCCAAACATTTGAACAATTTACTCTTCTACATGTATCCTTCTAAAATTAATCTTTAAAGTGGCCTATGGAGTTTGTTTTCTTGAAATTTCTGAGTTACAAACATATTCAATGTTTCTTTTTGGGGTCTTTGTTTATTGTCATATAGCAATGTAAATTATTTAAGAATGAAATAGTGGTTAGGTAGAATCATGAATACGTGTAAATAAAACCAGCTACTGCTACTCATTAGATGTACTGTTCTGTCAAGAAACAACCACGACATCACATTTATTAAAAGTAATGATAATACTTAGACAAGTAATAAGGTCTGGACTGTTTTCAGATACTTTGAAACCCACAGATAACCATCTAAAAGAAAATCTGGGAAAAATTGAAATTTAAAATACATGCTTAAAAATCTAATATGAAAAATGAAAAAACAGCATTTTGAAATATAAATTCAAACATGACAATTGAAATTATTTTAACTCTTTAATATTAATCATTTTGTGCTCAGAAATATTTGAAGGGTAATATTCTAAATGACATTTATTGCTGTTAATACATTAACATTATTGCTATATCTTAAACATGTTTATCAAAAAATTTCTAATCCAAAAATTCAATACCAATGTTGCCCTTGAGGGACATTACTTCTGATCATACTTACATAATGTAGCCTTAGGAATTATTTTTCCAGTGAACTAAAAACCAGTGTGGGCCCTAAACCATGAGGCAAGTGTATAAATCCTGCCTACAAAAAGAAAACGGTTTGCAGCTAACTGGTAGACAAATCGATGAGTCCCTTGATCCATGTAGATATGAACCACGAACAAATGATGCAATGAGAAAAAGGACTTTCTCAATTAGTTGTTGGTGTATTTTGTGACGAAGCAAAAATAACGTTTAGACGAAAGAAGATTTAAGATGAAATGTGTGGAACTGATCTCATCCCCACAGGCCTGGCTCGACTTTAAGAGACTTTGTATGTAAATGCATATGTTTTCTTTTGTCTGTGGTGATTCTTAAAGTGTTTGTGAATAAGTGATTTTCTCTCACCAGTAGACTTGGATTAAGTGAAACATTAAGGAAATAAATTTGTCTCCACTGAAAAGACAAGTTTCTAACTATTTTGTAAAATCTCATCTAAATGAATAGAGTTTCACTTTGGTGAAGAGGTTTATTCTTAGAAAGAACTCCCAATTATTTACACTCCAATTCTGTAAAAAAAAAAAAAAAAAAAAAAAAAAAAAGGTACTTTCTATGTGCTTGACAAATAGTAAATGTTTGATGAATACCATTGAATTTGATAAAGAAATTCAAAATTCAATGTTGTTACATAGAATAGAGTTTAGTTAGTGTTACCAATAAATGAAAGAAAACAATGGAAAATGAAGCAAACTTTCTAGATTAAGGAAATGTATAATTGCATTTAATCTGGAATAATGTACAGAAAGTCAGAAAATATATAAAAAATTGCAGTGGTTGCATCTTAAAGAGATTACAAAATGTGAATATTTAGACTTACAAAAATCAATTACTAATATTATGAAACAAATCTGTACTTTAAACATAATATATTAAAAAATCTCATAAAAGTTCTTCCAATATTTCATTAACATGTTTTTTCATGAAGTGCTAATTACACTGAAGAGGAGCAAAAATGGAGGGAGCAATAATAAAGCAATTCTACCATATTAGAATTGATTAAAAATCAATAATGTAATAGATTAAACACCTCTCAAATGGTAATATGGGAACAGAAAAATGCGATGTGGTTTGCTAAACTTCTGGTTATACATATTTTTCCAGAGAGATGGCAGGGTATATTGGAAAGCGCACTCTCCTACTACCTGGGTTTGGTGATGTTTCTTGTACCCACAAAAATGGTATGATTGTGGCAGTAGCTTTGCCAACCTCTCAGGCTAATATCTGAAGTCCGAGCTTTGCCAACCTCTCAGGCTAATATCTGAAGTCTAGTCAACTTGTAAAACAAATACTTATGTTTGTCAATGTCAGGTTGTTGAACCCCAGACAAGTCAATCGACAAGCTGTCTGCACTTTGTAGGTGTAGTAGTGGAGCCATGACCTACATTAGCTCTATTTTCATAACTGAAAATGATTATTATCACCATTTCACAGATTAAAAATCTGAGCTTTACAGAGGTGCAGTAACTTGCCCAAGGCCACCATCAATAGAGCTGTGATTCTGAACTCAGGCCTGATTCCTAACAACGTATATTAATACTTTCCCTTTCTGACTTTCAGTTTTCTTGATGTCTCAAAGTTTGCTGCCTTGTTTGTAAAGTGAATGACATATCATCTAATTCAAAGTCTTGTCAGGATGAAATGAGAAACAATAGATGATACATAAAGGGCATAGCTCAATCCCTGGCATATATAAAGTTCTCTTAAAAACAAATATTTGTGGCCGGGCGCGGTGGCTCAAGCCTGTAATCCCAGCACTTTGGGAGGCCGAGACGGGCGGATCACGAGGTCAGGAGATCGAGACCATCCTGGCTAACACGGTGAAACCCCGTCTCTACTAAAAAGTACAAAAAAACTAGCCGGGCGAGGTGGCGGGCGCCTGTAGTCCCAGCTACTCGGGAGGCTGAGGCAGGAGAATGGCGTGAACCTGGGAGGCGGAGCTTGCAGTGAGCTGAGATCCGGCCACTGCACTCCAGCCTAGGTGACAGAGCAAGACTCCGTCTCAAAAAAAAAAAAAAAAATTTGTTACTCTAAGATCAAATGGCTAGCAGGGAAACACCACAGAATCATGGTCAAGGGGGACTGCTTTAAGCTGAGACTCACTGGGCTGGGGTCATGTCCCACCTTTGCCCCTTATTATAGATAACCTTGAGCAACACATCAGTTCCCCTGTGGCTCTGTTTTGTAAATGGGAGTTATAACTTGATCTCCCTCATTAACCTGTTTGAAGATTTAATGAAATAACACATGAAAATTATGTTACCTGTGACATAAGGAGCACCTGTGGTAATGCAGAAATATTTTGTAAAGCATTTAAATATTCTCTATTATTTGTCTTCATTTAAATTTATAATCATAGACAGAAAGCTAAAATAAGATTTCAGAAAACAATCAATTTGCCATGACATGTAATTTAATATAATAATAGCACTTTATGAAAACTAATAGTACCACAGCTAAAAATAAGAAAGCTATGCAAATGATATGACACATTTTATAGTGGATACATACAGGGTTCATATTTTAATTTAAAAATTTTCTTTGTGGTTTTTTTTTCAGATTAAAAAAAAAATTCCAAAGACCATGTATGAAAAGTCAATCTTTAAATGTGTTCCAGTAATTACCTAGGCAATCTAAAATTGTTATGATTGATTGAAATAATTGATTGCAGCCTGCCAACTTTACCTTTCTTAATTATAAAATACAATTTCAGTTTCGTGCCTTCCAAATCAAGGTTTATAAAAGCTAAGAGAACTATTCCGTTCAGCCTCTGATTATATCAGCAGTGCCATTTTTCAGGTCCTATCAGATTGGGTCTGGATGATAATTACTTGGAGAGTGTTTGATCTCAATGATGAATACATGATTAGTTTTTCATGAAATCAGTCAACCACACCGCACAGCACTACTCATGTGAGACCTTGTTGATTTAGCTGTTAGAAAGCACACATTTCCCTCGGTTCAGATATGGGACATCAGTCTTTGGGGAAAAGAGGGTAGAAAAAGGCCAAGTTTATGGGTAATGATATTGCAGAGTCAGATATTTAAGATTTGCTAATTTTCTTCTCAGTTATGCTCATGTCTTACCTTGTTGTCATGCCTACTACATGACCACAGATTCTGTCTCAGTTGTGGCATATCTCAGTTTGTTTTTTCAAAAGAAAGGAAAAGATTTTATGACACTATTGTTATCTCTCAACCCCTTAGAGGGTTTTGCCCTGATGAATAATATTTTATATGTGAAATGTTTATGTGATTTTTCATGGAGTGATAACCTCACTACCACTTAACTTTGATGCATTGCAATCACTGGTTTTCTTCACTAAAGTGCTTTTACACACCCCTCCCATAAATTGACTTAAGAGTTAGAAATGGAACATTCAACACAACTTGGATGCTCAACGGAAAATTGCCTAAGAAAGTATTTTATGTTAGGTTTACAAACTAATATACACACACACACACACATACACACACTTTTTCTAAAAGACCTGGTTTGAGGATGTTGTGTCTCTTTGTTGATTTGTGTCTGTGTATATGTGTATTTTTCTATGATGTAAACTGTTTCTCTGAGTTAATATAACTTGCATTTTCTTAAATTTCAAGTGATCACATTCAAAGATCAGATAAAAGGATTCAGTTGTCAGTCTTTAAACAGCATGCATTTGTTTAAAAAGATAGAAGCATTGAACTTTGAAAGAAAAATAAATTCTGTTTATTTTCTGTATTTGTCTGATGTTATTGACTTAAGAAAAGTCCTACAATAAAAATTACTTAGATTATTTTAATGAAAAGATACCTTATAAATGTAAGGTTTTAAATTCTTAGTTCATTTTCATAATTAAAAAGTCACTTTGAGGAAAGATTATGTACACCAATTTTTTCTATTTAATTTGAATTATTTTCTCTCTCAAAAAAGTCTTTATCACAGTGTCAAATAATACTTTTACCAAGACATGTCCAGTTTTTTTTAGGGTAAAGGAGGTAACTATTTCAGAAACCTATCTGAATGTTTTGAAATCTAAACTCTAGTTTTAATTCCATAACTGAGACATTAGGACATTTTATAGTGGGGTTTCTGAACCTGAAAACTATTGACATTTTAGACCAGATTATGACACTTCTTTGTTGTGAAGGACTGTCCTGTGCATTTTTAGCAGGTTCCTCTCTACCCACTAGATACCAGTGGCACCCCCATGCCAATCTTATCACATCTCTAGATATTGACAAATGTCCTTTGGGGTCAATGTTGCCCCAGCTGAGAACTATTTTAGACAAAAAGCACCAGAGAGATGGGCTTAAATTATCCAAATAATAAGAACCTAATTTTTCTTGTTGGGACGGATGGGGGTGGTAAAGAATGATACAGACTTATATTATTTCTTTCACAGAAATCAGTCACTAGTGCAATGTTAATAAATGATGTTTGTCCAGTAGATTAAGAATAGACCCTGAATAATATGCAAATGCCAATGGCTAGTTACTGCCCACAGCCTCTCTTCCATTATATAAGGCAGTTCTACATCTGAAACATAGCATCTTGAATTTTTTAAAAAAGTAGAAAAATAAGTTAAAAAAACATAAGAATTAAAAGAGCAGACAGTTTATTTTGATGATAGTCTTTAATAAAACTGATAAATTACTATGTCATTTATTAATGTAAATTATTTAAGCATATTCTTATTGCACTGGGAAAAGATATTATGCCTTTACAATACTGTGAATATAGCCAAATTTATAAAATGAGCAGAAACCCTGATGTAGTTGAGGAAAGATTATCCCAATGCTATAAAATCTTCATTGACTCTGATTTAGCTATTATCTCATTATTCCTTTCCAAAGGAAGAACACGGTTAGACTGACAATACAAACAAACCTATAGTGGAGTCCAATTTCTGTCATTAGGAAGTAGGAAACGCATGTCTGTATTGAATAGCAACCACCTTAGCAAAGACATAAATGCCACTGATTTGGAATAATAAATTTTAGGACATGGCAGACTCAGATCGGTGTAATAAACTCAAACATTGATTTTACATTTAGAAAACATGTATCCAACACGAGACCATAAGAGACACCTGGGCTTGGTTTCTCTTCCAGCAGAGCCACAGGACTTTGAAAGAGAATCTACAGTACTTATCTTATTTTAGTCTAAAATGAAACTGAAATGCAATTATGACAAATAGGTTCTTGTTACTATTGCCAAAGATATGGGTTGACTATCAAGGCAATTACTTGTTGTATTAAAAATGATGTTGATAATATTGGTTTGAAAAAGGTTTTCCAAAACTAAAAAAATAAAATAAAATAAAAGTTTTTCCAATGTTCTACTCTAATATTTCTTCAAGATCTTTAAACCAGACTGTCAGCTAGTTTAAAGAATGGCTTAATAATAGCTAAAATAGGTAACACAAAATAAGCTTTTTCAATGTACCAAGCAGGGCTATAATCTCTTGACATATATCATCTCATTTAATCTTTAAAACAACCCTATGAGGTAGGTCCCTCATTACTATCCCTATTTGTAAATGAGAAACCTGCAGGGAAGAGATAGTAAGCAATGTTTCCCTTGGCCAACTCGTTAGAAATGCAGATGGAATTTGAACAAGACAGACTATCCCCAGAATTTGTTCTCTTAACCAATAACCCTAGCTGTATCATCTATATTGATATGTCTGTAAATAAATGGTGTAAAATGACAATTTAAGTCATGACTTTGGTGAACTGAGGCCCAGAAAGATTAAGTAATCTGCTTAGATCAAATAACTAAAACAAAGGCCATCAATTTTGAACAGAGTTTTTAATCCTTAATTCGTAACTAGAATATCACTAGTCTACCATGGACATTCATAATCATTCTTTCAAATAGCGGTAATGGTTTTGCTTTGATCCACATCCAGACACGCTTTCTTGGAGGGGTACTATTTGTGACTGAGAGCACATATTTGTGAGCTGGCTCTCGTTGAGGAGGTAGCCTATGGCCTGGAAACACAGCAATGCTGAACAACAGACACAGAACGAACTGTGCCTTGACCTCGTCAGCCATACCAACTGAACTAACTGGCTGCAGGAGAAAGTATGCTAAAACAGGGAACTTAAAAAAGAAAAAAAGTGGAGAAACTCAGTACATTGTCTTCTTTTGCTGGGTGATGTTTCTTTCTTGGTTATTAATCACAAATTATAATGTAATTCTAATTTCTAACTAGATTCCTAGAGATCAACTCTGGGTCTTAATGAATTGTCACCATTCCACTGATATCAAGAAAAATGGATGAAAGCGCACGAAGTCTTATAATATCAGAACTGTCCCAGCAATTAATACTAGCAAAGCTAGCAGCATGATAGCCCGCTCCCATGTCACCAGGAGTTACTGCTAAGCTAAATGCTCTTTCACCTCACACTTACTGAAAAACTTTGTGGACAAAACTATACTTCTTTAGTCTAACTCACATTTAAATCAAGTGCTTCAGAATGATGGATAGATTCATTGCTTAGAGTAAGGAGGCAGCTGCTTGGAGCACCATGACTGGAGGGCTGGGGCTCCAACTACTTTTGCCATGAGATGCTTCCCCTCAGGCATTGTGGATCATTGCACAAGGAGTTGCCTTGGGTGGTAGGCTAATAGGAGTAACACCAGGGTTCCCATGACAGTGTTCATATAAGTAAGTGACTGGAGATAGATTTATTAATAGAAACAATAAGGAGGGAAACAATAAGGAGGTCAGGAAACAGAAGAAAAATTATTCTGGTAATAATTTGGGGTCTCCAATAAAGCTCAGGTTAAGGGAGACTTGTCTTTAAATAGCAGTGAAAAATCAGGCTTTCCCTATTTATGAGACCACTCAGAGTAAAGCCACCTTTCTATACAGGAATTTAAAATGTTTATAGCCCTGGGGAATAAACACAGACCTCTGAATCAAGGACAGGTGTGCGATGTAAGACTTGCGTTAAGTATCACCAAAAAAAAAAAAAAAAAAAAAAAATTTACATTAAGCATCCTTCTGAGCAAGGGGTGATCCAGCTAAGATGCTGCTTCTGACTGCTGAGAAAATAGAGGCTAAAATTACAGACCAATAAATAATATTCACATAATGAAAGGATGGAGAGGACTCTGCTCCAGCTGAATGAGGATGGCAGTGGTAGAATTTGCAGATCAAAGGGAAATCAGAACCAGAGAGAATCAGCTTTTCTAAAACTATGAAAAATAACATGGTGACTAAACTAGGGACAATGCCGGGTCTTGATAGCAAAGCCTCCTTAATTTTTTTTAATTATGTTTGTAACATTTTTTTACATTTACTGTTTTTTTATTATTATTATACTTGAAGTTCTAGGGTACATGTACACAACGTGCAGGTTTATTACATATGTATACATGTGCCATGTTGGTGTGCTGCACCCATTAACTCGTCATTTACATTAGGTATATCTCCTAATGCTATCCCTCCCTCCTCCCCCACCCCACAACAGGTGTGTGATGTTCCCCACCCTGTGTCCAAGTGTTCTCGTTGCTCAATTCCCACCTATGAGTGAGAACATGTGGTGTTTGGTTTTTTGTCCCTGTGATAGTTTGCTGAGAATGATGGTTTCCGGCTTCATCCATGTCCCTACAAATGACATGAACTCATCCTTTTTCATGGCTGCATAGTATTTCATGCTGTATATGTGCCACATTTTCTTAATCCAGTCTATGATTGATGGACATTTGGGTTGGTTCCAAGTCTTTGCTATTGTGAATAGTGCCACAATAAACTTACGTGTACCTGTGTCTTCATAGCAGCATGATTTATAAGCCTTTGGGTATATACCCTGTAATGGGATGGCTGGGTCATATGGTATTTCTAGTTCTAGATCCTTGAGGAATTACCACACTGTCTTCCACAATAGTTGAACCAGTTTACAGTCCCACCAACAGTGTAAAAGTGTTCCTATTTCTCCACATTCTCTCCAGCACCTGTTGTTTCCTGACTTTTTAATAATCGCCATTCTAACTGGTGTGAGATGGTATCTCATTGTGGTTTTGCTTTGCATTTTTCTGATGGCAAGTGATGATGAGCATTTTTTCATGTGTCTGTTGGCTGCTTTAACACCCCACTGTCAACATTAGACAGATCAATGAGACAGAAAGTTAACAAGGATATCCAGGAATTCAACTCAGCTCTGCACCAAGCGGACCTAATAGACATCTACAGAACTCTCCACCCTGAATCAACAGAACATACTTTCTTCTCAGCATTCCATTGCACTTATTCCAAAATTGACCACATAGTTGGAAGTAAAGCACTCCTCAGCAAATGTAAAAAAACAGAAATTATAACAAACTGTCTCTCAGACCACAGTGCAATCAAACTAGAACTCAGGATTAATAAACTCACTCAAAGCCGCTCAACTGCATGGAAACTGAACAACCTGCTCCTGAATGACTACTGAGTACATAATGAAATGAAGGCAGAAATAAAGATGTTCTTTGAAACCAATGAGAACAAAAACACAACATACCAGAATCTCTGGGACACAAAGCAGTGTGTAGAGGGAAATCTCCTTAATTTGAAATTCAGGGAGCCAAAACAATAGAGTTTGAATTAACCAAGTTTCAAATGATCCTTTAAAAAAAAAAAAAAGTTGAAGAATAGCATAAAAGTCACCTTGAATTGCACTTTGTTTTAAATAAAATGATATTGAAGTAACTGGGTCTTAACACATTATTTTGCAAAGTCATCAAAGTTCCGCCAAAATAATTTCTCCATTCATGAGTTGCCTACGATGTCACTCCACGGGGTTAGTGGTCTTCACAGTCGGCTTCACCTTCTGAGGCAAAGGCCTCCTTTGTCCCAGGAGGATAGCAACTCAAAGTAGGATCTGATGAAGTTGAGGAATATATTTTTTTCTTGTCCTGACCTGACCAGACATTGACCACGTCCATAAACAAATAATTTACTCACAGGAATTAGGAACTAATTGCTGCCAAAAATTCTATGCTTCAGAAAGAAACAGTATTCACATCATAGAACTGGTTATTTTTACTTCCTCTTCAGAGATTGTGTGGCCCAGCGACTGATAGAGGAGCCTCATCCCAGGTCTGGTTCTTGGGGACAGATCTGAAGAGTCGTTTTGGCAAATGAATGACTCTGAGAAAACTGTAGGGTTCCCTAAAAGAACTGTCACTTGCCACTGCTAGTCTAGACTGGATACATTGGAAGAAAAGGTATCGTAATATTGCCTACAGAATGTGATATGCAACTGAAGTGTGCACTTTAATTATCATTCTTGCTTAAGAATAAAATGACAGCAAAGTTTTAAGTGAATTAATTGGAAAATAGACAATCAAAATCTGGGTATCTCCAAGACCTGAATAGCCTAATACAATAGCTACTAATACCAACCACTTGAAATGTGACTACTCCAAAATGATAAACTACACACCAAATTTCAAAGAATTAATATAGAAAAGAATGCACAATATCTTATTAATAATTTTATATGGTTTACATTTTGAAATGATAACATTATGAACCTACTGTATTGGATTAAATAAAAACATTTTTTAATTAACTTCATCTTTTTTTTTTTTTACTTTTTGATGTGGCTATTAGAAAATTTGAAATTACACATGTGGCCCATACTGGCATACATCATCTTTCTACTGGATAGCGTTATCCTGGATAAATCCATGAAATATAGTACACTGTTTTTCTATTTGAAAGAATTCCTTATCTTCTTAAATCCACACTATAGCCCAATGGCTTTGCTATCACTGTTCCTCATTTTATAGGTGAGAAAACAGAGAGAGGTTTTGAAGCATGCCCTAAATCACACAACTAGTAACTCTTGGAACTCTGCCTCATACTAAAATCCATGTTTTCTTGTCATCCTTGTTTAGGCACCTGTCTAATATTCTGTTGAGGTGGTCTTTTAACTTGGAAATGTGTAAGGTGTGTTGAGAACAACCTAATATTCTCTGTGGAATTAAATATGTACAATTTGTTAAACATACTTAAAACAACTACAAACAGCAGCACATAGTTATAATTAAGAGTGGCGTATCAGTGTTTCCTGAGAACCGCCCTTCGTGTGTTTTTAGGAGGGACTAGAGTGTGTGGAAAGGTAGGAGTCCCATTATGTGTCTAGGCATCTTCCTTGGGTTATTTCATTGACTCCAGAAAATAACTCTTAGAAGTGAAAAAAATGAGGGCTCAGAATGATTAAGTAATTTGTCTGGGATCTCAGGGTTTAGCTGGTAAGTAGTGAGAGAAGAGTAAACTCAAGTCTCGCTTCTTTTCCTATATCACACTTCCCTTTCTTTGGTCCTTCTTTTGATCTAGGCCAACTTTTTAGTATCTTTCCTAGATCGTGTGTCATTGGCTGCTCTGTTTTCATCATCTATTCTCTAGCCCATGGCCTAGACTGTTTGGGTCATTCTCTTCAGTCAGTTATATCCCAGGAAAGGGAAGATAACTGTCATAGCTTTCCTGGAGGTGAGCAAGATACAGGAATCAGACCTCACTTGCCTATAGTTGTGGTATTTAGAGGTAGAAGAAAATAATGAATATGGTGTCTTGATGGAACACAAAGGTCAGAGACAAGATAAACAGGAATTTTATCTGAGGAATTCTGAAGGCAACAAGCAGAAACTGCGGATGGCCTTACATGAGATTTTCCCAGGTTGACTTGAATGGACCTTTCAGGTACATCTAACAAGTCCAAAATGAAACGGACCTTAGTTTCGATACTGATCCATGCTATTTACAGTGGATCAATCAGTTTCTGTGGCAGAAGTAAAACACCAGTAAGAAAGAATTTTCTATCTGTGTATGGAAACTATTACAGTTCCCTTTTGATTATTCAGTCTTTGTTATTTCATGTGGTTCCTTAACTCTTGTCTATTTCAGTCCCCATTAGCACTTCACAGATTTCAGAAAGTACCGGGAAATCAATCATGCCCTCATTGCTGTCTAATACTGGTGACAATGCTCCATAGCTGCTCTTTCCAGATTCAGTGGGAGTATGAAAAATGCCACTCCACTCACAGCCCCTAAGCCTTTGGCAACTTAATATTTTGATGTTTAAGCTCTGCTCCCTGAAAGGCTCAATCCCATTATCAGCGGATTCTTTACTATATGGCATAACATACATTCCTTACAATACTCCTTACTGTATAGCGTAACATACTATACTAACATACAGCGTGTTATGTTACTCTGGCTAAAGTCTCTTCAGTCTACAGGAGCTATGGTTGGAACAAATCCAACGCTCTCAATTGCACTATTTGCATATTGCCCCCTTATAGATAGGCTTCAGGATTATATTTAAGGCTCTGAGCTAGACTGGGAGGAAAACAAGGAAATCTAATAAATGGTTTTTGCCCTCAAGGTCTCTGATCATCTAGTTGAATAAACAGGCAAACTTTAAACCAAAGGAGCGGGAGTTCTGATAATGTTTTTCTAATGCCAATCCCAGGTACACAACCTTGACTGTTTTCTCTAAGTCTTGGTCCCCCATTAAATGTTAGAGGGCGACATTGGATAAATGACTGTAAAAATTTTATATAATAACGCAATTATTTTGTTGGTGAATTCTTACTGGAATCCCAGTATTTAATTTTACATGATAGGTTTTGATAATAACAGTAATGATGAAGAAATAGTTGAAAGATTGCTGTTTTAATTAGTGTTGGGGATGAGACTCAAAACCTTATTTACTTGACATCCTCCAAAAACCACTGCACTCCACCTTATCCTACCATGATGTCTCCCAAGGAAGCTCCAAGGGATACAGTGTAGGATCTACTTCGTCTGATCATCTATTTATTTCCTTCTAGTTCCTACCCACAGCTTCTTAAGCAGCTAACCCTGACCATAAAATAACTACATGGAAAGATAAACTACGAGAGAAGACCATCAGAGATAATATAAGACAGTACATTTTTACAAGAATAATACAGAAAATAAGGACTTTGAGTTCAGAGAACAAGCAATTATTGTACTCCTGCAGAGCAGGCTTTCAGGGCTTCACACAGAAGGAGAATCTTTAAATGACGAGTAGACAGAAAAATGGACTTTTCAGGGAGTTCCAAGGAAGGGCACAAAGACGCTGAGGCTGAACTTAAAAGGACATGCTTTGGCAGGATGCGGTGGCTAACTCTTGTAATCCCAGCACTTTGTGAGGCCATGACTGGAGGATCTCTTGAGCTCAGGAGTTCAAGACCAGCCTGGCCAACATGGTGAAACTCTGTCTCTACAAAAAATACAAAAATTAGCTGGTCATGGTGGTACATGCCTGTAGCTACTCAGGAGGCTGAGGTGGAAAGATCACGAATCTGGGAAGCAGAGGTTGCTGTGAGCTGAGGTCACACCATTGTACTCCAGCCTGGGTGATACAGCAAGACCCTAACTCACAAAAAAAAAAAAAAAAAGACATGCTTAAGGATACCTTAAATTATTGGAAACTTCTGATTGCCAGGGACCATGTGGAGCTTTGACATAACCATAAGCCTCACAGCCATCCAGTGAGATAGGTATGATTAACCCAAGATAGGAGAACTGAGGCTCAGGAGCTGAATAGAAACCTCTCCAAAGTCACACAACTCTAGGAATTAGTGGTTTCTCAATTGGCTCTGCCTGACTTCAGAGTTCACACTGCAAATCACTCTGCTGTCACACTGCGTGTGCATATGGGATTAGACAAAAATAAAGCTACGAAGACCAGCTGGGGTCAGAGTGCAGAAGAACATGATTTCCTGGGTATGGCATTTGTTTGCCGTTTATCCTCTAGGTGAGAAAGAGACATCAAAGTTTTGTGGACAGTGAAACAGCATGCTCAAATTGTATTTTAAGATGATTTCGTTCTAGTTTTATTGGATTTGTTTTGATAGGATGCATGCACTAAGATCAGGAGTGCTGTTAATTGTACTGTGTTGTTTTACTAAAATCTAGTTTACGATGACATTATCTGTCATAGATTACCAAGCACACAGTGATTGCACTGGAAGGAGAAAATCAAAAATTTCTACATTGTTAGTTTTTATTTCTCTTTTAGAGAAAGTTCTTTTCTGTATATAACACATTGATTTTATTTTATTTATTTTTTATAACTTCAACTTTCATTTTAGATTCAAGAGGTACACATTTAGGTTTGTGTATTAGTTAGTTTTATGCTACTAATAAAGACATACCTGAGACTGGGTAATTTATGAAGAAAAAGAGGTTTAATGGACTCACAGTTCCACATGGCTGGGGAGGCCTCACGATCATGGTGGGAGGCAAAGGAGAAGCAAAGGCATGTCTTACATGGTGACAGGCAAGAGAGAATGAGAACCAAGAGAAAGGAGAAATATAGAACCATCAGATTTCATGAGACTTATTCGCTACCATGAGAAGAGTATAGGGAAAACCACCCCATGATTCAATTATCTCCCACCTGGTCCCTCCCACAACACATGGGAATTATGGGAGCTATGATTCATGATGAGATTTGGGTACATATTGTGTGCTGTTGAGGTTTGGGGTACAATTGATCCTGTCATCCAGATACTGAGCATAATATCCAATAATTATTCAACCTTTCCCCCTGCACCCCCCTAATACTCCCCAGCATCTACTGTTGCCATCCTTATGCCCATGAGTACCCAATGTTTAGCTCCCACTTATAAATGAGAACATGTGGTATTTGGTTTTCTGTTCCTGCATTAATTTGCTTAGGATAATGACCTTCGGCTCTATCCAATGCTTGAAAGCTTTAAAGTTAAGTTACCATTGGAAGACATTGAGCTAGAATTGTTCATGTGTCCTACATATTCTGTTAATCAATTACCGCATTTGCTATTTGTTTCCTAAGTCCAAAAGATCATTGAAATGAGCCAATTCTGCTCTTTAAAACTTTAACATATTCTAGCTAGATGAAAAACTTTATAAAAGTTTGTGCTTATTGTTTTTACATCCTATAATTATAGAGAAATAGCTAGAAACTATAGTTTATTTAAACCCTACCATGTTTAAACAATAATAGGGAGGTAAGTAAAATAGAAAGTCCTAAGACTCTACAGTGGACATTTTACAATATAATTTTAAATAAGTGTCAAACACATAAAACCAGATAAACACTGAAATGTTTACATACCAGTTTCCCTGACTTCAATGACATATATAATGTTTTTAGATAGCCTTTGTGTATGGTTGTTTGGAATCATTTTGTCATTTTAAACAAATATCATGTTCAAAAATTGTCAGTTTCATAATAGCTGATTTTGACTAAGCTTATACTATGACCCAGATATCATTCATTCATTCATTCATTTGACAAATACTTGTTGAAAATTTAATAGATGCTAGAACACTGTTAGAGTACTCTAAGTGCTGGGTAAATAGTACTGAATAAGACACATAAATACCTTAGCATCATGGGGCTTTCATCTAACAAGGGAGGTAGATATGTGTCTCATCTAGAGCATTTTCAAGATATGAAGTTAGTATTACATGTTTTATGCTGATGGGAATCATAGAAGAAACTATGATGGCAAGGCAGCAATTGTAGGTATTGATGTCTTGATTAGATAAGAAAGAAGGAAATTAGAGCATACATGCATTTATCTGGCTCTAAAAGTTTCATTCTTTACATGCCATTATAGCAATATTTTTTTAAAAGATTCAAGCACTTGGGGCTTTAGGAAATACATATATATTATATTTTTAAATATATTATATTTTTTTCTATATATATGCCTATGTAAAGTTCCAAGGAAAATGAATACAGAATGGTTTAGCATCTAGCTCAAAAGGGATGCCATCAGCATGCATAAAAAAGAGAACAAGCGTATGTTAAAATTTGAGATACATCATGACGACGGTCAAAGTGGCACTATGTGAATGGAAAGATAGAGTTGAAAGAAAGCGGAGAGACACAGACATGAAAGGAGAGAGAAGCAGATGGCTAAATATCCATGAAGTGGAGAAGTTATTTACCAAAGTGAGTCATTTACTAAAGGTCCATTCATTTACAAAGGACCACAATGATGTGTCTTTAATTAAAAAAAAAAAAAAAAATTGTACCTTCAAAGCATTTTGAGCTTTCAGCACCTCAAAAAGGCACATGTTAGTAAATTAAGCATAAATGTTTTAGATGCAAGTATAGTCATTTTAAACACAAAGTTGTAGAATGGATGATTCTATGATTTATGCATTCGATGTTTCTATATAACATTCATTGATAGAACATACTCATTTGAGTTGATACATAATAACATGATTATATTTGCTTGTTAGAAATAATCAAAATTCTATTATTATGTTTATACTACCCAGAGGTGAAGATTTACAAAAATTCTTCATTTTCCAGGTAATAAAGGCAGTACCGATCTGGATCCCTTGATACCAGAAAAGCCTTTTGCAAGATTAAATGGGATTACCATCAATAGGCCCTCAGGGTGTTTGGATTTGAATTAAAATATGGAAACCTTATTAACAAAATTTACATTCCTCCCTTAACCTTAATCTAATTTTACTGGTATCTTGGCCTTTAATATACAGCAATTCTGCAGAAAGGCGCATGGCTTATAACCCATTTTTGTCATCCTAATCAGAAGTCACTGATCATTCCAGAGGAAAATAGATGCATGAATTTTAAACTGGTCATCACATTCACGTTTTTTTTTAAATGTATTACAAACCAATATTTTATTCATGAAAACATTAAATATTATATTACTAGCAAAACATTTTCTGGTGCCTTGAAATTTATTCTAGAAGGAAGAGTTTTCTTTTGCTTCTCACCTAAGTGCTGTTCTTCAGCTAACTATGCTCCGTGTTCCCCAAGACCACTGACAGGGGCTTCATTCTCTAACAGGAACAATTTACCTGGACCCTCGCAGACAAGGCCTTCACCCCCAAGGAACTGCATTAATAATGATAATTTCATGCACTGACATTGGCAACGGGCTTTGTGGAGAAGACAAAGGGGCCTTGGAATTTCACCTTCTTTTATAGGGAATTGTTTCTACTGTCATTTGTAGGAGCCAGGACAGAAAGGGTGGGGCCCCAAGGTGAAATATGGAAATAAATTGCTTTGAAACATTCTCAATGATCCATGCTTCAACAGTCACCGAAATAGCCACTCATAAATAGTCACTCATATTTAAATGGCCAAGCAAGTGAAATAATTGAAGCTGGAAAGGGAGGCCACATTATTGAGTGCAATATGCTTATCCTCATAATTTAAGTACTGCAGAACAATATACTGACCGTTATGGCTCAAAATTAATGAAAATAGATTCATTTTACAATAACATAAAATTGCCATAGTCTAATTCAGAATTCCAATTCAGAAAACATTTATGCAGAATATCTTCTAAGTTTCAAAAATGTATCCATCCGGAATTTTCTACGTTACTATCCTAGCCAAGCTTTTATAAAGCTAAGAAAAATTAGAAGACAATATCGTCAGCTTGTCTGTTCTCTAGAAAAGAGGATAGTTTTGTGTATTCTACTCTTAATTTATGGTAGAGACAGACAATTCACCAAAGTTTTTTTTAAGTATATGAAACTGGAGGTGAAAATGTGCACTAAGATATCTTAGATATTCTCCCAAAGCATAAGTGCCATGTCACCATCTCCTTTGGAGGTGACATCTTATAATGCATCTGGTTCTCAACAGAGCATTTGGAAGAGCAGTTTTTGTGATTATATTAAGAGTTACAATTATCAAAATGAAAAAGTCTAAGAATTGGGAGGGTGGGAATGGGGAATCCTGCCAACTTTGGTTTTGCTACAAATAAGCTTTGTCTACAGCTAACTCAGAGAGAGAATATGAGGTCAAAGGAAAATTTGTTCTGAAAAATTGATAAGGCAACTCCAGCTTTTTGTGATGTTATAGAATAGTGCTAAGAGACATATAATACAAGTCATAAATTGAGTCACGTATACTTTTACATATTCTAATAGTCACTTTTTAAAAAGTTAAAAAAGATAAAACTACTTTCATAAAATCTATTTAACCCAGTGTATTCAAAATATTTTAACATATAATTAATATAAAAATTAATGAGATATTTACATTATTTTCCCATACTAAGTCTTCAAAATACATTGTATTTACACATACGCCACAGCCCCATTTGGGCTAACCATCTTTCAAGTGTTCAATACCCCACATGTGGCCAGTGGCTACCAACATAGATTGCACAGTTTTATAGTATAAACACACACAAAGAATTTCTCTTTCTTTTGTTCTTAGTTACTGCCTTCTTTCCTCTCTCCCTCTCTTTCTCTCTTTCATCCCTTTCTTCTTTCCTTCCTGTCTTCTTCTCATCTTCCTTCCTCCTAGTCATTCTCTCTCTCTCTCTCTGTCTGTCTCCTTCTGTCTATGAGTGCTCTATATGCTAAGTTTACAATAGTAAGAACTACTACATCATGAAAATGATGTTTTTTAATAAAAAAGACTAAAGATACCATTTAAAGATACATGAAATCATACTCACCAGTTAAAAATCCAGCCACAAATACGGCTATAAGAGAAAGTGAGCAGCATGACCAATTACACAATTCACCTTATATATGGTCCAGCATTGCTAAGATAACTCAAACCAATTGCTCTAGAGAACTATCGTCTTCTAATTTTACAAATCTGAACTCTTATACCAAGTTAAAATATGAATACAAAATGGTGACCTACTCTATAAAGGGTGTCTGTGATGCTTTTTTCAGATTTACTTGAAGAATTAAGACTCGACTCTACAGCATACTAGAAACCAGAGTCTATCAGTACTATCTGAAACCGTCACGCAATGCCAAATGTCTGTGATAAAAACTGATCTTTATGAAAAGACTTGGATCCTAAAAAAATTTAAGAAAAATTAAACTGGTAGTATTGTTTTACTATTCCATGCATTTTCTGTCATTCAAATTATCTAATAGGTGGTCAACCTTCTTATATGTCTAAAACAGTGAGCCTCTTACTGTCTAATTCTGAAAGATTACATTGATATTGTGGAGCCAGAACTAAACTTTGTGAACATAAAATGATGAAAATCCATTAAAAATTTAATGCAAAAAATAAATTAAAAAACAAAAATGTTATAAATCCATTCAAAAACGAAAGGCACTATATTTTTAAAAATCAGTAAATAAATATATTAGAGCAAATTTTATTTACCAAACAAAATGTGAAAAACTCAACAATAAAATAAGAAATGATAAATTATTGTGGTGACAGATGCCCCATTTACCCTAAAGTGACTATTACACATCGTATGCCTATATCAAAATATCTCATATATCCCATAAATGTATGCATCTATTATGTACCCATACCAAATAAAAATTTAAAAAAAAATTAAAACAGAACATTTATCAAGATTTTCAAAAATAATAATAGCAACTTTAAGTGCCTTGGATGTCTTTGAACCAATATTCAGGTTCTATAAAAACTAAAGCTTGACTGGGTGCCGTTGTTCACACTTGTAATTCAAGCACTTTGGGAGGCTGAGGTGCTTAAGGCCAGGAGTTCAAGGCAAGAATGAGCAACATGGCAATATTTCTACAATTTTTTTTTTAGTTAGTTAGTAGGGAGTGCTGGCACATGCCTGTGGTCCTAGCTATGCCAGAGACTGAGGCAGGAGGATATTTGAGCCCAGGAGTTCCAGGCTACAGTGAGCTATGATCATGCCACTTTACTCCAGCCTAGGTGAGAGAGTAAGACCCTGTCTCCTAAAAAAAAAAAAAAAGAAAAGAAAAAGAAAAAAGAAACCATCTCTTATGTGACATAAAGGGAAAGATTCATTTAACTATAAAAAGTACTAGAAATATTTACTTATGCTACAGAATATCATTTTTAAATAGAAAGTTAACATTTCTAAACAAACTACATTAACATGTACTTCTCTAATCAGCTAACAAAGCCTGAATATGCAACTTCTCAAAATGGGGAGCTACCTTAGGATCAGGACTAGACGTTCCTTTAGTAAGAAGAGGTCTCAGATAGATAATCTCTATCACTCCTTAAAAAAATTTTAGGATTTTAATAGATCCTAAGGCTCACAAAGTGTGGCCATCCTCCCCCATCCCAAGCACACACAATAGGTCATGAATTACTCTACTTTGACTTTAGTCTCATCCAAAGGTGAAAGGGACAAAAGAAAAGAATTGCAGGCATTATATTTAAAAATATATATATTGATATCATGTACCATTATGTTCACTAGAAGACAACAACTAAAATATCAATACTTCCCAAAGGCAAAATGAAATGGCTAAAGATGTATTTATTGATCTCTAAAGAAATATTACTAAGACACTGGAATAATAACTCACCACTGTTGTCATTGAAAGGGTCTTGGCTCTTTCTAAAGCAGAGGACAGATATTCAGAATATATGATGGTGTTCAAATGTTGTGTTGTGGAACATATTTGAATTGAGGACAGAGAGATTTAACCTGAACCCAATCTATTCTTTATATTTTCTCTTATTGTTGTTCTCTATTTCTTTTAAAACACTGAAAATTGTAATTAATTACTTTGAAATCCAGTGTAAAGCTGCAATCACTATCCATCAACTTGCATTGACATAATGCATTTATGCATTGAAAGCTTTCTAAAAATACATGCAGGATGGGTATAGACAAACTTGTATACGTAGGAAAATTGCCACACACTCTATGGGGAATTGGAATTTTTTTCTCAAATAAAAGGAATACATGTAATGACATATTTTTTTCTTTTTGGTTGACAATTGTCTCCCTTTTCTGTAGATCCTAATGGTCAAATAATGGATCTTGCCAACCATTACGAGCTTCACCCCAGCTGGGGACCCATAACTTTTATTATGGTCCATTATCTGGCCATTAGAGGCCACAAGTGTCTTCAACACAATTGTGTAACATTTTGCTGAGGAAAAGGTGTGGAAACTGTGGAGGCAGCAGGTTTTCTAGTACCTAAACCCATGGAAACTCCAAAACCTCCTATATTGAGACCATTCATTTTCCTTATGCTGAAATTTTTACAGTGTATGCCTCTTAAATAAAGTTTGCTTATCCAGCCTTATCGGGAAACCAAATATTCAACTCAGAACTGGTACAAAACCATTCCCCTTTTCCTTTTTTGGAGCAATTCTGATGCTAAGTGGATTTCTTATATCTGTTTAGCTTTTAAGCTCTAATTAGCTTAGAAACAATATTCTTTTGTTTTGTTTGTTCCCTGTTGTTGTTGTTGTTGTTGTTCTTTGAGACAGAGTTTCACTCTGTCACCCAGGCTGGAGTGCAGTGGCACGATCTCAGCTCACTGCAAACTCTGCCTTCTGGGTTCAAGTGATTCTCCCACCTCAGCCTCCCAAGTAGCTGGGACTACAGGCATGTGCCACCACGCCCAGCTAATTTTTTTGTATTTTTTGGTAGAAATGGGGATTCACCACATTGGCCAGGCTGGTCTCGAACTCCCAACCTGAAGTGATCCGCCTGCCTTGGCCTCCCAAAGTAATGGGATTACAGGCATGAGTCACCATGCCCGGCCTTGCTTGTTTCTTGTTTTTTGAGCTTTATTGAGGTACAACTGATATACAAAAAAAAATTGCACACATTTAATGTATTCATCTTGATGAGTTTGGACATATGCATACACCCATGGTATCATCAACAAAGATGGTACTAAGCATATCCAGCACCTCCAAAATTTTTCTTGTGTTCTTTTGTGAGTTTGTTTGATTTTTATTTGTTTTTGCAAAATCACATGACATCTATCCTCTTAGCATATTTTAAAGTGCACAGTGCCATATTGTTAACTGTAGGTATTACGTTGTACAGCAGATCGCTAGGACTTATTAGAGAACAGAAATTTTATTATCATTGAGGAACAATTCCCCATTTCCCTTGCCCTCATCCCCTGGTGACTATCATTCTATTCTCTGTATCTATAAGTTTGACTGGTTTAGGTACCCCATATAAGTAGAATGCTTCTGTTTTTGTCCTTCTGTGACTGTCTTTTTACACTTACCATTAATGTCCTCTAGGCATAACCATATTATTACAAATAGCAAGACATTTTTTCTTTTCAAAGACTAAATAATATTCCATTGTATGTACATACCACATTTTTATTCATCTGTTGACGGACAGTTGTGTTGTTCCCATATCTTGGCTACTGTGAATAATGCTGCAAAGAACAAGGGGTAGAAATATCTTTTTGAGATCCTGATTTCAATTATTTTGTATCGATACCCAGAAGTGGGATTGCTGAATCATATGGTATTTTTAATTTGGAGGGAAACATCAAACTTTTCTGTAGAGGCTACATTCCCACCAACGGTGTTTAAGGGTGCCAGTTTCTCCACATCCTTGCTAACATTTATCTTTGGTTTGATGTGTTTCTTTGCTGGTTTGTTTTTGATAATAGCCATCCTGACCAATGTAGTTTTAACTTGCATTTCTGTGAAGTGATGTTGAGCGCCTTTTCATATTACCTCTTAGCCATTTGTATATCTTCTTTGGAGAAATGCCTGAATAGACAATATGTTCTGACCTTAGGAAGACTATGAGTGAAACAGTTAGAATGAGAATGACTTGCAGTTCTCAAGACCAGCACTAAATACACATGGCCTGCCCTAAGATTTTATGACTGCTGCAAAAATAGGAGAAACTCAAATAACATTAAGTAAAGCCTCTTGTCTGTGTGTGTTTCCTTCTTCAAGAAAACAAGCACACCATTTTAGCTACTGTTCCCTTTGTTAACTATTGGCAAACTCTTTGTTACACCTTCCAATCACCAATGTCATGATTGCTTTCTATTTGTATTATCCCTTTGATCATTTCCACACACTTTGATTAACTTAAAAAGAAGCATAGTTCAAGATGCTGCACGTTTTAGATGCCAATTTTGGACCATCTTTCATCTAGAGGGTGGGAAGAGCAGATTGCTGTATTTTTTTTTTATCATAATGGAGAGTATATGGAGTATATATGGAGTATATATGGAGCTCAGTAATAGCTCAAGTGCTTCATAAGTAATAAAATAAATGTTTCTCACTTCTCTTGTCATCCATCTCCCAATTCTCTAATAATTTTGAGAAGCCTTATGGCTGGCAAAAATTGGTGATTATCCCTAGCTTAATTTTTACATCAAACATTACATTTCCATTAGCAGGAGCATAGGTGGGAGATCTTGAGGTTAAGCCCATTCTCTGTAACATCCTGACCCAAGGGCAAAGAGACCATTACTGACACTGCTCTAATGGTTTTCTCCTGCTTTCTGTGAGGCTAAAAGTCTGGGAGCTTAATTAGGAAAGGGCCAACAGATCACTTCATGGGTATTCCCCAAAGAGGGTCGTTTGTGTTTTCACTGGGAAATACCATTCACTGTGAATGGCCAATGGCCATTTGAAAATATGTAATCAATTACATTTAGTAAGCAACTACTGTGTGCCAGACCCTGTTTTGGATGTCAGGCCATTGTGTTAAACAAGATGGATAAAAATTCTTACTCTCCTGGTGTTTTCTTCCAGTGAAGAAAAGCAGAAAAAAAACCCCAGAAATAATTAGACAAGAAATATCAGACAACTGTTATAAGGAGAATGGAAGTATTTTATTGAGGGATGTTCATTTTATATTAGGTAGATAGGAAAGACCTGTGTTTGAGATGGTGACATTTATTATAAGAAGCAAGCTGCCATAAAATATCTGATAATAAATATTTCATGCAGAAGGAAGTTGGGGCAAAGCCTCCAGGACTTCATAAGTTTAACATCCTCTGGGAATAGATAGTGTGGCAGGAGCAGAGAGACCAGACATGAAGATGGAGGAGGAACAATCATAAAGTGAGAAGAAAGCTAGGTGGGATGGTGACAGACAAGGTTAGCCAGTAGGGCAGGAGCCAAACAATGGTTTGGATTTTATTGTAGTTAAGTGTAACTGGAAGTCTTACAAGTTTTCAAGCAGGGTTGTAGTTTTGTACAATTTTTTTCTTTTCTAATAAAGGGCATTCTATTCACCTTGTGGAGGATTAATTTTTTGAAAGGGGATATGGTTAAGACTGGGTATGAAAGGTCGGTTAGGAAATCACTGCAATAATCCAGGAACTACTAAACTCATCCTGTTTTAAACCGGGGTAGAAGTGATGATGATGGAAAAAAGGGTAAGAGTTCAGGATATACTCTAGCTATAAAGTTGAAAGAGTTGCTAGAGTTTTAGAAGTGAATATGACAAAAGAAACAAGAAACCAATTATAATTTATCTTTTACAACTTGGTAAATAGTTTATTGAGATGAGGGGAAGAGTAGCATGGAGGTGTGAATTCTGTGCTTACACATTCCATTTAATGTGGAAACACACCCACAGCCACCTAGTCACATGTGCACATGTGTGGACACACACACACTCTCTATTATGTTATATATGCCATATACAATATGGTATGTACATGTGTATGTATATATTTGAGAGACAGATGTAGGTCTGCACTTTCATAGAGCCAAAGGTTTCAAGGCATTTCTTTCCTTTAAAATGCATTCACCAAATTTAGTGGTTATATTGGTGTTGACGGTTTATTAATCCATATATATATATATACACACACACACACACACACTCTTCTATATTGTGGCAGTTAATATTATTATCCAGAGAATGAGAAGTTATTCAAAGAGAATTTTCCAATAATTGCATTCAGAGCCTGTGGCATAACACTAAATATATGCTTCCTAATCACTTTTCCTTAATATGAGAATGCCTGATTAAATTATACACACACAAACCTGCATATGTATAAAAATACACTCCTGTGTGTGTGTATATATATGTATTATATATGCTTATATGTACAAATACATGAAGTATTTTTTATTAAAATACATTTATACACTTTACTATTGGGCAAAAAAATTTTACTCACACAGTTTTTAGCCCTTTCTATGGTTTTATGCAATTCTTGTTTATGTTCTTTATGCATAATTACTAGAGTTTGTATAAAGGATATTTTCTGTCCATGCCTATGTCCTGAATGGTATTGCCTAGGTTTTCTTCTAGGATTTTTATGGTTTGGGGTTTTACATTTAAGTCTTTAATCCATCTTGAGTTAATTTTTGTATAAGGTGTAAGGAAGAGGTCCAATTTCAGCTTTCTGCATATGGCTAGCCAGACTTCATGAAAAAAACAAACAAACAAACAAACAAAAAACAGAAAAAGCAATTGTAACAAAAGCCAAAATTTACAAATGGAATCTAATTAAACTAAAAAGTTTCTGCACAGCAAAAGAAACTATCATCAGAATGAACAGGAAACCTACAGAATGGGAGAAAAGTTTTGCAATCTACCCATTTGACAAAGGTCTAATATCCAGAATTTACAAGGAATTTAAACAAATTTACAAGAAAAAAAAAACAACTTCATCAAAAAGTGGGCAAAAGATACTTATCAAAAGAAGACGTTTACATGCCAACAAACATGTGAAAAAAAGTTCAACATCACCGATCATCAGAGAAATGCAAATCAAAACCACAGTGAGATACCATCTCATGCCAGTCAGAATGGTGATTATTAAAAAGTCAGGAAACAATAGATGCTGGCAAGGCTGTGGAGAAATAGGAATGCTTTTACATTGTTCGTGGGGATGTAAATTAGTTCGACCATTGTGGAAAGTAGTATGGCGATTCCTCAAGGATCTAGAACCAGAAATACCATTTGACCCAGCAATCCCATTACTGGGTATATACCCACAGGAATATAAATCATTCCACTAGAAAGACACATGCACATGCATGTTTGTTGCAGCAGTATTTACAATAGCAAAGACATGAAACCAACCCAAATGCCAATCAGTGATAGACTGGAAAAGAAAATGTGGCACATATACACCATGGAATACTATGCAGCCAACAAAATGCAGAACATTTCTTTTGCAGGGCATGGATGAAGCTGGAAGCCATCATCCTCAGCAAACTAACACAGTAACAGAAAACCAAACACCACATGTTCTCACTCATAATTGGGAGTTGAACAATAAGAACACATGGACACAGAAAGGGGAACGACACACACCAGGGCCTGTTGCTGGGTAGGGGGTGAGGAGAGGGAACCTAGAGGATGGATCAATAGGTGCAGCAAACCACCATAGCATATGTATATCTATGTAACAAACCTGCACGTTCTGCACATGTATCCCTTTTTTTTTTTTTTAAAAAAAAAAAAAAAAAGATGTTTTCTGGAGAATGTTTCTGCATTTTTTGAAAACGTACATCTAGAACACCTGGCTCTCTCGTATTTTATTGTCACAACTAGTAAACCGGAGTATTCATACCTACCAGAGTAACTTTTCTAAAACACATACCCAATCCCATTCTCACCATGAAAGCTCTTCCCTGTCTTCTTACTGCTGTGAGACCAAGTTCTAACAGTACTGTAGGTTATATAAAGCCTTTTCTGACTCAGACTCTGGCTGCTTTTACAGCCTTTTCTATCATCAGACAAGCTAACATCCTGCATTTTAGTTGTGAGAATCCTATGTGCCATTTGTGCCTACAGATGCAGATGCCTGATTCTGTTTTATACCATTAACCCTTTACTCAACACCACTCTTTCTTCTTTCCATGCATTTCCCTGTCCCTCAGCATTCCCTGCTCTTAGACCATTCCCAATTGTATTTTATTTTATTAGTTATTTTTTATTATTTTTTTTAGAGACACGTTATTGCTTTGTGGCCCATGCTGGAGTGTAGTGATGCAATTGTAGCTCACTGGAGCCTCAAACTCCTGAGCTCATGAGATCCTCCTGCCTCAACCTCCTGAGTAGCTAGAACTACAGGCATGCAACACCATTTCCAGCTAATTTTATTTTTTATTTTCATACAGACGGGGTCTTGCTATGTTGCCCAGCTGGTCTAGAACCACTGGTCTCAAGTGATCCTCCCTCCTTCGCCTCCCAACGTGCTAGGATTACAGGCATGAGACACCACTCCTGGCTCTATCTATAATTTTATACTTTTTACTCTGTAATCTGCTACTCATAGCTTGTTTATCCATCTCTGTCTTCTCAGAGCTTTGGACAGTCCTTGACCCATAATATGCATTTCAGTATATGTACAGATTAGCCCTCCATATCCCTGGGTTCTGCATCTAGAGATCCAACCCACCACATCTAGAAAATGCTCAGGAAAAACATAATTTCACATGAGAAATAGAACTACCATTCCACCCAGCAATCCCATTACTGGCTCTATACTCAAAGGAAAATAAATTGTTCCACCAAAAAGACACATAAACTCATATGTTCATCATAGCACTATTCACAATAGCAAAGATATGGAAACAACATAGGTCCCCATCAATAGTGTATTGGAGAAAGAAAATGTGGTACATATACACCATAGAATACTAGACAACCATAAAAAAGAATGAAATCTTGTTCTCTGCAGCAACATAGATGCAGCTGGAGGCCATTATCCCAAGCAAATTAATGAAGAAACAGAAAACCAAATATTGTGTGTTCTTACTTATAAGTGGGAGCTAAATCATGGGTACACATGCACATAAAGATGGAAACAACAGACACTAGGGACTACCAAATGAGAGAGTGAGGGAGTTGGGGAAAGGGTGAAAAACTTCCTATTGGGTGCCATGTTCACTAGCAGGGTGATGGAATCAATAGAAGCACACACGCCAGCATCGCACAATATATTCTTGTAATAACCCTGAACATGTGACACTTGAATATAAAATAAAAATTTAAATGAAAAAAGAAGTTTCAGAAAGTTTCATAAAGCAAAGCAAACTTGTCATGCATGAAGTACCACATTGAATCCATATGACTGAAGTGATATGTGCCATTATGTGAGGTACTATAAGTAATCTAGAGGCAGGACTATATAACATTGAAATGAACTGAAACACAGTGTCACATCTTCCATGAAGATTTTTTAAACCTCTTTCTGTGTACTCTCCATCTTTTGTTTCCACTCTATCTCATGCATAAGCTGACAAAGCATCTCAATCACACTACTGTCTTCTTTGTTAGTCTATGTGTTCCTTAAAGAATCCTGTTTTATGCTTTCGTCTTCTGTGCCTAGAACAGTACCTAGCATAACATATCAAGACACAAAATAAGAAAATGATTACATAATGATATAATTTGACAAGGTCATCAGAATGAGAAATGAGGCAATGTGAAGTTTTCAACTGTCTTTAACAAAATAAAAGACTTAAAAATACCTCATCAATGACCACCTTTATGATACTAACTTTTCTATTTGGCACAATAGTAAAGAAAATAAAAGAAATAAAAAAGGGCTGTAACAATATTAAATTCATTCAACCAAATTTTATTGATCACTTTTTCTGTATGAGATGTGATTTCTGAATTCAAAGTGATTACAGCCCAAAGAGTTGGATGTATACATAAATTACCACCACACAGAGGTCATATGATAATTATCACTGAAAGGCTAGAAAAGCTCACAAGGAATAAACCAGAAGAGTTTCAATCTGAACAGACCATTGAAAGGCTCACAACAAAGATGGCCTCTGAGCTTGACCTGGAAAGGACAACAGGAGTTTTAAAGATAACAGCAAAATGCGGAAAGCATTTCAGTAGGAGGATAAAACAGCATTTGTAATTACATAGGAGAAGGAAATAGGAACTTGAAAAAAAAAAATTGTTACCAAGCAGTTCTAAACCAGAGGTGTCCTTCTCTTACCCAGGCTGAAGGGCAGTGGTGAGAACTTGGCTCAATGAAGCCTCAACCTTCCCAGCCAAGCAATCCTCCCACCTCAGCCTCCCAAGTAGTTAGGACTAAATTTGTGGGTCCTCATATCCAGCTATTTTTTTTTTTTTATTTTTTATGGAGACAGGGTTTCATTATGTTGCCCAGGCTGGTGTCAAACTCCTGGGCTCAAGTGATTCTCCTTCCTCGCCCTCCCAAGATGCTGGGATTATAGGCATAAGCCACTGCTCCTGGCCCACACATAGATATTTTAGATCAGTAGGACTAGATAGAGCCAATGGTATATTTTTTGAAAAGGTTCCACTGGTGATCTGAGGCCAGTCATTGGCAGAGGATATAAAAGGCAGATAGAGGTGACCATGTTAGAGGTGCAATTAACAATCTATAGAGGTAGGAGTCAACTTTTGTTTTTACTGAAAAATAAAAGTGACTATATTTATGGTGTACAACATGATGTTTTGAAATATGTATACATTGTGAAATTGCTGAATCAAGCTAATTAACATATGCATTACTTCACGTACTATTTTTTGCGGTGAGAGAACATCAAATCTACTCTCCTAGTAATGTTCAAGTATATACTACGTTGTTATAAACTAGAGTCACCATGTTACACAATAGATATTCTGAACTTATTTGTTCTATCTCACTGAAATTTTTTATCCTTTGACTAAAGTTTCCCCAATCCCCCACCCTCAGTTCCTGGCAAACACCATTTTACTCTCTGCCTCTGTGACTTCCACTTTTCTAGATTCCACATGTAAATGAGATCATGCAGTATATGTCTTTCTGTGCCTAGCTTATTTCACTTAATATAGTGTCTTCCAGGTTAATCATGTTGTCACAAATAAATTTCCTTCTTTTTTAGGGCTGAATAGTAACCCATTTTATATGTATGCTACATTTTATTTATCCATTCATGATAGGCATCGATTCTTAAGCTAAGCATTTGGGATTTTAAATTGGGAGCCATCATTCCTCCAGAAACTTAAAATCTAGTTAGAGAAATTGGACACTACTTCAGGACAAGCATTATCACACTTTGGATTAAGTGCCAAATGAGAGATATAGACTATGTTTGCTATGGAAACTCAGAAAAGAGCTAATTTAGTTAGGGAAGACTTCACTAAATGGTACTAACCAAGCCTGGAAACATTAAGTATGGGATGGCAGATGCTTGGCCATAATTGAGCCCACAACTCCTTCCCAGACCATACAAGACAAAGGTAAGCATAGTAGGGTCTTTCCAATTTAACCCAGACAGAGCATCAGAATCCTTCTCAACATAGTCTATTCCAATTGGGTAGAGTTGGCCTTCAAGGTAAAATTCTTTGGCATCCCTTATATAAAAAAGCAGAGAGGAAAGTTAAATGCATTTCAAACTGGAGTAAGAAATGTAAGCCAAAGTAGAGTCAGCCAAATTCATAGCATGTTTTCAACTTGGAAAGCAGAAATCATATAGGATAGAAATAAGAGAAAATTTTAGATTGCTAAGGGCTATAACAATTGCCTCATTTTTATACTGCTTTCAGGTTACTAGGGTCTCTTATCCAACTGCCTATTGATATAATGTTATCATATGCACACTTGTTTCATTCTTTATTTCCTAGGTTATAATTGAAGCTGTATGTAAAGAAAAAACTATGCACGGCTCTCTTTAGCCTTCAGCCTATCATTTCTGCATTCCATCTTTTTCTACATGATGTCATTTCTCAATGCGATGTCTCCAGAAATCTCCTTCCTCCCTTGAAGCCCCACCTCCACCCCATCAAAAACTCTGGCCAAAAGTAAGGGTAAATTCACACTAAAATGTAAATGACTGATAAGATTCAAATCATTAGTATTCCCTGTTTCAAGGGTACTGAGTTTTTAAAATTTTATTTGTGCAAATTTATGGAGTACATGTACAATTTTTTTACATGCATAGACTATATTGTAGTCAAGGCAGGGATTTTAGGGTATCCACCACCAAAGTAACATACATAGTACCCATTAGCCAATTTCTTGTCATCCTCGCCACCACTGCCCCCACTCCCGCAACTTCCTCACCTTTCCCAGTCTCCATTATCTATTATTCTACTCTTACGTCCATGTAAACACATTTTTTTTAGCAGCCACTTATGAGTGAGAACATGTGATATTTGTCTTTCTGTGCCTGGCTTGTTTCACTTAAGATAATGACCTCTAGTTCCATCTATATTGCTGCAAAAGACCTGATTTTATTCCTTTTTATGGCTGAGTAGTATTCCATTGTGTATCTATACATGCCATATTTTATTAATCCATTCATCTGTTGATGGACTTTTAGGTTAATTCCATACCTAGGCTATTGTGAATAGTGCTGAGATAAACATATGAGTGCAGGTATCTTTTGATATATTGATTTATTTTCCTTTGAGTAGATACTCAGCAGTGAGATTGCTGGATCAAATGATAGTTCTATTTTTAGATCTTTGAGAAATCTCCCTACTGTTCTCCATAGAGGCTGTACTAATTTACATTCCCACCCACAATGTGTAAGCATTCCCTTTTTTCCATATCCTCATTAACATGTTACATCTTGTCTTTTTAATAATAGCCATCCTAACTAGGGTAAGATGATACCTCATTGTGGATTTGATTTACATTTCTCTGATGATTAGTGATATTGGGCACTGTTTCATATATCTGTTGGCCATTTGCATGTCTTCTTTTGAAAAATGTCTATTCATATCCTTTGAAGGGCACTGGCCTTTTAATAGAAAGATGGAGGCCTTAAACTAAGCAGACTATCTCAACCATGGCACTATTACATTTTGAACCAGATACGTCTTGATCGTGCGGGCTGTCCTACACATTGTAGGATGTTTAGCAGCATCCCTGACCCTCTTACCCATTAGATACCAGTAGCATCCCCCAGTCCTGACAACCAAAAAAGTCTCCAGACATTACTACATGTTCCCTTGGCAACAAAATCACTCCTAATTGAGAGCCACCAAGTTAATGTGATACATCTCATAATATACAATTTATTATATTTGGATACTCCTGAAATTTCTTTACCAGGCAACTAACAAAGCTGACCCAGATTCTATACATCAACCCTTGCTGGTTGTCAAACTAGCAACATCCAAGGAAGCTTTAAAAACTCAATGATTTTTTTTTTAAAGGATTTCTTGGCATCAATTCAAATAGAAACCAACGTAAATTGACATTTGTACTGACATTCCATGCATTATTGTTGGCTTAACGTTTGGGAAGACAAGTTTTGCAAAACATTGTGGTAAAAGATGCTTTGTATAAATAAAGACAAATAGAGGGTTTCAGGCAAAACATAAGGACTTTGTCAGTATTTCCCATGAGCCATAAATAGTCTGACATTCTAGTCTGACAATGGAGAGCCTAATATCAAATATATTTCAACACGTGTTTGGGAAATATTTCCTATGCTTTTAAACATCAGGCAATATATTTGCTACTTTTCAAGAAGTGCAAATATAAATACTAAAACACTATTTTTCTACTTCCTAGCATTCCCTTTTTATATTTTTAAGGGCTTGACACACATTTCCAATGGTTAATTAACAGAATAAGACATATGTCAGAAGGAAATAACAATTTCATTTGTAACACTAGAATTTCATGTTGATGAATACAAAATTTTCATTGGATCAGAAATATCTAAGAAGTAACAGCCCTGGTATGTCTAAAATAGTTTTAGATTCTTAACTATACTTAACAATATCTCAGTTTTTACCTTCAATATTCTTGATATTAAAATAGAAATATTCATCTACCCTAAATGAACATATGCAAGTCATTTTTAATAAGTTAGTTTATTCTATGAGGATACCATAACATCTCTGGACAATTGCTTCCACTCTTAAGCTAAGGATTTGGGATTTAAAATTGGCAGCAGTCTTTCCTCTAAAGGTTAAAAATCTAGTTAGAGAAATTGAACGCTGCACAAAAAACATTAATACATTTTGGGGTAAGTACCTAATGAGAGGTATAGACTATGTATGCTAAGGGAATTCTGAGTATTGGGGTAAATATTATGGATTATATTACTAGAAAACTTGACTACCTTATCGAGAGAGTATTATTATTCCAAAGTGGTTGAAAGCATTGACTTTAGGGTCAGAGAGTCTGGGTTTCTACTCTAGTTTCACCCTTATTGACTGTGTGGTTTGATACATCTTGCTTATACTCTCTAGGCATCCATTGTCTTATCAGCAAAGTAAGTAAAATACTAGAACTTCCATGAGAAGGTTGATAAAAGAAGATATGAGGATTAAATTGATTCATCTATGCAATGCACTTAGAACAATAGCTGGCAAATAGTAAGGGCTACGTAAGT
Source organism: Mandrillus leucophaeus (assembly GCF_000951045.1). NCBI lineage: Eukaryota > Metazoa > Chordata > Mammalia > Primates > Cercopithecidae > Mandrillus > Mandrillus leucophaeus. The sequence goes on along the minus strand of NW_012105764.1, from coordinate 2,344,375 downwards.
GTTTGCTACTGTTGTTCATTAAAAATCAAACAGTGCAATGTGTCTATATGAGAGGCAGACTAGTAGAATAGTTAGGAATCTGACCTGGGTCAGAACATCAGGTGCTCCACCTCTTACCAACTTTTGGCAAGTCATATGACTTTTCTGAGCTTCAGCTTCCTCACCTCTACGATGGAGATAACAACGGTATCTACTTCTTGGGGTTATTTGAGAAATAAAAGTAATAATGCACATCAAGTGCATGGCAACATACCTGCTGCAGTACTCAATAAATGTTTCTTTTTAATGTTTACATGTACATTAGAAACAGAAGGGAAAAAGAAGGAGAAAGAATTTGTCTTCTACAGTCATTTCAACAAATTCTTACTTAGTGCCTCCTCTGTGCCAGGCAGTTGGCGATACGAAGGTGAACAAAGCTGAGTATGGTGGCTCACACCTGTAATCCGAGCACTTTGGGAGGCCAAGGAGGGAAGATCACTTGAGCCCAGAAGTTCAAGACCAGCCTGGGCAACATAGTGAGACCTGACTCTATAAAAAATTTAAACCTTAACCTGGCATAGTGGTGTACACCTGTAGTATCAGCTGCTTGGGGGACAGAAATGGGAGAATCACTTGAGTGCAGAAGGTTGAGGCTGAAGTGAACCATGGTCATGCCACTGCACTCCAACCTGGACAACAAAGCAAGACCCTGCTTCAAAAAACAAACAAACAACAACAAAGGTGAACAAGACATGATTTATGTTATAAGAGAAATGGGCTCTGAAGAAAGTTCCCAAATTTTCTAAAATTTGACAAAGGTAGTAGTTGTCGCAGTGTTTTCTGTTAATTTATAGAGGGTGTTATCAATAGCATCTAATCTGCTTATGGTTCTCCTTTTGATTTCTATTCACTTCTATTCACTCATCTGTTTATTCCTGTGACTGGTATTTACAGAACATCTCTTCTGGGTCGGGGTGGTGCTAGACGAGGGTACACATACAAGAGTGAGTAAGAGAAACATATTTCTGAAACAAAGGAAAGTTAAAATCCAAAACAATATGTGATGAAATATATCCATGTAAGCATATTAAGGGACTACTGGAAGAAAAGGAGGATATTCTCAGTAGGAATAAGTTTAGTTAGTCACCAATTAATAGTAATGTGTTAAGTGAAGAGAAGATGCAGCAAACTCTGTTTCTATCCTTGCTAACTTTAAAAATGGAACAGTAATTGCTGAGATAGTTTATGAAAGTATGGCAATTCTAGAATGAGGTTACCTAAGACAGCATTCAGTCACAACTCTGCAAGTGTATAGTTTTAGTGTCAGAATGGTTTATTTCTGGTTCTGGGATAAGAAAATCGGACTAAAAGATAGGGTGCCTGAGTTCTAATTCTGATTCTAACATTAATTGTCTTTACAACCTTAGACAATCTCAGAACCTCTGTGTGTATCTTTGTTTTTGCATTCTTTATATGGGAACCATGACACTTGGACTTTCTATTTCACAGGACTATTTTAAAGCTTCAGGGTAGATTATATATACAACTATCTTAAAAACGTCATACAAATGAAAGTGACTGAGACATTTTAAGGTCATAATAGAGGGTTTGCAAAAGGAATGCAAAGGTACCACTTGAAAAAAATTGTTTTTAAAAATTCAACTCAAATCCATGTGTTGGTTGTTCATGATCTAAATTATACTATAATTAGTGCATGTTCTATGTGCCGTGTTGCAGTGAGGCAGTATTGTAGAAAAAGACACCTTCCACGCTAGGCAGAGTTTGCATTCTCTTTAATGTAGAGGAAGGTAGTTGTAGCTTCCTAATGCAAGTGCAAGGCTAACTTGTGGTGCCCGGCAATATTAGCAATCTTCTTTTCTTCTCTTCTCTGATTGTTGAGTGATCTGGGATGAAAAACTAACAAGCGCCTGTCAAATCTGAAGCCTCAGATTTTCTGACAGAAGGTCCACTGGACTTTCTTATCAAGAGAGCCTTTATAAGGAAGTTGGAACTCTCTCTCTCCCAGAAAGGAAACAGAGCTCATCAGAATCTCTGGACCCTTGACTTAGAGGGCATGCTGTCTCCAATGAAGGTCTTTTTTATTCAGATTTGACTTCACATTATGGCTAATCAATACCTCACAACTGTCCATGACCCAGTCAGATGCACATCTCTCCGTCAGGCAGGGAGGCCTCCTAATTGAGAAAAAGTCAGAGACCCAGGTACCAAGCCCTCGGGCCATAGTCCGGCACCCACTCTCTTTTTTCATAGCATTCTAGAGATGGTGGAAATAAAATTTAGAGACATGACAGGCACAGCCAAGGAGGATCAATTCCTGTCACTTGCCACCAGTGTTTACTGCTTCCCCAGGTCTTCAGAGGGTGTTTTTCTTTCATAGCTTGGGGGAACTTAACCTTTTAAAAATGGGAAGATGGTGTCTTCATGAATTTTAAATTATTTTTATCTCCTGTGACTAGGATTGTTGATTAGATTAAAATGATTATTTGTTTTCTCCCCCTACCCCAATACCAAATTTTGTTCAGTCACACATGGCTGGGGGAAAATGTAAATGATAGTACTCATATTTGTGGCTACAGATTGAAGGAGACCTATTAGTAAGTACTTGTGTAATAATGTGCCTAAAGAAAATAGCACATTCTTGTAACTCCAGTATTGAAGAGGAAGTAGACAAATTTTATTCTTAAATTTGTCACTGATGTTGTCCAGTCTATTTACTTATCTAGAAATGATTAAATGAGGTCCAATATCTTGGTGAAAGCTTAAAGCACCTGGCCATTATTTCTAGTTATTTTATAATATGCAAATGTTGTATAATAAGAGATCTGCAGAAGTAAGATTATTTTTAACTTTTCATTTAGTTATTTGAGTATTTTTCAAGCATGGCTTAATTTCTCTTTATTTAGATCAGAAGAGAAAATATAATTTTGAAAGCATTTTGAGACAGTTACATAAAAATTTCTGCATCACCAATAAGTCTATGACTTTATTGTATTTTTATGACTAGCAGACAAAACTTGTTCAAAATACTAATATTCTTTGTGGTTTATGATAGCCTTAAAAATAGATAAAAATCTTGTCTCATCAACCCCAGAAATACTACAACCAAAGAGTAAAAACATTAGTCATTTAGCTATTCAATGTGTGTTGTAGTTTTGATTAGACTGGTTTAGTTGTTTCCCATCCTCTTTGCTGTATATTTACATGTATATGAAGTTGTCTACATTGCTGTATATTGAGTAAATAATAGTGACAAGATTTTCCAGCTGACAAAAAGAAGATAATATGTAAGAAGAAATTTAGATGAAGTATCTATTCTTTGCTATTACCCTAAAAAGAAATTTTTATCCACACAAAGAAACTCGCATTTAAAAGACAGAATTTGGGGCTTAATTAAATTAACCAGCATGTTTAAGGAATTAAATATCTAGATTTTGGGGTTAAGTTTTTAAGCAGAGTTATTATTCCCCCCAAGATTTTTAGCTATGAAATCTTTCTAAGCCGTACTACACATTCCTGCTTTAGTTAGACCAGTGTGCTGAATGGAATCTATTTTTCTTTGATGAATCATGAAAGAATTCAAAGTCCTTTGGGCCTGGGGATCATTATTTTTAACATCAGTTCTCCCTGAATAGAAATGTGGGGATAAAGATCTAAAAAATTTAGTAGCATGGATATCAGTCCTCAGGACATATCCCATAAGCTGCTCTTTAAAAAAATAAAAATAAAAATAAAAAATAAACCCCTATTGTCCATTTAATTTATTTTCCTTTGCCTCTTTCTCCTAGGTTGATTGCAAAAAAAAAAAAAAAAAAAAAGCCAATTGAGTGACATTTCTGGCTAACTACCCACTCATCAATCTAGACTATTCCTATGCTATGTGTCTACATTTTAACCAGCATTTGTATGAGCTGAGCAATTTTTATAGGTTGAAAAATACATACAGCCAAACTAACTTCAAAGAAACCTGACTGTATGTTGAGCAAAACACCTTCTGGGGAATCTCACTGGCATGAGATAACTGACCTTGTGTGCCCTGTTCCAATGATTCATAGAAGATACCCATACTTAATAGAAGCTCTTCTTCTTGAAGTCCTGGAATAGGTCATCTACCTCCTCTGGGTTTAGAAAAGATCTATGTATTCTGACTCAAGTACCTATCATTATTCTCTTACAGAAACTTATATGTGTTCTTTAATTTTTTTGAATTGTTGCCTTGCTGAAAAGAGTAACACAAAGAGGCCTTTTGTAATGAGGTGTTATCTCAATATGGTAACCTTCCCTCCCCCCAGTGTGATTTTGATGTTCGGTCTCCTACTTAGCTCTAGAATTCGGATGATTGCATTGTATTTTGAGGCTTTTGTTATACCTGTCTATCTTCTCAATAAGATTCCACTAATTATATTCCATTCTTTCCACTTTGATATCTCATTAAAATCTTATAAATGATCATGCAGTGACCTTGAAGGCTATGCATAATACATGAAAGTAAACCTGCAGTAAAATGTATTCTTTCACTCCTGACTGGCTACATCCCACGCTTCTTTTCCTCTCCCAAGTGACTCCAATTGGGAGAGCTTTGCTAACTGAGCCAAGGTATGCAGGGATGTGCACATCTCCCAGCTCCAGTATCTTTCTTAGTCATGACAGCTGCAATATGTTAATGGCTTCTGTTTGGATGTGATGGCCTGGTTACTACTTAGGGCACTATGCTAATTAACATAGGATGGCGACAACAGGTGCAAATGTCATTTTACATCAGCATCATGCACATGCAAAGATAGCTAGCAGCCCAGAAGTGAGCCAAGAAAATGTTAACTTGAGTCAGCAGCCTTGCAGTCTCTGAACAGATCATCTTGAATGCCTATGATTAAAGGATTCACGGGGCTGCTGATGCTTTTTTCCCCTGCAAGAATGATATTTCTGAATATATGGGATGTCTTCATAAGCTTTTTAAAGTTATGTTTCAACAAAATACACTTCTATGTCAGATCAAGTAAAATGCACAAGGTGTGTATTTATGAAGGTTTCCTTATTGAATAAAAGTTCTGCTGAGCCACGTTTATTGCACTGAACATCATCTGAAATGGACATAGTTTTGCACAAAGTGAAATCTTATCAGTTGGCACTGGGTGATTTTCCCAGCAGATTTATTGCATTTTACTTTATGTATCTGTATGTTTATTTGGAGATTTGGGTTTTTTAGTCATATTCTTCTTACATTTTAACGAAATTGAATAAAAGTGGAAACACAGAAATTCCTCTTAAGACGTTACTGCATATATTCAACTTAACAATGAAATGGGTTCTTTACCCAAGTAAAGGGAAAATTCACATACTAACATCTTAAATAAGTAACAAATAATCTTACTCTCTAAAACATAATTTATTGTAATTTATTCCAAATGATTTAGCTTATGTTTAATAAAGGTCACTGCTATACTTTACAAATTGTCCCAAAGAGATTTGTTCATTTACTTCTCTTTAACAATTCAAATTCTGAGATTTATATTTATTATACAATCCAAGAACATTGGAGATTAACAAAGGCAGGTGAGGGGGAATTGAACAGTGAGATCACTTGGACTCGGGAAGGGGAACATCATACACCGGGGCCTATTATGGGGAGGGGAGAGTGCGGAGGGATGGCATTGGGAGTTATACCTGATGTAAATGACAAGTTGATGGGTGCTGACGAGTTGATGGGTGCAGCACAGCAACATGGCACAAGTATACATATGTAATAAACCTGCATGTTTTGCACATGTACCCTAGAACTTAAAGTATAATACTAAAGAAAAAAATTAAAATTGAAAAAATAAAAAGTAGTTTCAATTAAAAACACACACACACACACACACACACACAAAAACAAAGACAGGTAAGGAAATCATGGTAATAACACAAATACGTCCTATGGATTGAATTGGCTACCCTCGTTCCCCACTAACTAGCTGTGAAACCTTGCCCACATCACTTTCTCTCTGAGCTTCAGGTTCCTTATCTGTAAAACTGGAAGGTTGGAATTACCTCAGGTATTACAGAATTGCAATTGGGATGCTGAATTAAATTCAACTTAGAAGATTTGCATTTTGTTTGTGTCTCTGCGATAGCAGTACTAAGTATACCATGATTATGTTTACATGTCATTAACAGGTAAACTTTGGAGCTACTCCAAGCCTAAGACTATGTCAGATTTACCTTGTTATTTCCACCTGGCACAATGCTTGAGCATAACGGGTGTTCAAAAGTACACTAAATGGATTTGTAAATAACTATATCAGTGGTTCTCAAGCCTTTATGTCTGGGAACCAAAAGAGCTTTTATTTACATTGACATTTATAGTACTGGAAATTAAAACTGAGAATTTTTTAAATACTAATTTACTAACTAAAATGATTTAATAAACGTATTATATAGTAACATAATAACATATTTTTATTAACAATTATATTTTCCAAAGCAAAAAAAATTTGTAAGAGAAGAAGCAGTTTTAAATTTTGTAAATTTCTTTAGCATCTATCTTAATAGAAGACAGCAAGATTTTAATGTCTGCATATGCAGACATGTAGTCTGGGGACTTCGAAGACCTCCTAAAATCATCACAGGGATCTCCAGAGTTCCCCAACCACACTTTGAGAACCACAATGAATCTCTGAAAAGGCAGAATCCAGAAAATCCAGTATGTTGGCAACTTGTGTAACTGCAATTCAAGTGCATTTTGAAGAGTACAAAAGGATAAGCAAAAACCATGTGGTATGAATCATTAGCCATATCATAGCACAGAGAGCATCAATTCCTAGTACTTTCATGGTTCCAGAACTGTACTATTAAACATTGTTAATTAATATCTTCAGGAGTATTACATAGAACTTAAGAATCTGAATTTTTGCATTAGGTGCAGCTCTGGTCAAATCCTGTGTTTGTCACTGTGTGATTTGGGTAAGCAACTTTACCTCTCTCAGCTTTGTTTTTCTCTTTAGAATAATATAAATAATTATTTCTGCCTCTAAGTGTTACTGTGAAAACTAAATAAGATTCTGCCTCTAAGTGTTACTGTGAAAACTAAATAATATCATGCAAATATTTAACACAGTGTCTGGGACAGAGTAAACGTCCATGAATGTTAGTGACTACCAGAGAAAGGAAAAGAAGATGGGACCTTCCTATAAAGGAAGCTCATTCTCTTATAGTCCTTTATAACACATTACAACTCTGTTAAGCCATGACTATTGTTTTAAAGAAATTTAGTCAAAACACACAAAGAAAATATAAATAAAAAGCAAGGAACGCCATTTTTCACTTGTGTGGTTTAAAATCTTAAAGAGAATTCTGTTCATAATCACCAGCCAAACTTCTCATAACTATTCTTTCTAGTTCATTTTTTGCACCTCATATGTTTGCAAACCTGGATTATTCCAGCCACCACTCCCCACCAATTCTACTGTCCACTCAGCCTCCCCCACCACTTCTGGTCCACCAGCTTTTTCCTTCATCTGAGACTTCTCCCTCAACCTCCAGCCTCTTAGATCTATTATTTTCCTGCCTGTGCTCGGTTTTGGCATTCCAAACTCCGGGAACCACTCTGGCCAAGACAGATATCCACAGAAAGGAAAAATGAGGAAGAGGAGGAGGAAGGTAGACAAGCAGGAATGAAGTTGGATTGAATGAGAAAGAAAGAAACCTGTAGTTCTCTGAGCATTCTTGTGTTCAATAATTTTATGATTTCCCAATATCCAGATATTTATTGCACACCTCCTATATGTCCATTGCCATGTTAGATGCTGGAACAAAACAGGCACTGTCTCATTACTCAAGAAACTGAGTGTAGGAGAAGGTAAACTGAAAACCTGAGACCACAATAAGCCCTCACCAAAATTCATGTAAACACTTTTTTGAGTTTTATTTTTGGTATTAAATGTGAGAATAGCAGAGGAAACAGACAGAAGGTGAAGAGAACAGACAAGCAAATGCCTGTGAATGACACTCAGTAGAAAGTTTGTATGTATTTAGCACAGAGTAACAAAACACAGAGTAAACTATCCCCACACACTCCTTTAAATGAGGCAGGACAGTTTCTAATGTATTTTTTACATTCTGTGAATCCTGTCTCCCTGTGAGCTCCCATTCACTTAATCAATGGCATTTCTCACTTTCGAGATGAGTCACAGTCTAAAATAAAGCAGTTCTTGCCCAGTTGTGAGTCTCCAATTAGACTTTTTTCTAAGATTATAGCCTTAAAAGTCAGATTTGTTGAAAAAGAAATGGATTTTCTAAGTTCTAATAGCTTGAGAGCAATACAAATCCAAAACAAACCTGGGAGATTAGAGCATAGGGTAGTGTAGAGAGGCAGAGAGATACAACTTTCCCACAGCAGTAAAAGGAAATAGAAGTTTGGCCAAATAGAAAAGTAAAGATGACTGGAAGGGGTAAAACAGCCTTAGATTCTGCCAGGATCCTCAAGAAGAGACTCTCCTACTGCCACACAGCACCCCTCCCTCTTTCCTCTGCTCACATCTGCCCTCACTTCCCAGAGACGTCTGATCCTCTAGGCCTTCGCTTCCTCATCATGAAGTTCAGAAGAAAAGAGTGACCTAATTAAGGGTTGTCGTTGTGAGGACTGCATTCGATAAGTGCTTAAAACAATGCCTGATACGGGAATTACTTAACAAAAATTAGCTGTCATTACAAACAGTATTATGATTATTGTTGTTGTTTTTATCCATATTTAGTTGTGTGTAATCAGCTCCAGTAACCACACTGAGAAGAGAATCAGAGACACTGTGGGAGGAAAATCATAAGGTGTTGGAAAAGGAAATTAGCAGGTTAGAGGACACCTTTTTAAAATTTTATGCAACTGAATATTAATTGAACACCTATTAGTGCAGGTCCCTGGCCAGGATGCAAACATAATAACCACAAAGAACCAGCTGGATCCTAATCAAACCCATCTGCCCCGAAGGAAACAAACGCTCCTGCAGACTACAGATAGCAGATGCTGCTCTCTTCCTTCCTGCAGCAGCATTTACCACTGGTCTGATGGTCACTAAGAACCAACAGAGCTTGTCAGGCAGCCTCATCCTTCTCTTCCCTCCACGCTGGGGCTCACTCACTCCACCCTCCATTGGTCCCCTGTCACCAAGAAAGCAAGGCAGCAGTAGAAAGAAGGGTCTGTTTTATGAAAGTTGTGTTGCTATGGAGGTAGATTTATAGACAATAATGAGTCATGCGAGGCATTGGAGGATTTTGAAGAAAGAAGTAAGTTTTAAGGCTTTTTGTAAAATATGGAGTTTCCTTTATAGGCAAGGAGAATTTAACACAGAAGTTACCCCCCAAATTTTTTCTAAATAACTATTTTGAAGTGCATGCCTAAAAACACAAAACTGAATGAGGACCTCACATGTCGTTACTGACTCCTCACCTGCACAATTCTTAAGCCTGTGTGCTCTAGAGTTGTAGTAACTCGTATTATCATTCCAATCTTAACTGGCTCCCATAATTCTACCCAATCCATTTCTCACTTGACTATCATACACATAATTTACAGAGAACTGCAGGAGCCTCATGTCTACCTATGGACATATGGGAATCACTTGGCATACAGGAGCGATTGCTGAGAACTGTTTTCTCACTGCAGTTTCTTTCTGTATCTTATGCTTCTGTTTTCCACTCCTAACTATTTATTCCTCTTAGTTTTCTTTGTTTTTGTCCATTAAATATGTATATTATATACTGGAAAGTTATTACTGTGTTTTTCTGTTGCACTTCTCTAGCCATGGATCTGTCTTTTCAACCTTAGCATTAGGCACTCTCAGGTTTCAAATATTTGGTGAAAAGAATTTATTGGCTTTTTCTTATCATGACTTAGGTGATGAAATTAAAAGTTCATGTTTATTTCACATATAAGTAACTTTTCCCATGATCCGATAGATGTAGTATTGCAGGATGAGAGGCCAGGCATAAGTCACTTTCATTTTGCATTTTTTTTTTCTTTTGAGATGGAGTTTTGTTCTTGTTGGCCAGGATGGAGTGCAATGGCGTAATCTCGGCTCACCGCAACCTCTACCTCCTGGATTCAAGCGACTCTCCTGCCTCAGCCTCCTGAGGAGCTGGGATTACAGACATATGCCACCATGCCCGGCTAATTTTTTTTTGTATTTTTAGTAGAGGCAGGGTTTCTCCATGTTGGTCAGGCTGGTCTTGAACTCACCACCTCAGGTGATCTGCCCACCTCGGCCTCCCAAAGTGCTGGGATTACAGGCGTGAGCCACCGCATCCAGCTCATTTTGCATCTTATCACACATGACTGAACACCACATACATGCAACAGCCACTTTGGGCACTGACTAGAAGGAGGGAAAAGAAAGCAGATGAGAAAGGAAAGGAACAGTGAAAATTGAATGGGAGCAGCTTCCCTGCATCCGCATATACTAGCAACCTGCCTGTTGGCCAAGCTCAAATTACCCCCAGTTCCAAGGTCACTCTGTGCAATGAATCCTCTAGACTGATCAATTAACGAAATCTTTTAAAAAATAAACTTGTATATACTTTTTTTAAGCTACAACATTTTAAAATAGAGAATGTTGACTTAAAAATAATTAACCAGTAGAATTTCTCCCTGGAAAATTATGAAATGCCACTGGGTTTTGGAAATGAGTAGCCCAACATCTTATCCCAGATTGACTCTGAAATATGAGATGATACTGTCTGACTGTTTAGATTTGAACATTTTGTCTCAAGTAATTTGTTGACATTTCTGGTTACCAGTGCTACATAACAAATTATAGTCACTCTGTATCCATGGGTAATTGGTTCCAGGAGCCCCTGCAGACACCAAAAATCTGCAGACCTTCAAGTCCCCTATATAAAATGGTACAGTTTTTGCCTATAACCTACACACACCCTCCTGTATACTTGGTATTATCTCTATCTCTAATAGCTAATACAATGTAATTGTTGTATAAATAGTTGTTATACTGTAACTTCGTAATTTTTTTTCAAATGTTTGATCTGCAGCTTTTTGAAACCAGGGATATGGCCCATAGATACAGAGGGAGGGGCAACTGTAACCCAAAACTTAGCAGCAAACATACACATTATATTGAGCTATTAGGTTCTGTGAGTCAGTAATTCAGGCATGGCTTCGTGGGAATGGCTTGTCTCTGCTCTGTGATGTCAGGGTTCTCAGCTAGAAGACTCAAAGGCTGGGGGTGAATCAATAACTGGGGGCTGAAGTCATCTGGAGGTATCTTCGCCATATGCCTGGTAGTGGATGCTGTCTGCCACCCGGCACCTCAGCCTGTTGGCAGGAGCACCTACAAGTGGCCTCTACCTGTGCCCTGGGCTTCCTCATAGGATGGAAGCTTAGGTTGATCAGACTTCTACATGGTGGGTCAGGGTTTCAGGAATTGAGTGTCCTGGCCAACAAAGCAGAGTTGCACTGTCTCTTCTAATTCAGCCTCAGAAATCACACAGCGTTACTTCCACTGTATTCTCCCATTGATAAGCAACTCATAAGCGGCCCAGGTTCACAGAGGAGAGAATTTGACATTCTTTCCTGAGAGGACTGTGGCAAGGTTCTAGAATAGTATGTAGGATAGGAAGTTGTGTTGCAGCCCTCTTTGGAAAATTCAGTCTGCCACCTCCATTCAAGAAAACCACTGATGAGAAATAATGGGGAAAAAATCATTTGACTCATTCATTACTCATTATGGTATATACCAATTCCAGTTGATTAATTCAGTTTTTCACTTGATAATCAGTTGTTTTGCATTTGGGAGGATCAATAAAACCTCCCTTTCCCCCTTGTAAAGTATTCTTTTTCATTTAAAAAAATAGTGTTGAGAAAAGATAAACAATGTATAAGAAAGCAGAAATTCCTAAATGATACTTCAAAATAGCTTAACTAAGAAAATTATTTTGTGAAAATGCAAACTGAAAAATACATTTTAGGATTTTGTGCTGGTGTCATGAAAGGCAAGATTCAGACTTAAGAGTCTGTGAGCTGGGAGGCTTTAAAAGATTCTAGAACAATTAGAGAGACCGGAAGTCACTTCTTAAGCCATGGCTAGAAGATTTCTGGCAAGAAGAAATGAATAGATTCCTCAAAATATGGATATGTGTGTGAGCGTAGCTATAAGACATATGCACTAGAATACTGCACTGGTAAAATAGTAAATTGATTTCCTAAAGTATTGAAATATTATATGTCCTCTGAGAGGAAGCTTGGCTCTGTGTAATGACGAATCTTTGCTAATTTTTGTAAGCCTTTGCATTTCAGATATTATTTGGCAATATAACCCTGAATGTTTAAGCTCTCACTTTTCTTTTTCATAACTATATAACCTTTCCAGTGACACTTTAAGAGGAAATGGAAAGTTGCACCGTACATCTCAAACCCATAACATATTAGTAAATACTTCAGAGCCAAAAGTTAGCTTACACCATATCCTAGTAAAATGTTGCCTTTTAAATCATTCTAGAAATCCAAGTCCTTTAAAAAAAATCTATTTTCTTCACAAAGGGATATTTAGCTAATGGAATTATAACTCCTTGGCTTGGTTCATGAATTGTGCTTGCTAAATGAAGCTTCCATAGAAATCCATGAGGCATTTACAGGGCTTTTAACTCCAAAAAGCCAAACCCTGGCTGGGCCCACTAATACCAAGCACATATTATTTTCATGCACTTCCATTTGCGTGTGCAAATACCCATATTTGCTCATGGAAATTGCCCAGGCAAGCAGATGATAATTTGGAAAAAGGACAGCCCTATTCAGCATGCACCAATGCATGAAGAAACACATGCTTTCAGTGCACAAAGATTGCCCGATCTGGGGGTAGTTCAAGGAGAAAAAAAAATAATGTTCTTGTATGCTTGGCAGGCGAATTGACAAATAAGGAGGATGCACTTAAAGGAGGCTGCTAAAAAGTTAGCATTATTTCATGGTAATTTTTATTCCAGCTTTGCTTATACAATTCACAGTCATTTTTCAGCTTGGGGAAAAAAGCTAGGCTGAAGACAAGAATTAACTACTCTATTTCCTCCTCTTTAATTTCCAGTGTCAGTTTTCATGGTTATTTTTGTTCTCTGTTTCTGCCTTCTGTGAATACATGTATGTGAATAACTCTCCTTTTCGCTCAGTTGAAATATATTTGGCAATGTGAAAACCAGCTACTCTTGCTTCTGCTACCTTAATTACCTTTGTTAATTCTGCTGGCTCTTTCCCGCCCCCACACTTCACCATCTATCCTCTTCCTTATCAAACTGGTGACCTATTTTTCTTCCCGTAGCAGTCATTATTCTATCTTCTTAAAAAGTGGACTGAACGGAAATGGGATGGGGAACTAAAATATTGATGTGTGGCAGCGTTATTGTGTGCTGCTTCTGGGTGGCCGAGTTTCTTCGAGTCCATTTGTAGTAATAACATAAATATCACTGCTTTTCCCCTCCAACAGTTAAGACCTCTGTAAAGCCCCTCACCTCCATGTATTTCAGGTGTCTCCAATTGGCTCATACATGGGTGTGGTTCCCCAGCATGCTATACCTGTTGACTTCAGCACCACACATTTCATCTTTACAGCATGCCACTGCCCCTCCAGCACATACGTCTTTAGCTGCCAGACACTGGGTCTGCTGGACACGGCATTATCTTTGGGCACTACTGTCCTTACACACACCATAGCTTACTACTACTGTTTATATATCTGAGCCCATGAAGAACCAACATCATTGGCTGTTGGCCTGTAAAATGGATAAGAATGTCTTTCTCTCTCCTCATGTATTACATTATGTTAAATGGCTGCAACCAAAACATTGTGCTGCGTCTCCAGTCTTCACTTTGACAAACATGTCTTTTTATTTTAACTCACAGATCCTGCTCAAGAGTCACTGTAAGACTCAGGCATGAGTCCAGTTGGTACAAGGGGAAGAATTCTCCTGGGTAATAGACACTGCCACCTGAGAAAGGCCCAGAGACTCTCTTCCCTTCAGGAGTCCTAGGTGTTGTATTGGATCAAGCTTCTTATGCATGGCAACTCCTTTGCATAGGATGAGTTATCTATTAGTAAGATCCCCAGTCCCTCCCAAAAAGAGATTTTCTGCGGACCACCCCTTCCAGTCCAGCTGACAGTCTCACACATCTTTGAACCTCGGCAATCAACACAACTTGGGCTATAATTAGGATTCCTATCACACTTTGCATTCATTTCTATTGGTTCTTCTGTCCAAAGTGATTATTTGGCTCGTTTCTCAGAGGAACAATATTAGCATTAAAGTTTTCATGGGAGTTTTGTCATTTTATATGTCATTAAGAATTTTTTTTTGGCTAGAAAGAAAAGAAAAGGGAAAAGGAATGAAAGAGAGGCAGAGGGAGATAGATAACCTGCAGAGTCAGCCTTAGGAGTAATCTCCCAGCCACCTGCTGTGAGGGGACTTATTGTACCTTCAGATTCATAAGTCACTTCAGAGAGAGAGGCAAGAAGATAACTCCTAGAAATGTCAGTCTCTTAGATTGCCCTGTTGTTAAAAGGGTTATTTTACATGCTGAATAATTTTTTAATCTGATTAAGATAAAATTAAGATTGAGATTAAGATAAGACTAACTGGGTATCCACTTATTTAAAAGAAAATGGTAATAAGAGAAGAAAAGATTTAAAAAGTTAGAAGAGGGGAGAAGGCTGGAAGAGAGAGAGATTTTTCTTTAATTTTTATTGTTTTATTATTTTTATTTATTTATTTATTTATTTATTTATTTACTTTTTGAGACAGAGTCTCCCTCTGTCGCCCAGGCTGGAGTGCAGGGGTGCAATCTTGGCTCATTGCAACCTCTGCCTCCAGGTTTACAGGTCTGTGCCACCACACTCTGCTAATTTTTGCATTTTTAGTAGAGACAGAGTTTCACCATGTTGCCCCGGCTTGTTTTGGAGTTTTTGGTTTTTGTTTCATTTTGTTGCTGTGACAGAGTCTCGCTCTGTCGCCCAGGCTGGAGTGCAGTGGTGCGTTGTTGGCTCACTACAACCTCTGCCTCTCAGGTTCAAGAGATTCTCATGCCTCAGCCTCCCAAGTAGCTGGTACAATAGGCATGTGCCACCATGCCCGGCTAACTTATGTATTTTTAGTAGAGACGGGGTTTCACCAGGTTGACCAGGCTGGTCTGGCTCTCAAGTTACCACAAGTGATCCGCCTGTCTCGGACTCCCAAAGTGCTGGGATTATGGGTGTGAGCCACCATGCCCGACCTGAGGCTGGTCTTGATCTCTTGGACTCAAGTGATCCCCCCATCTTGGGCTCCAAAGTGTTGGGATTACAGGCATGAGCCGCGGCCTGGAGGTATTTCTTTAATAAGGTATTTATCCAAAAAAGTTTGAATAGGTACATCAAACATATTAGTTTAAAAAGGTCATAGTTTTGGTCAAGGTACAAAAGTTGTACCATAAATAGGGCAACCATTAGGCTGGCCAAATTATCTCAGCTTATAAGGGAAAATGAAAACAAAAGATAAAGAAATAATGACTTATCTCTGAAACCAATGTAAGCTATCATCATGCAAATTTTTAGCTTCTTCATGAAGATGGCCCAGTTGTATAAAAAAATGCCCAATTTTATTATAAAAATAACTATAAATCTGATGCACAAGTGTTAATAAACCATGTCTTATTGGTAACAAGTAGAGTTCCTTTCATCCAACTTTTCAAAATTAAGATTTATTAAAAATAAGTAGGATATTAAAAGTTACCTATTTAAATCATGTTTTATTTGCTGTTCTTAAAGAATACTTTCATTTAGCAATAATAGTCTATTTTAAAACTATTACATGGATATAAGTCTGGATATCAACCATTCCAAATTTCTGTTAATGGAAACTGTAGTTATTTTGACTGAGCATAATTTGTTCTAACTTTGTTGAAGAGTGTGTGTGTATGTGTCTTTTAATAAAGTCTGTATCATAACTCTAGTATTAAAACTAGGACTAAAACAAGAAACACATGATTAATAAATATCCTTGGGCAACTGGAAAGCTTATTTCATATATAAGAATGTGTACTAAGTAGACATTCTTCTAAAAGTTGCTCATAGAAGGACTCTATCATTCCCAATTGTCGAACCGTTAAATCCATTACACGATGATTTGGCATTTGAGATATTTATTATAAATTTTCCACCTTAACATACAGCATAACTTTGGGCAATCATGTAAATGTAGGTGTTTCACTTCTGGTAAGAAAATGTAAAATATGAAACGTGTTTAACCATGCTGGATCATTTTCATGTATTGAAAAGAATAAACAGTGAACTTCTGTGTCCAAATTGTTCACTATTTAAAACTCAGTGTAACGCTTCATCTTTCAGATTTATCTTGCTCATTCTTTGTTAATTAAGAAATGCTTAAAAAAATCAATCTCTGGTCAAATTCATTTTGCAGTTAATAGGCTCCCATATAGCAGCTTACTGTCTAATTACTCCATGTATGTGTTACCCGGCCTATGTTCCATTAGTAAACATTTAAAATTTAAACAGGGTAATTTGTTCATATTACACTAAAATCTTTACTTCTTTTCACCTGAAGCATATTCAGCATTGGTCAGAGGTTAATGAAAGTCTAGATGAACATCAATAGCGAGGTTAACTTCAGCTAAACTGTAGAATCTGAGGTCCAGGATCATGTACCCTTTGGTAGCTTATTTTTCTTACCTGTGTAGTGGGGTTATAGAAAAATTATAATTTTAATTTTTTATAAAATTGACCATGGTAAGGATCTGTCTCATTTTCAGCTTCCCCTTTAAAAACCTAAAACACTCTAAATTTGCTATACTTTAACCAGGTAACCTTCCTGGCATTCACCAAAGTTGCCAAAGGTCTGTCTTCCTAAATACCTAGCACTAAGATATAGTAGATGCTATATTAATATTGAATGAATAAATGAATGGAAATGTCCTGCTTAAAAGATCAAACAATTCATTCCTAAAATCCATTCCAAATTAATTTAATCCAATCCTCTTTGTTTCTCCTGAATGAATTTTGGTACCTGAGTGACGTGTTAATACTGATTCTGGAAATAAGATGTTATTGTTATCTTTATTACTTTCTGACAGCTTTCTCAAACATTTGCTCCAAAGTTTTCTTCTCCTCATTATGTTTTTCCAGCAGCCCACTTTCTTGGGTCTTGAACTGTCCATCTTCTCAGTACGATACTTAACCCGAAGACAAATCACTATCCATTTCTCTCTCACATGTTTAAAAAAAAAAAAAAATCCCTGCTCAAAAAGAACACACTCTGAGTTTTCATTTATCCCCATAGTTTCACACATGTAGCAATTTTATGTCCAAAATATAAGTTATTAGAAATTCTCTTTGAAGAGAGAAACATTAAAAATGTGATTAAATCATTTTATTAATCCACTTTACACTCAGATTCTTCTTTTCTAAAATCAGAAAGATCACATGAAAATTTTTAAATTATAAAATATCATATTTCATCCACTTTATTCATCTATAAGTGACACTGATCAAAATAATTAATACACTTTATTTTTAATGTTTTATAATGTAGGCTTGATTATCTCTCTTTCAAAGTGAATATGCAAATGTCACCCTTTTATTTTTTTCAAAAAAATTGCAGCCATCATTATCAACCCAAAAGAAAGATTATGGTTCTTACTAGTAAGGGTTTCTTTGCTGCCCATAACTTTGCTTGCCCTATAGTTACCCAAAACTCTGATTAGTCTGAGTTTTATCTAGTTTTAAATCTACGTGATATTTATCTAGAGCCAAGTGGTCACACCTAGTTTGCCAGTCTCTGAAAAGAATCATTCCCAATACATCTGTTTCAGCATCATTTATGCCAAATTATTGTTGAGAGAAAGATTAAAAAGAATTAACCATTTAGTTTCCACAAGCACTAGGAACCTTCTCCTCCTCCCACCCCAGCAAATGCACATTCAGACATGTACCCCAGACCTGGCCTGAAAGCCCTGGAGTTTCACACAGCCTCTGAAGTTCATCCTCCAAACATAGATGTTTTAAATCCCAGCTTTAGTCAGAGGGTAACAAAACCCAAGACAATGGTGCAAAACTTGTAATGGGGAAGTATGTAAAGCTGTGTGGAGATTTTTAGAAACTTCTGTGGTTTGACTGAGTGGACTCATTCTTTCAACAAAACCTTTTTAAGTCATTACTATGGACTAGATAGATTCAGGGATATAGCAGTGAACAAAATCATCAACTGCTCTCACAGAATTTACATTGTAGATAAAAAAGATTAAGATATCTAAAAGAAAGATCCAAGAAAAAAAATTAACCATGGTAAGAAGCGCAGATGCTATGGTGGGCAAAGAAATAGACGAAGCGATTTGATCAGGCAGAATTATGGTGCCTTTCCATTGAGAAGGAGCTAAGGTTAAAACGTCTCTGAGGAGCACAGCCACAAACAGCAGCGCTAAAATGTTCATGTAGGCTTAGCAGTTGGCTTCTTCAGCAGAGAAACGGAGGGATATTAAAGGAATGCTGTCTTTACCCAAGTTTCTTCTCCAGGGACTGAAAATGCTAACTTTACCCTCAGTCCTCAGGCTTTAAATACCATCTCTAAAATCTTCATGTGAAAGGAGGTGGTAGGCTGGGCGGGAGGAGCATTTTTTCCATGGCAATGTAAATTCTCTTTTAAATAAAAGTTTGTCAGTATTTATCAAAAGTCTTAAAATTCTTAGAATTCATTAACTCTCATATTTGTGCAAAAAGCCATATGTGCAAGACTATTTGTTGTTGTGTTTATCGCAACAAAAGAAAGGAAACAGTCAAACTTCATCAACAGCCTACTAATTATATCAAATTTCATATATTTATACTTTGTTTACTATGTGTCCATAAAAACAACATGAGTTAGATCTATGTGTCCTAAACTGAAAGAAGCTCCAAAATACATTTTTAAAAATTTCCAAAATAAAGGTATAGAATTACATATATATATATACACACACACAAAAATACATATCCATTTGTATAAAAAGAAAAGGATATACTCCACGTATGTGTTTGCATGGAATATTTCCAGAGAGAAATAAAAGAGATATACAACACTGGTTGCCTATGGGGAGAAGTAGGAGGCTCAGGTGGAAGGGGAACTTATTTTTCCTTATATGCTATTTGGAATTTTACAATGGACATACATTCCTTTTTGTAATAAAAAATAAGCTAGATCCAAAAGTGCTAGGGTTTTTTTTTTTTTTTTTATACTTTCAGTTCTAGGGTACATATGCACAACGTGCAGGTTTGTTACATATGTACACATGTGACATGTTGGTGTACTACACCCATCAACTCATCAGCACCCATCAACTCGTCATTTACATCAGTTATAACTCCGAATGCCATCCCTTCCCCCACCCGCCTCCCCATAATAGGCCCCGGTGTGTGATGTTCTCGTTCCCATGTCCAGGTGATCTCATTGTTCAGTTCCCACCTGTGAGTGAGAACATGGGGTGTTTGGTTTTCTGTTCTTGTGAAAGTTTGCTGAGAATGATGGCTTCCAGCTGCACCCATATCCCTAAAAAAGAGACGAACTCATCCTTTTTTATGGCTGCATAGTATTCCATGGTGTATATGTGCAACATTTTCTTAATACAGTCTGTCACTGATGGACATTTGGGTTGATTCCAAGTCTTTGCTATTGTGAATAGTGCTGCAATAAACATACGTGTGCATGTGTCTTTATAG